>NW_023425551.1:6416558-6984171 GCF_014108245.1 Pipistrellus kuhlii | reverse complement strand
AAACCCCACAACTAGCTGACACCAAGAATAAACAAAGGCAGGCGTTTGTAGAGGGGAGGCAATATTGGAGGCGGTGCCCAGGATGGGAGGTAAGTTTTTCTGTTTTGTTTGTTTTCTTTTGCCCTCTTTGTCTCTGGAGTTGGGCTCAGCTGCAGAACATGTGGCAGCTAAAAATGCAATAGAGTATGTAACCACTAGATGACAGTGGTGAGTACATTTTAAAGACAATTTACTGAATTCTGTTGATAAAATGGCAATAGTGTCCTTTTCATGATTAAAAGAGGTATAGAAATTTAATACTACTTAGTTACTAGAGGCCTGGTATATGATATTCATGCACTGAGGGTGGCCCTTCAGCCTGTCCTGCACACCTTCAAAGGGTGAGAGTCCTAGAGGGATGTCTGACTGCCAGCTTAGGCCCCCTCCCTGGTAAGCCAGCAGGCAGACATACCCCAGAGTCCTTAGTGATGCCATGGAGGCAGAAGAAGCTCCCATCGCCACTACTGTGCTTGCCAGCTGTGAGCTAGGCTTCTGTGTGAGTGGCACTCCCCTGTGGGAGTGCACTGACCACCAAGGGGCAGATCCTGCAATGAGCATCTGCCCCCGGTGGTCAGTGCACATCATAGTGACTGGTCATTCTGCAAATTGATTTGCATATTGGCCTTTTATTATATATGACTCATTAGAAAAAGCAATCTATGAAATATACCCTGTCTTTAAAAAAACAGACTAACTCCATAGGAACAAAAAATTCTCATTAAATGGAAAAAATGTATTTGTATTATATGGTAATTCAGAATAAAATTCATATAAATCTCATTTCTCCCATTCACAGCCACAACACAAGCTTTGGGCATATGCTTAATTTTGCATATAAAAATATGGAATGAGAAAAAAAAAGGAAAATCATATTTGCTTCAACACTATTTTTTTAATACAACTATCACTTAATATTCTTGAAGTGTAATTGCAAGACACATGTGATCTTTAATTTACAGGCTTAAATTATTTTTATAGTGAGAAGGAGGATTTGAGAATAAGATGAGATTGTTTATAGATAATAGAAAATAATCTTTTCACCCGAAAACTGCTGAGCATTAATATCATCCTTTTACTGGATAGTAAGAGAATTAAGACAGTATAGTTAAAACCTTGGCTTGAATTTGAATCAGTGCTAGGAGGTGGCTTCTAGGAAACAAATCCTTTAGTTTATACATAAGCATAGAGAATACTCTATGAAATTCACCTGAGAATATGGAAATCATGTGGGTCTCTAGTTTGTAAAATTACTGTTTAAAATTCTCTGCTATTTGTAGACGATTCCTTGTTCTTTGAGTCAACTTTTATTTTTAGACAGTCCCTTATACTCTCAAAATCAATATATAAAAAGAAATTTTAGTGATCTGGTAAAGTATTAAATAGATCCATGTGCTTTCATAAGAGTTCTCTATTTCAACATTCACAATTATTATAAATCAAAGAATTAATATTTAATTTTAATAATAAAATACATTTTAATGTTTCATTAATACTAAATTTAATTGTAGATAAAGAAAAAATACACACTACTGAAAACTCAGAACATTTATAATTCCTATTAAGTGCTTCCTGTTTTTCAATTTATAATACAGGATATCAATGTAGACTATCTCCTAAATCATTTAATTTCAAATGTTTATCAAACTCCTGGCCACTAAGCTAAGCACAGTTTACTCATTTTTTATTACTAAAGTTTTATAGTTAACATTTGTATAAGAAGCACAAATTAATTTGTATATTAAAATAGCCTCTCTAGTTAGTAGATTTTTTTGGAATTCTTTTACATGACTTTACTCCTCATTTAAATCCCAGACGAACTTCAAAGGAAAATCTTTCATGTTCCTTTGGAATATTTTGTCAAATCTTTCATTTTGCTCCACTGTGAAGTGATGTTTCCAGTCTCCAACAGTACCTAGAAATAAGCACACGATGGGCACCTGGGTGAGTAAGTGGCACTATCCAGACAGGAGTTTCTTCCCACCCACTTCAATCTCCTCTGCCAGCCACACTAAGTACCTGTTCATTCTCCATGGGTTTGATACTTCATCTTTTCTTACACAGAAATGAATTAAGAAACAAACTTAAAAACACTTATAAAGTTTACTCTCCTCAGCTAGTATGCTTTCACCAACCACTACCATTAAATTATATTCTTTATTGAGATGGTATAGCAAGAGTAAAATAGATGACTAGACTAGAGATTCTTAATATACATTATTTTACTGAAAACCAGGCACCAAAGAAATACAAGTGCCATATCATTTCACTCATATGTGGAATTTAATGAACAAACTGTACTAACAAGCAAAATAGATTCCTAGAGAGCAATCAAACAACTCTGGTATGGGGTAACTATTTGGAGTGTGGGGTGCAGAGATGGAGGGGAAAAAACAGAAAGAACTCATGGACATGGACAACAGTGTGGTGATTGTGGGAGGGAGAAAGATGGGTAGAGGTTGAAGATGGGATAGAGGAGATAATGGTGGATGGAGAAAGGATAAAATAAAGAGGAAAATACATATCTAAAATAAATAAACAAACAAACAACTAAATGCCAGGTACCATACTTGACAAACTGTATCTATCATCTAATATAATTCTTACACAACTCCACAATATTAGCATTTCTTCATTTTTAAAATTGAAAAAACATAAGAGATTAAGAAATATATACTGGTAATTACAAAATAGTCATGGGCCATACTTTGGTTTCTCTTCAGATCGCATAAATCTTCCGCCTTTTACAAAATAGTCAAGGGATGTAAAATACAGTATAGGTAATATGGTCAATAATATTGTAATAACTATGGATGGTGCCAGGTGGGCACTCTAATTATTGGGGAGACACTTCATAAATTATATAAATGTCTAACCGCTATGCTGCATAGCTTAAACTAATAAAAAATAATTTTGAATCTCCACTATAATTTAAAAAGTAAAAATAAATAAATAAAAAGCTAAAGATAAAATAAATGAAATTGAAAAGAAAGACAGGCCAGCAGGGCTCAGTGGTTGAGTGTTGACCTACAAACCAGCAGGTCACAGTTTGATTCCTGGTCAGGTCACACGCCTGGGTTGCAGTCTGACTCCCCAGTGTCAGGCATGCAGGGGGCAACAACCAATGATTCCCTCTCATCATTGATGTTTCTATCTCTACCTCCATCTCCCCTCCTCTGTGAAATCAATAAAAACATACTTTAAAATAAAAAATAAAAGAAAATGAAACCCAAAGATTTTTAAGTAATGAAATCAAGGTCACAGAGGGTGTTCAGAACTATCATTGTTTCAGTTTTACTTGAAGGAGGTTAGAAACTGTCATTAAGACAATTTTTTAATGAAGATTATTAGGTATCTTCCACTATCAAATTTTATTTTTTAAACACTAGGGGCCCGGTGCATAAAATCTGTGCACTGGGGGAGGGGTCCCTCAGCCCAGCCTGCCCCCTGTCACTTACTGGGAGCCCTCAGGGGATGTCCTAAGGATGGCTTAAGCCCATTCCCCATTGGGAGTAGACCTAAGCCGCAGTCTGGCCTCCCTTTCTGGGAGGCCACCAGAATGACCAGGGGAAGGTGCCAACCCCATCACCCTGCTGCTGCTGCCACTGCCAGTCACTGAAGCCGCCAAGGTATTTTCATCAACATGGAGTCTAGTCCCTTCACCATAAAAATTTGACAACTCTCTTTAAATATTTTCAAGATGTGTCTTTCATAGAATATGACATTTGTTTCTTTATTTTTCTTTTTATCCTCACCTGAGGATTTGTTTCCATTGAGATTTTTCCCTTCCCTTTGATCCCAAGCCCAGCCACTTCCCAAACCTAAAACCTCCACCCCAGGCTTTAGGCTTGGGAAGGGATTCCCCTCCAACACCTTCCCAAGCCTAAAGCCTCCACCTGATGGCAGGCTGGGATTATGCAACTTAACTGCCATATTTAGTTAATTTGCATACTCAATCTCATTGGCTGTGGGCATAGCAAAGGTATGGTCAATTTACATGTTTCTCTATTATTAGGTAAGATTGTAATTTTCATTTGGAACTGTTAGCAAGCTATTTATGGGCATGAAAATTACTTTATATTTGATATAATTAAGCAACAAGACTTAAAAGCTGATAGTAAATGGAGAAAAAAAGAAACACCTTTTTAAAAATATATATATATATATATTATTGATTTTTTACAGAGGAAGGGAGAGGAGAGAGATAGAAAGCTACAAACAAAGATGAGAGAGAGACATTGACCAGCTGCCTCCTGCTCACCCCACACTAGGGATGTGCCTGCAACCAATGTACATGCCCTTAACCAGAATTGAACCTGGGACATTTCAATCTGCAGAACAATGCTCTATCCACTGAGCCAAACCGGTTTTGGCAAGAAACACTTTTTAAAAAATAGCAGTATCAGGAGCAATTTCAAGATCTTCATTAATTTAGAATAAATATCCAACATCAAAATGCTAACTTGTGGATAAATTAGTGAATAAAATATGAATAAAAGAAGTACAAATTATGTTCTAGAAAAATGTATATTAAAAGATCAAAAATTTTTTAATTGAAATTAAGAAGTATCAGGGGGGGAAATACATTCATTCTTAATTTCTAGCATAGGAAGCACAATAAAAATTAATTTCATGTTGCTATTGAATACTTGAATTCATAGCATATTGGTTTCATGAAGTATTAATCTACTTTTTACACTGAAGAAATCTGAAAAATGAGGAAATAACTATTAACTCAAATTCCCATTTCCACAACAAAATACATGCTGGGTTTCCTTCTAGAATGTTCTAAGAGAAATAAAGGAAACCAAGAATTGGAGCTGTCGTGGTCACATTTTATACATCACCTTCAGGTAAGACTTGCTAACCAATTTTATTTATTTATTAAATATCTAGCATTTAAAAAAAAATACTTCTTATTGATTTTTACAGAGGAAGGAAGAGGGATAGGGAGCTATAAACATCAATGAGAGGGAAACATCAATCAGCTGCCTCCTGCACCCCTCCTACTGAGGATGTGCCCCCAACCAAGGCACAGACCCTTGACCAAAATCGAATCTGGGACCTTTCAGTCCGTAGGCTGACCCTCTATCCACTGAGTCAAACCGGTTTTGGCAGTTGCTAACCAATATTTAAGAGTAGGGACATGTAAGCTAAAAGAAAGGAATATAATATTGATTAATTAGGTTCGAGTGTTAGACTTGTACTACAAAATTATTAGTGTCCTTGGATACTTCTCAGGGCCATTTGCAGTTAAGATCTTTGATTCTCTCCAGGTCCCAATGGCAGTACTTAGAAAGATCGGTAAACACCCCTTAATTAGTGTAGGGCCCAACCAATCACGGAACTCTCAACACTTGCTTCTAAAACCCCTTGAGCATCACCTTTGCGCAGAAAATGTCCCTCATCTGTTCTTGTCCCAACTTCATGTTTTAGAATCTCATCATAATTTGCTTTTGGATCAGACTTCATGTTCTGAAATGTAGCCTGTTTCACAATAGCTTCCACATCCGCTTCACTCAGTTCTTTCTCAAGAAAACGGCTGATTTTAAGCACAGAACTTCTGAGATCCTGAAAGAATTGTGGGTATGAGAAACTATTCAGCTTACAAAGAATGCATGAGTTATATCGCAACATCTTGATCACATTTTGGAAAACTGAAGATGATTGGACTAGCTGTAAGTCTAAATTTTGACAAAGATATATTACTTTCCTATTCCTTCTATGAAAATGAGTGCTCTGGTTGTCAACTTTGTTAGAGCCTTCTATCGTGTCTCCTACCAGGGATCAAGTCTGCAACCCAGGCCCTACTGGGAATAGAACCAGCAACCCTTCAGTGCATAGGAAGACACCTAAACAACTGGTCACACCGGCCAGGGCTGGTCCCAGCATTTCAAAGTGCCTTTGCCCTTTTTGCAATCACTAGTCTTGTGAGTTTGCCCTTATTGACACAGATGGGGGCATGGAAAGGAACCACAGGAGATGGCTGTGTACAGTGAGAGGAGAGCCCTGAGGGAGCCAATAATTAAGGGAGGGACAGGCAGTTAGAAATCCCTGAAAAAGCATGAGAAATAGATAGGTCCCAAGAAAATGAGGAAAATGTGGTTCATTAAAACCAAAATAAAAAAGGGGTTCAAAGAAATAATTTTTAAAAATAACCTTTGCTTCTTACCTTTTTCATTTCCTCATACATCATGAACAGAATATTGAAGTCATGTATGTGCTCATACCAGCCTCTGATGTGATCAAACCAACGGCTTCCGAGCACTGGGGGGAAATCAGTCAGTGACAAGCGAAAGATGGTGCACTTACCACACAGCAAATAGAATCTTTCTTTTCTGTTCTGGCATCCTCTGGAAGGAAAGGAGAGCCCCCACCACTAGACATCTGTGTTACCTGGTAAAATGGTGCTTTGGGAAACAATCACCTGATTTCAATGGAAGCCTGCCTCTCCTATTTCTGTAGGAAAAGCAGCAGTGAAGAAAATAAGAAGCTCATGGGAGTGGCCAGGCCCGGAGCAGCCGAATCTTGTGCGGCCAGGCCTGGAGCAGCAGCTGCCAGGCTGGGAGTGGCCAGGCCCGGAGTGGCCGGGCCGGGAGCAACTGAGCCCAGAGCAGCCAGGTTGGGTGCGGCCAGGCCTGGAGCAGCAACAGCCAAGTCCAGAGCAACTAGGTTGGGAGCGGCAGTGGCCAGACCCAGAGCAGCTGGTTGTGGAACGAACCAGAGCAACAGAGTCCAGGCCTGGAGCAGCCAGGCCCGGAACAGCTCGCTCCTCGCCTGCCCCTGCCCCACGGCTGCCTCTCAGACATGGCTGGAAACTTTTGTGGGAACTTGAGGGTCTGCTGAATCAAGTGATGAAGGCTTAGATCTGGATGTGTTGAGTTAGTATAGCGCTGGGGTGTTGATCTGTGAGTGCCTTAGGTGGGGCCTGGATGAGGCTGGTTGACCTATTTGGAAATGTCTTTTGTGTGAAATGTATCATTGGGCATGTGGAGGTATTATTGATATGAGAAAATGCTAAGTAACAGATTTACTATCTGAAAAGGGATTTACTATCAGGAAAAGGGAGGGGGGAAGAGACTGAACATAAACTGTGTACCTATGGATGAGGACAATGGGGGATGGAGAGGGGGCGGAGGGTGAGGTGGGAACCTGGTGGAGGGGGGAAGAAATGAAGAACCTTTGTAATAATATGAACAATAAAGATGGATTTAAAAAAAAGAAAAAAGAAAAGAAAAAGAAAAAGAAAATAAGAAGCCCAAAGAACTGATTGTGAAGATTTAGGGTGAGCTCCTTACTTTCTTACTTCTCCCATCTGAAAAGCTGTCTTTATTTCTCCTTTTATTATCTAAATAAGTGAGAGCCCCAATTCCACATCCCACAAGCCTCTGACATCAATCTATCCTCCTCAGTGTTGAAATGAATATTCCACCGCTGCCATGTAAGGCCTACCACAGGTCCACAACAGAACACAAACACTGCATCCACTTTGAATTGGTGCACCATTGTGGCTCTCTTATGATCTGGTCAAACTCTTTCTGAAACAATATGCCTTTGCAACCATAACAGTTCCCAAAGTGGTTGTGGTGAGAACCGAAAAGCCATTGGGTGGCAAATTAAGTTAACAGTGTAGTAGCCACTTGTGTGCGTCCAGCTTCTATCATTCCTCGTCTTTATTTCCTTCAAATATGTTCCCCAAGTTTGAGAATTTGGCTAGATGGCATCATGACCTTATGAACAAGTTGAATGCATAAATTCATAGTTACCATTCCCATCTAGAAACCTTTTCATCAAATATTCCATATCATTCTCAGCTTCAAGTGTGACCACCACATTTGAGAAATGAAAGTATGAAGTCATAACATCTTTTGGGTTTCTGTAGACATAAACAATCTGCAGGGGGGATAGTAAAATAAAATAATTTTAACAATTGTTGGTTGTCCTTACAGGTCGTTGTTATTTTTGTTGCTCCTTTTTCACACCAACATATTTCACTATGTCAATGCATAATAATTTGTTTCATCCAGCCTACTTGTCATGGAAATTTAGGTTATAGCCATTTTTTTGCTATTACAAAGACTATTGAAGTAATCAACTTTATTCATAGGACATTTCACATGTGCAAGCATATGGGAATAACATCCAAAAGTAAAATTATTTATTTGTAAAGTTGGTTAATACTACAAATTACCCTGCATAAGAAACTGTTTCAATGTACTCTCTGTAAGCGTTAAGTGACATTTGATAAAACAAAAACAAAAACCAGAGAACACTGGAGAGCATTTCTAAAAGGAAAAACTACTTAAGAGATGATATTGAAACAAAAAGTTGTCCATATAGTATAAAACTGAAATTCTACTTCATACCTCATACCAGACCAAAAAAAAATCATTTACAAATGGATTAAGTATTTAAATATGAAAGCATTATTTGACATTTTAATAATAAAAAATATATTTCTGATCTCAGAGAAAAAAAGATTTCCTAAACAGAAAGAAATTTTGGTTAAAATAAAAAATGATTAATTAAATTATATTACGTTTTAATGAATGCTATAAATCAAAATACATAGTATAAGGTTACAAAAAGCAACAATGTATGAGAAAAGCAACACATATAACCAATAATTTAATAGAATCTAGAATATGTATAAAACAAATCATTAAGAAAACGACAATGAAATTTAAAAATTCGTCAAAAATTATGTCACGAAATAAGAAATAACTATGGCAAATAAACATCAAAAAGTGCTTAATCTCATTACTGATTAGAAAAATGCAAACTCAGATTAGCTTGAGATATCATCTTATAATTTATATTAAAAACTAAAAAGTTTGTTTAGTTCAATGGATAAAGCACGGGAATGTGGACCAAAGGAACCCAGGTTTGATTCTGGTCAAGGGGAGGTACCTCGGTTGAAGACTCCTCTGGGCCTGGACCCTAGTGTTTCTCTCACATCGGTATCTTTTTGTCTTCCCTCTCTCTTCCACTCTTCCTAAAAATCAATGGAAAATATCCTCAGGAGAGGATTCAAAAAAAGGAAAAAAAAAATGTGTATTGCAATGGTAATATAGACATTTGCTGCAACTAACCTGTCTATCAATACACTAAACATTGTAGAGCCATACAAAAATCCTACTAAACCATTAAAAAAAGAATAGAATTTCATGTGCTGTCATCAAAAAAATGTTGTTATATACTATATGATCACACTACAAGCAATGTGTGTGATGACCCAATTTATGTGTACACTTATAATTCCATATATATTTAAGGTGTCAAACAGTATAAAATATTATAATTATCACATTTGAAAGACTGTGAATGAGTGGGGCAAGAGGAAAATATTTGAAGACAGTATTTTTGTTTGTGCCAAAGGTCCATAAGCTCTTTATATGACTTACTTTAGCTTTCTTGCGCTTTAGACCTTTGGGTACTAAATAATACGGGAGGTGGGAACAGAATAGGCGAGGAGATGGTCTCTTGAGATAGTCTGTTTTGCGTATATTGTATTCCAAGAAGGGGACTCTATCTAGTGTTGACAAATTTTCAGTTCTATTACGATGTCCCTCAAAATAAATCAAGCTTAGTATCTGCTGAGTCCAGATGGTTCCTGTAAAAATAAATAATTTCACTTTCAACACTGAATTAATTTTTTATTAACAATGTCAATAATTATGCCACCTATTGCAAAACTATTTGGAGCTTTTTCTTTCTTTTTAACCACTCTAAATATGCCAAGGAAATGGGCCCAACTTATTTTCTATGTATTTTACATTAAAAGTACTAAAGATAAAATAAGGTGTTCTAAGTTCGCTTTTTACTGAAAAGAATTGTGATGGTAGTGATTAGTTCAATCCTTCAGCTCTGTTGTTCTTCGCAATTCATGTGTGTTCTGCTCTTGTGATTTTCTGCAGCTCTCTCTGTTCCACCTTCCTTAGTCTTGCTTAAAGCTTTACCTTTTGGAAATATAGACAGTTTAAGAGCTCAACACCCCTTTCAACTTTTCTTGTTAACGTTGTATAGGTCTCCCAATACAGTGCTAGATTAAAGTACTGATAGGCATTCTTGTCTCATACTTGTTTTTAAATGTTTCACCATTGCATTTGATGTCTGTGGTAGTTTTTGGTAGATTCTATTCATGAGGTTAAAGAAGTTCACTTTCTTCCTAGTTTGCTAATAGTCTGCCTTAGGAATGTACACTGAATGCTTGTTCTGCACCTGTTGAGATGATAATTCAGGCTTTCTTCTATACTTTAATAATGTGTGTGAACTGCATTAATATATATGTTTTTAAATATATTTTATTGATTTTTAAAAATATATATTTTATTGATTTTTCACAGAGAGGAAGAGAGAGATAGAGAGTTAGAAACATCGATGAGAGAGAATCATCGATCAGCTGCCTCTTGCACACCCCCTACTGGGGATGTGCCCACAACCAAGGTACATGCCCTTGCCCGGAATCGAACCTGGGACCTTTCAGTCCGCAGGCCGACACTCTATCCACTGAGCCAAACTGGTCCTGGCTATTTTATTGATTTTTTACAGAGAGGAAAGGAGAAGGATAGAGAGTTAGAAACATTGATGAGAAAGAAACATTGATTCAGCTGCCTCCTGCACACTCCCCAATGGGGATGTGCCCGCCACCAAGGTACATGCCCTTGATCAGAATTGAACCTGCGACCTTTCAGTCCACAGGTCAATGCTCTATCCACTGGGCAAAATAGGTTAGAGCTGCATTAATATATTTTTAAGCCAATCTTGAAATAAAGCCACCTTGGTCACAGTAGGATTTTTTTTTTTTTACATTGCTAGATTTGTTTTGCTTATGTTTATTTGGTGTAGGATTTTTGCACCTATGTTCATGAATATATAATCAATGTTCTAAAAGAATGTGAGTTGTCAATAATCTTCCAATCATTGCTATTCAATTGAGTAGATTTAATAGATACAATAGGTTTGATAAAATTTATGGTGTATCCTGGAGAGTCACTCACCTCCCCTGTAAGATGAGTAAGACCCCAGCAGGTTGGACGAAGGGCTGGTGTGTGGTGTGCCAAATACTTAGGCTGGGTTAATGGCAAAGGAAAATTCTTATGGGCTGCTTAACCTAAAACTAAGCAAAATGAGGAACAGCAACATCTAATGGAGGAAAATAAAAAAACATCTGATATCAAATGTGCCAACACATTCTGCAGAGTAGAAAAATCCAGGGGAAATGCATTGGGTTATTAATTTGGGGAAAGTAAACAGGGTCCTGAATTTCAAAGTCAATAGTAAAAGGAAGGAAATGGAGCATTTTCATGAAAATAAGGAATGATTGTTTTTGTATTGACTGACTCGTGTATTTTTGGGCAATATTAATCACTTTGTACAACATTGATTCAAGAACACCAAACACCCTGTGTTCTAAGAAGCACATATAAAAAATAAGCTTTTAAGGGAATTGTAAGATTTGAGGACAATTTGCTTTAGTTCAAAATTACTTCATTATGATAGGGAAATAATAGCAATTAGTGTAATGAAAAAGCATAATGAAAATTAGTTCTGACTGAGAGATGATGCTAACCAAAATTCTGTTGTGTGTTTTTTTTTTGTGTATGTGTGTGTTTTTTTTAATATATTTTCTTCCATTCTCACAGAAAGAACAAGCCACCATTGACCTAGTATCTGCTTTGGCTCAGTATTTGGTTTCTTCATAGGTGCTTTAAAAAATGATGATATATGCATTTTAAGTGATCTTATATGTGAAAATTTTGAGATTTATTTAACTTTATTAAAAATCGTAAGTGGTGCTCTAAATGTAGGCTGGGCTACTGTTAACATCTGGAAAAGGGCTCATTTGTGCACATGTATTACGAAACCAGAGTGAAAACTGGTAACGGGGAGTCCACTCCTCAAACTTACCAGATTTGGGATATGTAATTATGAAGACATCATCATCTCTAATTTCAAAATCATCTAGATTTTCTAGAAAGTCAGGATCAATTAAAGAAGATACAAAATTATAGCCTTTATAGTTCAGCAAATATGTGTCTTTGTTGTCCATACTTATTCACCTACAAGTAAAAACAAATAAAATTATTTTCAATTTCTTAGTATTTTATAGTAATTAAAAACACTTGCTGAGTGTTTGATATATGCCAAGCACCTTTTAAATGTCATGTGTCTCAACCCATGCCATACTGAAGAGCATCCTATCTAATTAAAGAGTAATACGCAAATTGACTGTCATTCCAACACACAAGATGGCTGCCTTCATGTGGACACAAGATGGCTGCCACAAGATTTCCAGCAGGGGAGAGAAGTTGGGAGGGACCAGACCTGCAAAGGAGGGCAGTTGGGGACAATCAGGCCAGCACGGCAGGGCAGTTGTGAGGGACCAGGCCTGTAAGGAAGGGCAGTTGGGGGATATCAAGCCTGTAGAGGAGGGCAGTTAGGGATGACCAAGCCAGCAGAGGAGGAGAGTTGGAGGCAACTAGTCCTGCAGTGAAGGCCAATTCGGGGAACCCAGGGTTGTAGGGGAGGGCAGTTAGGGGCAATCAGACTGGCAGGCAAAAGCAGTTATGGGTAATCAGGAAGACAAGAAGACAAGCAGTTGGGAGCCAGCAGTCCTGGATTGTGAGAGAGATGTCCTGCTGCCCGTTTAGGCCCTATCCTACTGGGATCGGGCCTAAACGGGCAGTAGGACATCCCTCGAGGGGTACCAGGTTGGAGAGGTTTTGACTGAGCTGAGGGATACACACCCCTGTGCACAAATTTGACGCATGGGGCCTATAGTCCTATATAATAAAACCCTAATATGCAAATCGACTGAACATCAGAATGACTAGTCACTATGATGTGCGCTAAACACCAGGGGTTAGACCCTCAATCCAAAAGCTTCCCCTCTGGAGTCAGTAAGTTCTCACAAGGGGAGAACCATTCAGCAAGAAGCTGGGCTCACAGGGGCAGGCACAGCATCAGTGGCAGGAGCCTCTCTGGCCCCCACTGCAGGGGGGCAGTAAGGACCGAGGGGTCCTGGACTGTGAACGCCCCCGACTGCGAGAGTGTCTGCCTGCCTGCTTAGGCCCCATCCACCCAGCAGGCGGACATCCCCTGAGTGGTGCCTGACTGCAAGAGGGTGCAGGCTAGGCTGAGGCACCACCTGCTCACAGTGCATGAATCCATGCACTGGGCCCCTAGTACATATATATAAAGATTTACTCTTAACAGCAACCAAACATTCCTAGAGGTTTTAGCACTACTTTAAAGAGGAGGAAAGTACCCTGTTTCCCCGAAAAGAAGACAGTGTCTTATATTAATTTTTTTCTCCCAAACTTGCGCTAGGTCTTATTTTCAGGGGATATCTTATCTTTCCATGTGCTAGGTCTTATTTTCAGAGGACGTCTTATTTTCAGGGAAGTAAGATACGGAAAAGTTAAACAGCTTTTTCTAAAACCCCAGGAGGGAGGTATTATCATGATTCCAAACATAGAACTGAGGAAAACAAGGTAAAGGAGGTACAAGGTTGCCCACCTGGAAGATCTGGCAGGATTTGATGTCAGACTATGTGGCCACAGATCCTATGCCTTCAATCACTTCACTAATACAGTTTCTTAGTGTTTCATATTTTTATTATTATAGAAATAGGAAATTCTTCAAAAATATTCACTTTTTTTTTTTTTTTTCTGGGACAAAAATAATCTGTTGCTCCTGAAAGAAGCTTCTGAGGCTTTGGGATCTGTCTGCCATTTCAAATAAATTGTGGAATTTGCTCTGTGTGAGTAACACCAACTGGTTTTAATTTGGAGATGACACCCTTATATAGTTGTAAGATATTGTAAAGTTTTTTATTACATTTTTCCAATTGAATTTTATCAGAAATCCTAAATAAATTTAAATAAGAAAGTCAAAATATATATAGGAATCACACAGTCTAAAGAAATACACGTTCAAAAATTGAACCAGTTAGGGATTTCTCTATTAACTTCACCTGTTAAATCTATTATATATATTGATTTCAAAGAGGGAGAGGAAGTAAGAGAGATAGAAACATCAATGAAAGAGAATCATTGATCAGTTGCCTTCTGCTCTCCCCCTTCTGGGAATTGAGCACACTCCAGGAATGTTCCCTGACCAGCAATCAAACTGATCCCTGGTTCATAGGTTGATGCTCACTGAGCCACCCAACTGGGTGAGAAATCTACTCTTGAATGTTAAGTAGATGAGGAAATCCCAGAAGTACTAATAACACTAGGTGTAGAGCCAACACATACTAATAACACTAGGTGTAGAGCCAACACATATGTTAGCTGTGTACTTTTAAAAGAAATTCTGTGCACACCTTGAAAATGAATTTGTTAAAGTTGCAAATATAGCTTTGTCTAAATTACATGTCAAAAACATTTAATTCTTTTACAAACAATCTAAATCATCTGACTGATAGAGGAAGGTCAGAGGTTAGAATTTTGCTGAGTAAGAGTAGAAACATCACTTGCATTAGAATTACCTGGATTTTGGTAAATGTTCATATTCTAGGCTCTATAACAGAGTGATAGGATTAGAATTTCTAGAAATATGCATTTTAATTCTTGGAATCACAATTTAAAAAAAAGGAGAGAGGGTTGGGGGACCAAAATACTGTTTCAATGAATGTTTATCTCATCTTCCAGAGAAGGCTTTGTGGGATGTTATTTGGTCTCTAATTAAAAGATCTTATTAAGGCCATACTATGTTGCTAGAGCTTTCCTGACTCAAGGTGAAGTCCAGGCAACCTCAACTGGGGAGAAGGATAGAGGAGACTGGCTGATACATCACAAAGAATGGTTTCAAGAGAGAGATGGAGTGCTGTTCTGACTGTGCTGTTATGAAAATTTCCAGGAAAAACCTTCGATAACTCAACCTCTGGAGTGTGGTAAGGAAGAATTTATACTGTATACATCGACATACACAACAGAAAGCACCAATTACAGGAATTCTTGATTCAGAGAAAAGAGGAGAGAGTGTCAGGCAGTTCACAAAAACATTCTAAAATCACTCCTTTTAACTACTTATTACATTTAGTATGTCTTGCACAGTCTTAAGAGAGAACAAGCTATTTTGTCCCAGAAACCAGGAGGAAAGAGTAGAGTGTAGGATGCATTTTTATATAGGATTTTGGGACTGGTGAGTCATGTATTGTTTGTATCTCCTTAATGAATATGGGAGAAAGTATTTGTACAAAGAAAAGAATTTCATGTGTTTTCCCTATTCTTGCCTTGAATCCAAAAGAAAAGGAAGAAAAACAGAAATTTGAGGAGAAAGAAATAAAGTCATTGTATGCTGAAGAGAGGGTAAGACTTGAAAGAGGCTCTATGTCTACGTTTTCACTACTCACTGTTGCACGTCAACTGATGAAGCAAAATCCACCTCTGAGATAACTGCATGGATGACAGGGAAAGATGTGCTGCTGAGAAATAAATACTCCCTACAAGTGTATTTTGACCAATGATTAGTGCTCTAGGGAGTCAACAGATAGCTCAGTTTGAATAAATAATTAGGAAATACTTTATTAGGTAATACTTTATTAGGAAATAGACATGTGATTAGTCCAGACCACGCAAGAGTCAAAGCTGGTGGAGATAAAAAAGAGAGCTGCATGTAACCAGTCATCATATTTACTTAAATTGGAAACTATAAAACAACAGGTATTTGAAAGCTATAGCAACATCTTCCTTGGGCATGAAGGATGGCTCCTCAAATCATTTAGACTCATCTCAGAAGGCTGGTGTTCCTTTCTCAGGTTTTTACTCCAAACAACCTATGTAAAACTGGCTAAGGCTATGGGAGGTTCCAAGAACTTTATAAAATCACAGTGTATTTAAATTCATTTTCTAAAACATCCAGGGTTGTCCTTCTACTCCTGTTTTATATTGCATTTTAGTACATATTACAGACGATGCAGCCTATCTCTTTTGCGTCTATTCTAATAATAGAGGAATATGCAAATTGTCTGGGATGCTGTCACAGTAATAGTAAAGACCAACAGCAGGCTGGGTGGGGCGACCAGGCCAGCATGGGGGGGATTTAGGGGCAATCAGACAGGCCTAAATTGGCAGTTGGACATCCCCCAAGGGGTCCCGGATTGGAGAGGGTGCAGGCTGGGCTGAGAGAACTGTGTATTAAATCATCAGAACTTTTCATTGTATAACTGAAGTTTGTACCCTTTGACCAACATCTTTCCATTTTCTCCACCTCCCAGCCCCTCAGAAACCACCATTTCATTCTTTGTTTTAATGATTTGCATTTTACTGTTGGGGGTTCGGGGTGAGACCTTCTCCCCCACTCTTTGAACCATCAATGTAGATTATTTCAGAATAGAATTTATATTATGTAACAACATGAAATCCTCCTGCACATAAGATCTTAGCCTATTTACCAGACCTTTGGCAAAACAATACTGATTTGTCATTTACTTGAATCGACCAGTTAGCTAAAATTCAACCTAATGGGCTCTCTGATGGAACCAAGACCAAATCTCTTATTTCAAAATAAAAAAAAAATCTAAAGAAAGACAAGGTCAAAACAGATGAGTTACAAAACAGCAATGATCAAAGCAAGTCCCCAAAAGAGAAGAAAACAAACAAAGAACAAGTGTAACCAAAGTTTCATTTCAGACAGGTGAGGGCTCTCAGAGAGCACTTAGACCAGACAGGCCAGAGCTCTCAGACAGCAGCTGGTGCCCTCCCCCGGAGGAACTGGGCTTCAGTCATAGAGTCTGCTCCCCTGCCAAAATGAGACCTTGGATGACTCTTTGCTGTGTCCTAGATGGCCAAAAAGACCAGACAGCGATGATAGAAGACCCCTCCTGTGCACCCCAGTTTGACTTCCAGTCAGACTTGGAGTCCACAGACTCCACAGATACCCGTTTCCTTCCACCAGCTAAGTGTTCCAGGCCCCTGATGCCTTGAGAGGAAGAGCAGGGAGAGCCCTGAGATAAACAACTCTCAACTGCTGCTGGGAAATCCCTGTAGTCCCTGTCATGGGGTCAGCCTGCCAGGAGCCGCTGGACCCTCGGGCCTTACAGGAGTCTACATGGTCCCAGAAGAGTTGCCAGAAATTGTAACTGAAAATTCAGATTCTGCTGCCTGCCACAGCAAAATCCAAACTCTGGCACTGAAATCCTGGCATTTTTGGAAACATCTAGAAAGTCTGGATCAACACGAAAACAACAACAAGAAACCCCACAACTAGCTGACACCAAGATTAAACAAAGGCAGGCGTCTGTAGAGGGGAGGCAAAATTTGAAGAAGTTGTTTTAGTTTTTTGCCCTCTTTGTCTCTGGAGCTGGGCTCAGCTGCAGAACAGTAGTGGCAACTAAAAATGCAAGATTCTTTAACCACTAGATGGCACTCGTGAGTATATTTTAAAGACAATTTACTGAATTTGGTTCATGATTAAAAGAGGTATGGGAAATTAATATATTTAGTTACTAGAGGCCTGGTGCACAACATTCATGAACTGATTAAGTAGGGGGGAGTTGCCCCCTCAGCCAGGTCTGCACCCTCTAGCAGTCTGAGACCCCTCAGGGGTTGTCTGACTGCCAGCTTAGGCCAGCATCCTGCTGAGCAGAAGCGGACATCCCATGAGGAGTTCCTAGCGCTGTGGTGGATGTGGGAGAGCCCCCCTGCCACCGCTGCTGCACTTGCCAGCTGTGCGCCTGGCTCCTGGGTGGGAATGCACTGACTCTCAGGATGCAGCTTCTGCATTGAGCATCTGCCCCCTGCTGGTCTGTGCGCATCATAGCAACAGGTAATTTTGCTATTTAGTTGATTTGCACACTGGCCTTTTATATAGGATTCGTTCGAAAAAGCAATCTGAGAAATACACCATCTTTAGCAAAATGCACTAACTCCATATGAACAAAAAATTCATATTAATATGTTAAGCGCCATGTCAGTCACCAGTGACTGAAACGGAAAGGGAGACAAATAGGCTTGGCACTTAACGTGTTAAATGGGAAAAATGTATTTGTATCATATGGTAATTCAGAATAAAATTCACATAAATCTCATCTCTCCCATTCACAAACACAACACAAGCTTTGGGCATGTGCTTAATTTTGCATATAAAAAATATGGGGGGGGGGGGAGAGAAAAATCATACTGGCTACAATGCTATCTTTTTTATATAACTATCAGTCAATATTCTTAAAGTGTAACTACAGGACCTACATGATTTCCATATTCTCATATTAAAACCTCCACAAGTGAATGTTTTTCAAGCTCCCAAAGTTAGTAGAAGGGCTATTATCCCAATTCTCATTCTTTTTTACTAGAACCAGCTATATTTTCATACTAAGTAATATTTTAAATTTCAATAGTGAACTAAAATATTAAGTATTAAATCTTCACTTTCCCCCCATGTGCTTAAGCTCCCTGGGGCAGGATCAGCATATGCCTGTTCATCATCAATTGAGCACCAATATCAGAAACAGAAACAGAAACCTCCCCATATAAAAATACATGTGCACAGAGGTAGTTCCTATCTCGAATAGAATCCCGTAAGGTTAATAGTGAGAAAGAGATATCAAATTAATATTTACCTTTAAAAACACACATCTTTTAAGTAACAGATTCTAATGTTTTAGGGGTCTTTAGATAGAGATGAATCTGATATTTTAAAAACAAAATTTAGATGTCAGAAGATACATCCAATTAAAAGGATGTTCTTTTAAAAAACTACCTTAAAAGTATAGGTGAAAAATATTCAGATGCATATCTTCAAAATAGACTAAGTTCTATAAGAATCAATCTTAAGGATACCATCACATTAGAAGGATAACTTAATGATTATATCCATTTAGATATGTCTGAACTGTTATGGTCAAAACCACTAACTTACTTTTTAACATCTTGGGTCATGTGGCAGTAGCCCATTCCAGTGTTTTCAGGTTCTTAATTGTTACCTGTCTGCATGGGGTTAGCAATAATGACTTCATTTTGCCTATTCTCTGAGCACTTTTATTTATGCAAAGACACCCTTACCTGATAGTTCAACATGGTTTCACCTCCAGCCTTTCTACCTAATGATGTTGAGGATAGAGGCCAGTGAACCCTGATGCCTTTTGATCTACCAGGGACAAGGCTGAGGGAAATGAGGCACTTACCTTAGGTAAGATGTATGCTCCAGTTTGGGAACCAGAGCCTTTGGTTAATTTGCAGAATACAGAGCCAACAGTAAAGTTGATATTTACTCTGGATAGCAATACTTAGAAGTATCATTAGAACTAACGAGCTTGTCTTCATTGTCATATCATTGGGTTCTGCCTAATTCTGAAAATGGCATTCTGAAATGACAAAGTTGGCAATCCACTCTGACACCTGCAGAAAATGTATACAGCTTAAAACTTTAAAAAATCACAGGCATGGGAGAAGTGGAGTCATTCTTCACACCTCAAAGTCAAGTCTTCATTGACCTCCACTTTTCTTAATTTTAATTGAACTGCTCTTTTAGATTCTTACACTGCTGATCAACTTCAAAAAGAATCTCCTTTGGAAAAGCAAAACCTCACATAACACAAGCTTTTGGACTTCTCTCTGCATAGAAATGCTGACCATGACTATCAATCATTCCCTTGTGTCGGTCGGGATCAAGTTGGTGAAAAGTATTAAATTCCTCAGTGATACCTTTGTCTTAAATGATTTGTTTTAATCATAAGGGCTGACTCCAAATACAAATGTGGAATTGACAGTGCTGTGTTTGTGGTATATATACTTTTGAATGGAGGCAGCTATTTGCAATCAATCGCACAAGTGATTTCTCATTGCGGTGAAGATTCAATCCTCCAAATCTGCAGTGAATGGCTAACTTGCATGAAGCCTGATTCTTCTACCTGGAATTTCCAAGTCAATCATTTCAAATTATTCTGAAGGTCTCACATGTGCATGGATGTGGAGTGTGGTTCTCTTGTAAACAGTGTACAACCCGCAGAATTCAGAACCCTTCAGACTGGTTAATTGGAACATCACAACATATAGATTTAACTGCAGGACAGTGGTTCTTAATCAGGAGTGTGCTTCACAACCAGAGTCACTGGCATGAGATTTCAGTTTTAAGATTCAGATTGAGGCTCAGAGTTTATTAACTTAAACTGAGTAGGGACTAAAAGTACACACTTTAAGAACCCCACAGATGGTTCTGATTCAAATAGGACTAGTCCATTTTATTTCTGACTATAATACGTGCTTCTGGTTTTGTTAAGAGGTAAATTTATCATACCCAAAGGCTAAAACTCAGAAAGTTTAATACTCTATTCACTTCAGTCTTCTAATAATGTACGTGTATGAATGACAACGCTTAGAATTCAAAAGTCAATGAGTTATCCCAATTCCTTGTATATAAAACCACACCTAGGCATAGCAGCAGTCTATATTCTAGTCTAAAGGTATAGGAAAATCTCTTTTCAAACACAAAATGGTTTAAAATACAGTGGTACCTCAGTTCTCGACTTGATTCATTCCAGAGGGCTGTGGGAGAAGTGATTTGTTTGAAAACCGAATCATTGTTTCCCATTAGAAATTATGTAAATTGAATTAATCCATTCCAGACCCCCAAATGAATCCGTCTTAACCTTTCTTATATATATATATGTCTAATGTACTGTTTAATCTATAAAGACTTCTTTTCTTAAATTTATCAAAACAGCCCCTACCAGCCTTAAGTCACTTTTGGCACTGGGCCCAGAGGTGTCTTTCAGAACAGCATGCAATATCTTTGCTTGTCACTGCCTCCGAAATGCTGCTTTTCATATATCCAAAACAAGTTTTTCTACTTCTTCAATTGCCCAAAATCATTTTCTTTCACACCCTTAGCAACATTAGCACTCTTTATGTTTTACAATTGAGCTAATGTTTATTTCTCTCCTTTGTTTGTTGCCCGAGCACTTTATCATGGTGAGGTATCAGCATGAAAAGGTCGCCAGGTGGAAAACCAAGGTGTGATTCAACATTAGTTCTGTGAACAATTTAGTTGAGAACCCAGTTGTTCAAGATGACAGACGTTTGAGAAGTGAAGTTTAACTGTACGTGAGATTCTTCCCACAAATTAGAGGAATTGAACATTTTATATTTGAAATTTTAAGGTCAGTTTATTAGTTCATTGATGAAAGCTTTCAGAAGAATATTCTCCTGAAAATTGTTTTGTTTTTTTTTCTTAGAAAAAAAGGAAGGAAAATCAACACCCTCCCAGCCTAGCCACAGATGCTGTGGCAGTCAAGCCTCTGCAGACGGGGATGGTCCATCAATCGGTCAAGTCGCTCTCTGGGTCAGCAGGATTGTAGTCTGGATCATCCTCATCATCCTCCAGCTCCAAGTCATCCATTTCCTGGAACAAAGACTCATCTACCTCCACATTGTTTCCAGCTGCAAAAAAACACACACAAAATATTTCATCTTCAGTCTTATACTTGAGAATGAAAGATACAAACTTCTCCACATGCAAGGGAGGTGATGAAATATTAAATTGCTATTGCAAATCATTACAGGCCAACAATGGTCTGTAATGGTCAGCAGAGACTCACACATTTTAACATCTTGGTGCTTCCAGTTCATAGTCTAAAAAAATCCAATTATAAAAAAAGCTTCTAGAATAAATTCTTTATGATGTGGCATGTGACAAATTGAAGACAATGATATGTCCTGGTCATACAAAGTTGATGATTGCTGACCACGGGCCTAGTTTACAAGTTGTTAGAAGCTAATGTGATAATAATTGTTTATCTATTGCTATCTTTGATTTTGCTTAAGTTATCAGAAAACTTTAAAGACTACATTGCTATAGTTTATGTACAAATTTATCAAACATTAGAATTTATTCTTCAAATGTATTTCTTTATACCCTTGGGAGGGAAGATTTATTATTACTCTGATTTTCATGGTTTAATATTAAAAACAGTATAATATATACATGTGGAATTCTAATATTATCTTACCATCTTCCAAGAACTGGATATCAGATGTGTCAAGATTATGATCAGTTTCAAATAGCTGTTTCCCTAAAAGAAATAAATCTGTTTAATTTGAAGAGCATAGTTTTCCTCCATCTTCTACAACACTCTAGGAAAAAAGTCTGAAATTTCAATAAATTTATGAACTGAGCTAAAATGCATATAAAATGTATTTGCATTAAAATGGAACAAATGATAACCTAGTCTGCCTCAAGTCCTAGAAAAACAAATGACACTCTCTCACTTCTAAGGCTTACAATCCTGGAAGTCATGGTAGCTGTATCTCAAGATCTAACATTGTATGTAACATTTAGGTCAAAGATAATCCACAAATATTAATTATAATTACAAGTGAAAATACATCAACATGTACAGAAAAAGCTTTTTTTCCCCGCTGGATGCCCAAGTATATTTTCTTACAGCCCTGGCTGGATGGCTCAGTTGATGGAGTGTAGTCTTGTGCACCAAAAGGTTTTGGGTTCGATTCTCAGTCAGGACACATAGTTAGGTTGTGGATTTGATCTCCAGTTAGGGCAGGGGCAAGAGGCAACAAAGTGATGTTTTTCTCTCATTTCGATGTTTCTCTCTCTCACTCTCACTTCATCTCTAAAATCAGTAAACATATCCTCGGGTGAGGATAAAAAAATGTCTTATAGAAATCTGTTCAAATGATCCTCTTGCTGTATAGGAACTAATGCCAAAATGTTTAAGGGGAACAGAAATAGGGCGAGTCATACCACTTAATTTATTTTTTCCTGCTTGTTCTTCTTCTTTCATTCGTTTCTTTTTAATTTCTAAGAGTTCTGCATCAAACTTGGCTTTCCAACTTAAGAAATTCTCAATTGTAACAGGAGTGCCATGAAATAATTGCTTGGAAAATAAAAAAGACAGGTCATCAGATAAGTGAGACAACAATTTAAAAAATAAGACTTACTGATCTCTTCTAGACCAGTGGTCGGCAAACTTATTAGTTAACAGAGCCAAATATCAACAGTACAATGATTGAAATTTTTTTTGAGAGCCAAAAATTTTTAAACTTAAACTTCTTCTAATGCCACTTCTTCAAAACAGACTTGTCCAGGCCGTGGTATTTTGTGGAAGAGCCACACTCAAGGGCCAAGGGGCCAAAGAGCTGCACGTAGCTTGCAAGTCACAGTTTACCGACCACGGTTCTAGACAAATATAGCCACTTACAGGAAAACTGTTTTAAGTTTTAACGTGTTTAATATGATATCTGCTGGCACTGACTACTCTCATTGGTTTTGGCAATTTCTTCTGGAAAAGTCCACTTATAATTTTTATTACAAAAAACAGATAATATGCAACATATCACCATTGCTATTTCACTATTCAGAAGAAAACTGTTGCTGTCAGTAGTGAGGAAGGAAGGAAGGAAGGAAGGAAGGAAGGAAGGAAGGAAGGAAGGAAGGAAGGAAGGAAGGAAGGAAGGAAGGAAGGAAGGAAGGAAGGACTGACTTAGAGAATAGTGAAAAAAACATGGCTTTTAATATACCTTTTCGGCTTCTTCTGCTTCTTTTTCTTTTTGTTTTTTTTCTTCTTCTCTTCTAGTTTTTATTTGATCCACTATTTCATTTAATTTTTCTTGGACAGCTGTTACCAAAGTAAAGATCATCACCATACCAAGGTTTTCTTCTGCCTATGTAACAAAACAAACAAAAAAGCAACAACAATAAAAAGGGGTCGTAGTGAGAAGCATACTTCTCAGACAAATAAAAACAACCCATTAGATTGTTTCAGCATAATAACTAAGTTCCGTGCATTCATAATATTATTACTAATTTAGTTACATATCAGTTCAGACACTTGAAAAAATGATTATTTAAAAACTGAACATATATAAACACTATCTTAAAATTTTAAAGTAATTTACTATATCCAACCTAAACCAGACAGTTCAGTAAATTCTGATTAATAATCATACATGTAGATAGAATTCAGAAAACCTTTCCTACAGTAGTTAACAGCAATCAGCTCTTAAGCATATTTTCATTATTTTAGTTCTTTTTGGATATTTTAAGAGCTGTGACAATGAACTGAACTATTTAAGGCCAAAGCAATTTACTAACATAATCTATATATAAAAAAGCCTAAGTGACTGAATGACAGGTCACTATAGCGTGCACTGACCACCAGGGGGCAAACACTCAATGTGGGAGCTTCCCCCTGGTTGTCAGTGCACTTCCACAGCCAACCTCCCCACAGCAAACCAACCTCATGTGATACCCCCACCCCACTGCCCTGATCGCCAGCCAGGCCAAGGAACCCCACCTATGCATGAATTCGTGCACCAGGCCTCTAGTATAATTATAAAGATTATAGGTAGTTCTGTGATTTATCTTTATCTACCTTTTTTTCTTTTGACTTGAAATGTTCAAAACAAAATATGAAAGCATCTCTGACTCATGGAAGGACTATAATGCAAAGTTATTTTGAAGTTGGTCATTTGAAAGCCCTGACCAGGAATCAAACTATGACCTCCTGATTCATAGATCAATGCTCAACCACTGAGCCATGCTGGCTGAGAGATCCAGGTATTTTTTAAGTATCAAAATTAATAAGAGCCATACTCTTGGAAATACACAAGTCACATTTAAGATGGAGACATATTTTCTGTTGGTTCTTAGAGCCAACAAACAAAACTAGGACTTTGATTTTAAGATGGTAAAGATTTTGCTTGTCCTCCCTACTCCCTACTCTGAAGAACATATGGTAACTCTCTACCCAAGCAAGAGATAGCTTTAAATACTGTGGGTAGCCCATCCCACCACAGGAACAGCCAAATAAGAACTTTCCAATACCCATGTTTCTTCTTCATTACCTCCCCTCTTAGAGGGGTCACAACCACTGTTGCTGTTTGTAAACTTAGGGACAAGGAGACGTAAGAAAAAAATCAATCACCAATCTTCTTCCCAGATTGTAGGCAACTAGCCTGCAATAGGTCAGAGGGGTTGAAAATTTCAATTCTTTTCAGTTGGAATTTTTAACTGCACCTGGAACTGGATATTCTGAGAATCTAACTGAAATTGTGCTTTTACTTGTCAGACTTTTTATATCTAAAAGTCATGGGGCTGACTGAGTTCAAAACAGGGATACAGGAATAGCTTAAGTCTAAAGACAGAGTGGGAAACAAACAAAGATTTCTGCATATAATGAATTCTGCTTTTTTTTTTTAATATGTTTTATTGATTTTCCACAGAGAAGAAGGGAGAGGGACAGAGAGTTAGAAACATCGATGAGAAAGAATCATCGATCAGCTGCCTCCTGGATACCCTCTACTGGGGATGTTCCCGCAACCAACGTACATGCCCCCGAATGGAATCGAACCTGGGATCTTTCAGTCCGCAGACCGACGCTCTATCCACTGAGCAAAACCAATTTCAGCTGAATTCTGCTTTTTAATGTACTAATTATACATGTTTAATAGAATTTGTTGACTCTTGCAATTGATGTGTAATACTTAAGACTAAAAAAAATAATAAATTACAAACCTTACCTGTAATGCTAATAATTTTAAGATGCTCGTGACATCATTATCTTCTAGATTTTCCTGGGAGAATATCTCATAAAGGGGGGCTTCATCTGGGTATTTCTCACTATATGTAAACTTGAGGGTAGTCTGTACAGCTAAAAACACCAGAAAACAGTTTGCTATGAATACCTTAAAGTGTAAAGTATAGAGAAGTCAACATCTTTGTTGAATCAGTAATTAATTTACATGTCAATAAAAAGCACAAAAGATTTTCCTGCAAAGAAAAACAAGGTTAACGAAAAACAAGTTAGACTATTTTTAAAACCCTCAAGATGAACAAAAGATACAAAATACAACAGAGAAGAATTACTGTGTTAGGCTCATTTTTAAGTCTCTACTACAGCCAGGTCCCAGTGTGGAAGACCCGGCTGGCGTTAGCCCTGGGGCCTATATTTCTATATGCACATCGCCAGCAGGGGATGCTATGGGTTGTTAGTTAATATGTTTTGAAGTAGACAGTGTGAGAGGCTGTGTGAGAAACTTTTCACCTAGCTCACCTATACATACATACATATATATATATATATATATATATGTATATATATATATATATATATATATTTAAATAATAGTAGAATATCCACTCTAAAGAGAGAGAAAAACACACAGATAGGTGTTTATCTTGACTGATTTATAGCAGCAAAAATCCAGTAAACAATCTAAATGTCCAAAGATAAAAAAGTCATGGAAAAATAATAGTCACTGAACGAAATACCGCACAACCACTGGAATACATACGTATGCTAAGTCTTGTTTTGGCCAAAAAATATCTTACTTTTTCTCCATCTGATGTATCATTAATGTTTCTGTTTTGCTTTTAAAAACTAAGCTTACTGGTATTGTGTCAGAATGTATTTTACTGATTTTCTATTATGTCTAGTAATAATTAATGTCGTTTTCTAATACTTTTTTTAAATCGAATTTATTTAAACAATACAACAAAATTTAATCAACAATATAGTTGCCATTGTTTTCTACTACTTGTGCCCAACGCTCAGGAAGCATTTTAATCCCTCTGTTGTAAAATTCTTGTGATTTTGATGCAAAAAATTCGGTCAATGCATTTTTGAGGCATTCTTCATTATTAAATTTTTTTCCAAGAAGAAAGTTTTGCAAAGAACGAAACAAATGGTAATCGGAAGGGGCAATATCAGAAGAATATGCAGGTTGAGGGAGAACTTCCCATTCCAACTGGCGCAGTTTTTCAGCAGTGATTCTTGCAGTATGCAGTCGTGCGTTATCGTGGTGAAGAATTACGCCCTTCCGATTAATCAGCGCGGGTTCTTTTTCTCTTAAAGCTTGGGCTAACCTTTCCAATTGGGCACTATACACTGTACTTGTAATGGTTTGGTTAGATGGTAAAAGTTCATAATGAAGAATTCCTTTAAAATTCCACCAAACACACAACATCACTTTTTTCGCATGCAAGTCAGGTTTTGGCGTGGGCTGCGGAGCCTCATTTTTGTCCAACCATTGAGGCCGCCTTTTCAAATTAACATACAGCACCCATTCTTCATCTCCGGTAACAATTTGCTCTAAAAACGGCAAACGGTTTTGACGAGAGAGGAGCGAACTGCAAATTGTGACTCTTTGATTACAGTTGTTGTCGGTCAACTCATGAGGAACCCATTTTCCAAACTTTTGGACTTTGCCAAGTGCACGCAATTGATTGGAAATTGTTTTTTGTGAACAATTTAAAGTTGTCGCAAGCTCTTGTTGGGTAATTTGAGGATTTTGCACCAAAAGAGCTTGAAGAGCTTCTTGATCAAAATTGGACACACGGCCTCGACCACTCTTGTCATCTAACGAAAAATTTCTCTCGTGAAATTTCTCAAACCAACGCTGGCATTTTCTGGCACTAACTGCATCTTGACCAAGAGCACTACAGATGTTTTTTGCAGCCTCACTTGCTTTTCTTCCTAATTGAAACTCGTAAAGCATGCAGTGCCGAATATGCTCTTCATCCGCCATCTTCTTAGCCCTAGTTTTGCAACAAAAACCAAACCAAACACAAACTTTTTCAAGCAAAACTTGTTAATTGCACTTCACACGTTCTGTAGATACCACGTGTTTGAAGGTTATGTCAATACAAGTCAACGCCAAGCAAGATTTTAAACGAATGTTTAAAAACGACATTAATTATTACTAGACCCGATATTTCTCTAGAAGTCTTGTTTACATAGTATACCAACTAGAAATGCACACTTACACCAGATTCTTAACAAGTACCCAGTACCTCTGCACCTGCAAGGCCCAGCACAGAATGGCTCTGGAATGAGTAAAATTCCTGAGAGGCTTAGAAAAACCACAAGTATTTTTTTTTTTATTAGACTTACTTTCATCATTTTCTCCAGCCTCGGATGTCACAGTAATGGTGAAGCTAGGAGGGTTTTCTGATAATACTGCAGGAAAATATATAAAGAGAGGGTAAGTTATTAAGATGCTTTCCTCATTAGCCAAATATCACTACCCATTCAGGGAAACTGATTCCATTTCCGCAAATACAGACTAACTAGAACACACAAATGATGAAATATATCCATCATTTTTCTATTTAAATCTTGGGTTGTTTTTAATCTGGAAAGAAATACCCATAGTAGATACCCTCCTGGAGTTTTATCAAATCAATTAAAATAATTAAGTAATTTACCTTTCATTCAAAATCTCCACTATATGTGGAAAATTATATTATAAAAGATTCCTAAATGGAATAACAAAAAGTTTGACGTTTCTTACTGGAAACTAGCCACTGATAAATATTCAGTATTCTCACTAATTTTTGTACTTATATACTCTGAAATATAATTCAGAATCTCCATGACAAATGGTAAGTATTAATTTGTTAGAGCTGGTGTCTTCTAGGTATCTCTCCCACAGCATCTCTGAACCAAACAAAGAAAACTCGCATTCAGAACCATTACAAGAATAAACAAGGAAAGTCAAGCAGCCATGAGAGCTGCTGAGTCCATGAGAAAAGCCTGTGCCCCACTCCAGGCCTGGAAAGCACTGGCCCCTGACTGGGTGGAATCCTGTCAGCAGCCTCTCTCTGAAATGAAAGAGCAGGGATCTCTGCAGAAGTCACTATGGAAACCAGTCAGCCCTCCCTACTCCAGAATTTCTGAGGCCTTCATGAATATTCACTAACAATAAAAATTTTAAGGCTTATGCCTTCATTTTAATTGAAGTTTAAAAGTACTTGAAACAATGATGAACATCTAAGATTACTTGAGAGGTGTTTGTTGGAAAGATAAAAGATGCACTGGATTCCTATTCTTTTTAAAATATATTTTATTGATTTTTACAGAGAGGAAGGGAGAGGGATAGAGTTAGAAGCATCAATGAGAGAGAAACAGATCAGCTGCCTCCTGCACACGCCCTACTGGGGATGTGCCCACAACCAGGGTACATGGCCTTGATTGGAATCAAACGTAGGACCTTCAGTCTGAAGGCTCTATCCACTGAGAAAAATTGGCTAAGGCTGGATTCCTATTTTAATAGGTCTCAGGCAGGCCAGCCCATGATGAAAAAGTCCCTGAACAGAAATTATAATAAAGCTTTTATGATTGGCTCTACCTTTAAAAAAAACAAACAAACAAAAAAAACCAACAATAAATGTGTAAAATATTTTATGTATTTCATTCTTATTTCTTTTCATGACCAACTTTAGTATTTACATGTCAAGAAATGTAAACACTAAAACTATAGAAATAAAGGTTCAACACAATGACATTATAACTTACTACCATTTTCTAGGACTTCATGAGGTGGTAAGTTAGGAATCACCTATAGCCAATAACAGCTAACATTTATTGACCATTACTTTGTGCCTGTACTGTGCTATGCAATTAATCCTTACACCAAAACCACGATTTCATACTATTACTGTATTTCACCAAACTTAAAAGGCTATCAAGTATAAGATACACCCTATTTTATGTACCACTAAGAAAAAAGCTGCTATTAAACTATGATATGTGATATATTTTGTAAGATAAATTCATATTGCAGGGAGGTAAAAATATGTCTTATAATCAATTAAATATTGTATCATACCAGTTTTATAGATGTGAAAACTGAGATAAAATAGTTTTACTAATTTTCCCAAGGTTATACAGGTAGTAACTGGCAGAACTTAATAACTTTATAGAGTTTCGTTTAGAAAGAATTTTTTTCCCAGCTGAGAAATTCCAGTGAAATCATTTGAGCTAGGCTATAAATTAAGGCCCAGTGGTAAGCAGAGATGGAGAAAAGGATATAGATTAACACAGCAGTAAGGGTTTAATGGTGGGAAACTTAAGGAACAATAGGAAATAAGAAACTATACCACTTGATGGGACTATGTGTGAGTGAGGTGAATGAGGAAAACTACAGTTGAAAACACAGTTGAAAGTATTGCTGTGGCCAGTGACAGGTTTTGGTTTGTAGCAGCAGCAATATGGTCAGAACTATATTTCTAAACATAGGAACTAAATCTAGCAACAGTGCATACAATGAAAGAAAGAAAGGAGCCAGAGGCAGGATGAACTCGATAGCTGGTGAAAGTGTCCCCGAGAGGTAATGAGGTTCTGGAGGAGGCTGGTGCCAATGGGAATAGCAAGGAACAAGGTGATGAACGACATTCTGAATGTGCAGGCAGAGGAAAGTGGAGCCACTGACAAAATAAGAAATGCAAAAGAAAAGTCAAATGTGAGACATCTGGGGGACATAGAGTAGCTTCGGTTGGCGGTATTGGGTATGCAATCAGAAACGAGCAAATGGAGCTAAAGGTAGGTTTGACTTGAATTTGGGTCATTCACAAAGAGGGAAAGCTAAAGCTATAAGACTGGAGAGAAAATGGAGAGTGAAATAAGGACCAACACCAGCTTTGTAAGGAACCCTAAATTTTGCGGGGGAAAGGTGGGGTGGCGAAATGTAAGAGGAGGAAAAGTGCCAGAAATGAAAAGAAAAGGTAAAAACAAATTCAAGAAAAGACTATTTTATGTGTGAAGCACCCCAGCTATCAAGATCCAGGTCTGCAGGGCAGTGTCCACACGTGAACCTCCAATGTGCCTACGATGAGTATGTGCCTGTGCTCGGTGGGGAAGAAATGGGCAATGACCCTGGCCTGTAAGATCATGTCTAAATCCTACCAAGGTCCTTTGTGGTCTGGTCCCTGCTTACTTGTCAGGTCTCATTTTCCCCAACCCCCACTTCTCACTTTATCTTCTAGCAATACCAAGCCACTAACCCACTGGACACAGACTCCTCCTTCCGTTCATGCTGTAGTCCTTCCCCACACTTCATTCATGTGACTCCTCATCACCCCGTTTTCCAAAACGACTCTCATCTCTCCCTATCTCCTGCTGCACCCTAAACAGACTCCATAAAGAGTAGTCACACTGTGTGTATATTACTTATCCAGTGTCTCTTCCCAACAGACTGGGCTTTTGACAGTCTCATCGGGTAAATACTTGGTAAATGATGACATGGGGCGGTAGCAAGAATGTCTCTAACTGCCTGCCTTTGGAGCCAGACAGAATAGGAGGCAAGATGAACCACGAAAGAAGTTGATATACAATTAACCCATAAGAAATCATGATGAAAGGCATGTTCAGTAAAAGTACGGGGATGAAAGAACTATAGGGCTACAAAGTTTATAGACAGAAAGAGGAATCACAGAGGCCAGATTTTTGAAGATGGCATTTCCAAGGTGTGGCTATTGATTTCCATTTTCATCAAAAGTTGATGAAAATGGAAATCAAAACTATTTGTTGATAAAGATGAGGAATTATAAAGCTATATTAGAAGAATCAGAAACTAGTAAGGTAAATTTCCAGTGAAGATTGTCTTATATTTAACAGCTATAAAGTATTTCCATTTACATTATTCTTCATTAAACAGATATGGAAACTGAGGATTGGAGAGGTTATATGATTTGTCTAAGGACACAGAGCTAACAATACCCACTACACCAACAGCCATTAGGGAGAAAAAAACTGACTCAGAAACAACAACAAAAAAGGATACTGGAGAACACTGCTAATACCCCACCAAGTCCTCTCTCCCCTTCCTCCAGTCATACCATTTTCTTTAAGAGTGAGAAAAAGGAAGGAAGAGAGAGAGAGAGAGGGGAGGAGAGAGAAGGAAAGGGAGAGAGAGGGAGAGGGAGAGAGAGAGAGAGAGAGAGAGAGAGAGAGGGAGAGGGAGAGAGAGAGAGAGAGGGAGAGAGATTTGGTTTTTTTATTTTTTATTTAGGCATTCATTGATTGATTCTTGTATGTATCCTGATAGGGGCTTGAACGGGCACCCCAGGCATCCTTGACATATCAGGACAATGCCCTAACCAATAAAGCTACCCAATTGGGGCCAATCAGACCATTTTTAACTGAGCACACTGACCACACAGAATAAAAATACATTTCTCAGCCGGGACCGGTCTGGCTCAATGGATAGAGCGTCGGCTTGGGGACTGAAGGGTCCCGGGTTCGATTCTGGTCAAGGGCATGTATCTTGGTTGTGGGCATATCCCCAGTAGGGGGTGTGCAAGAGGCAGCTGATCGATGACTCTCTCTCTCATCGATGTTTCTAACTCTCTATCTCTCTCCCTTCCTCTCTGTACAAAATCAATAAAAATATATATATTTTTTAAAAATACATTTCTCAGCTTCCCTTCCAGTTAGGTCTCATGAAATGACTGACTTCCAACTAACTGAGATGGAAGCAAGTAAGTCCTTTGACAGTTTCTAGGAAATACCCTTAACTCTATTTTCTTTAACTATCCTACAGTCTGGAAAAGGAATGCTACCATCTTTACCATGAAGGTGACCACATCTTGGGGATGATAAAGAACTGAGGGATTTCTGGATGAGAACTATACAGCTATCTTTCATGTGCAAGAGCAATAAACTTTTACCTTTTAAATATATTTTATTGATTTTTTACAGAGAGGAAGGGAGAGAGATAGTTAGAAACATCGATGAGAGAGAGTCATCGATCAGCTGCCTCTTGCACACCCCCTACTGGGGATGTGCCCACAACCAAGATACATGCCCTTGACCGGAATCGAACCCGGGACCCATCAGTCCCCAAGCCGACGCTCTATCCATTGAGCCAAACCAGTTTCGGCAACTTTTACCTTTTAGAAACCACTGTAATTTAAGGTTTTCTGTCACAGCTAAACCTAATTTTTTAAAATGTATAAAAAAAAAAAAACATGGAAAAGAATAACATTCCAAAGCTTGGAGGTGACTACAATAGGAATGGGAAAGTTCCTTAATTGGACTTGCAAAGATGACTGATTCCTGTATTCTGTAGTCTGCGGAATGAATAATCCCAGTTCCAATGCATTACCGTTGGTGCAATTAGAGGAAAGATAAGCTTTCCTAAAGATACCAGCCTTCCACCATTGTAAGTGGATCAAAAGCGTTTGAGAAAAAGTCAGATTGTTGGGCATGGTGGAATGAACCAGGGAGGGTAGAAGTAGTAAGTGATACAGGGACAGAGGGACAGAATTGAGGATTCTGTCAAAAACAGAGATAAAGGAGGTAGAGTAGCTGAAAAGTACACTAAAGGGACACGCAACTGACATGAAGGTTTTAACGAAGTATCAGACAGCCCATATGAAAACAGGCCCTTGGCTCCTTAGGAAGCGTCTGCCAAGAAAAACTGCTTCCACATAATGACTTCTGCCCCATCTGTAAGATGCAGTTATAAATGTTAAAGGCTCGTGGCTGCTACTTTGAGGTACTGACCCAGCAAATACAGGATTACCTCTCTTTATAAGGCCAAACAGAATTCGGGGGACTAGACCTTTGGTTAGCCCAAAGCCAAAACGAATGTTCCAACAAAACTTCTCCTAGGCAGACATTTTGATACAGAAATGGAAATAACCAAATTCTACTTCTTTAGCTGGGCCTTGTCTAGTAAAGCACTACTGAAGGAGAATGCATACAGGAGAGTCTGTTTATACTTTGGAAGACTAGTAGCTGGAAACATTGGATCAATGTGCAGTCAAGCTATAGTTATGATAGGTTTAGAATTCACAGCATATGCAACACTGGACTAAAAGTTCTTTGCAGATAGTTAAGCAACCAATTCCGGGGTTACGCTAGGTCTAGATGGCTAGGGCTACAGGTGGCTGAACTATGCCTCCTGCTTCCACAAGAGGGTCATAATGTACTTAACAAGGCTTTTCTGACAATCATCTATCAAAAAAAAAAAAAAAAAAAAAGATATATCTAGTATACCTATATCCTTCTTCAACAGCATTGAGCATTTACCAAGTATAATATTAAAAATCCAATATTAGCTGAACCCGGGTTGGCTCAGTGGATAGAGCATCGGTCTGCGGACTGGAAGGTCCCGGGTTCAATTCCGGTCAAGGGCATGTGCCTTGGTTGCGGGCACATCCCCAGTAGGGGGTGTGCAAGAGGCAGCCTCATCGATGTTTCTAACTCTCTATCCCTCTCTCTTCCTCTCTGTGAAAAATCAATAAAATATATCTTTAAAAAAAATCCAATATTAAGTGAGATACAAAATGTAGTTTAAAAAACCCTGTCAATTTGTGTTCCTCGGCTAACTGACACAAGCAATCTTTCTTTCTTAAACCTGGTCCGAAAATATAAAAGTATAAAATCATCAACACAATAGAAGGCTGTGAAACAGTAAACCTTGCAAATCCTGAAGATTTCAAAAGACTAAACACGGAACCATTTTATTCCAAAGTTCTCTGCCTTCTTCCTGAGGGGTTTCCTAAAGGACATGATTAACAAGTAAGGCAGGATTCTTGAAAAACTATTAATCAAGACATCTCAATTTATTTATTGCAAAGACGTTGATAGGAATCAGAGACTGATGGGCTCAGCTGATTCTGCAGAATACTTGCAGGTGTCAAATAGTCATCAATTTATTATTAGTCTTTTATTATCCTAACTCAAAATCTTCAAGCACTTCTGCCTCCCACCAGAATTACATACACTGAACTGTATCAGGGCCTAGCTCAATACAAAAGAACTGCCAGACTGTTGAAGGGTTAAAATGTATCACTTTCATAAATGCTTTTGGGCACAGTATTTAATGAGGGATACTTTATGTCCAAAGAAATGAAAAGAAGAGCACATCTCAGGCCTCTTAACTCTGTCTACACAGTGTGCATGCCTGTAACATTTCCAATGTAACAGGAATGACCACTTGTCACAATTTAGATCCAACCACTGACCCTATATTCCAACTAATTTAGACATTGACATATAAGCAAGGTTAGAGAAGGGAGCCAGACTCCATACACACTCACCCAGTTAATGACACTCTCAAACCCCTCTTCACTCATCCCATTAACATCCTCACAGCACAGCTGTACTGCTGGTGAGAGGGAACATGAACAGGACTGGAGCTAGACAGGGGTAGCTGAGAGACATCTGCCTGTTGGCAAAGCAGAACAAAATTTGCTACCGTTGCAAGCAGTGGTCAAAGGCAGAGCTAAAAAAAACTACACCAAACAATGAAAGGGAGGCGGGTTGGGGTTTTCTGAGTTGAAATAACAAACCTTACACGCTGGATTCTGACTGTCCAGGATAGACAACACCCAAAGGAAGGTATGGGGAACAGAAACCCCACAAATCCAGGTTCCACTCGCTCTGACCGGTTTCATTTGATCACTTCTCAAAAGCCGAGTGTAATGTGGGAGAAGCCGTACAGATACGGCAGTCTTGCTGCACTCTGAGAATCACCTGCAGCGCCGCTTAATACAGAAGCGGTGTCTTCCTTTACGTAATGAATGTCTCAATATCTTCCATTAGCCCCAGCCTGCCGCCTAATCTGCTCCCGCTCATCCCAGCTGGAGCCAGATCCCACACACCACCTGTCTGAAGGTGAAGGTCCAGGTCAGGCGTTCCAGACCCAACCAACTCTTCGCACCAGACCTGCCGCTAACTTTCTGGCCGACTCGGAGCCAGCCACCCACCCGCCTTTCCTTCCTTTCCTTTCCCTTCCCGAGCCTCCATGGCCCCGCCGGCGGCACGCAGCCCGGGCCGGACGGTGTCTAATATCCCTTCCTGCCTGACACCCTGTGAACCTTCCTGCAGGAGGACCTGAGCTCTGGGCTCCATCATTCATGGGGCATTCTGCAGAACGCCAGGATTGATTGATGATTGATTGATTGATTGATTGATATTAGAAACGACCAACTTCCAGAACAACGCTACTCTCCAACTGGTTCTAGACCCCACACTACTCTGAATTCCCATAAACCTGAAAACACGATCCATCGCAGGGAAAACGGCTTCCCCCCCCCCGGAAGGAAGGTGGAGGATGTGAAGACTGGCGGCTCTGGGAGCAGTTACTTTCTCCCACGTGGAGTATGTATGTTTCGTGTTCATTTCATCCAGCCTCCGGTGGCTGTAAGTTACACTGACACCCAAGCGCCCGGGATGGGGTTCCGGGCCTGACCGTCTCCGGGGACCTGGCCAGCCTCGCCGGGACCTGGAGGTTCCGGGGAGCAGGCGGAGCAGCAGCCGCGGAGTGGCCCCAAGTGCCCGAGCACCCCGCGGGAAGAGCCAGAGCAGAGAGGGCGCGGGAGAGGCGGCCTCGCTGTCCTTTCCCCATCGCGGCCCGGGAGGCCGAGGGCGGCGGCGGCGGCGGCTCCGGCCCATCCCACCCCAGCCCGGCCCCGGACTCCCGGCGGCGGGCACGCGGCCGCGGAAGTCACCTGTAAAGGAGTCGGGGTAGATGGACTCCAGAGCCTCCAGCTCGTTGCGCTGCTCCTCGCCGTAGTCTGTCATCGTGGCCCTCGCCGCCGCAGCCCATGGATCGCCCAGACACCCAGGCGGCGCGCCGCAGCCGGGACCACGGCGGCGCCGGTAGAGCGGGCAGCGGCCGGCCGGGCGCAGGCGCAGAGTCCCCGGCTGCGAAGGCCCGCAGCCCACAGCCAGGCGGGCCAGCTGAGCCCCAGCCCCGCGCCGGCCTCCGCGTGCTCCCGAGCTCCGCGTTCGACTCGTCGGGCCTGGCCGGCGGGGCGCTGAGCGGCCGCCTGCGCCACGCCAGCTCCGGGTTCGCAGGGAAGGGGAGGGCTCGGGGTCAGGCGTTCGTCACAGACACCTAGGGCGGGGGCCTGAGCCCGCGAGGCCCCTCCGCGCGGCATATCCGCGCTCGATGAGTCAGGGCTGCCTCGGGTTCCGGAGCCGGAGGGAGTCGCCGGCGGAGGCTCGGGGAGGGAGTTCGCGGCCTCCGCCGTTTCCGGGTTTTCCGTTGGCGATCGGGTGGCCCGGTGGGGCAGACCGGCGCGCGCTGTCAGTGGGGGCTGATGGTGGGGTGCGGGTGACTTCGACGCTTCAGCCCCCCAGGCCCGCGGCGTCCGGCGGGAGCTGGGCGCGGAGCAGTGCAGAACGCAGTGGGCAGAGGGAGGGAAGCCCCGCCGGGGGTCCCACGGGTCCGGGAGGATCGGCCCGGCCCCGGAATAGCGAATCTCCTCCGAGTGAATCCGGGGAGGAATCGGCAGCAAGTCCTGAGATCTCCACTCACAGCCCTTAGGCTTCCCTTCTAAGTTTGTAACGGGAACGCGGCTGCCCGCGGATTGAAGGGGGTCCGTGATTGCGTGTTTCTGTGGATTGATAAAGAGGGCGCGGATGTCGGGAACAGTTTTGATAAGCAATGTGACAGTGTCAGCACGCTGACAGTTGTCCAGGACCTTTGGCTTGGGACAGTAAAGCCGAGGATTGTGCTTCAAATGTATACATGTCGTCTGTAAGTGTATCGCGTCCGTTACAAAGAAGCTTTCCAAAGAGCCCTAGTGGCAAAAGCTTAGCAAGTGGCTTAACGTGTTACTTTTATGAGAAGAATATTAAGTAACTATGTTTATAATAAAGGGACATGGTTAAGTAAAAAAAAAAAAAAAGAAAAAAGAAAGAAAAGAGCGGAAAATAACTCCCAACATTAGGAGATTGTTCACACTTTTTTTATATTTCCCTTTGTTTTGTTTTCTGTATGAAATCAGGTTTCACTTGGGTAGTGGGGGAAACAATTTGTAATAAAGATCCCAATGGTGAGGCTCTCAAGTGTTCTTTCATCATTCTTTTTAATATATTTTACTGATTTTGTACAGAGAGGATGGGATAGGGATAGTTAGAAATATCCATGAAAGAGAGACGTTGATCAGCTGCCTCCTACACCACCACCACCCCTCCCTTTGCTGGGGATGTGCCCGAAACCAAGGTACAAGCCCTTGACCGGAATGGAACCTGGCACCTGCAGGCCGGCGCTCTATCCACTGAGCCAAACCAGTCAGGACTCTCATCATTCTAAAATGAACATGTCCCGTGCGCTGGAGGGCATCCTGGTCTTGGGTTAGGAAGTTTAACTTCCTTATAGCAGAGGGATGCATTAAAACGAACATTCAGATACACTTTAGGGTTAAGGGTTGACGGGGCATTCTTTAAGCCTTTGAGGGGGCGGGGGAGGGAGAGCAGTAACTCCGCACGGCGCTTATTTTCCTGGATTCCTCCGCTCCGATAAATGAAGGGTTTGTTACCGGCTGAAGAACTCCTGGCAGAGGGAACAAGGCAGAGCTCCCGCACTGGAGCCCTCGGCGTTTTGGAAGCCTGTGTGGCTGGTGCACCGGGAACTGGGTGGGGATGGGGGTGGGTTACAGGTCGCGTAGGGTCCTTGGAGGGTTTAGCTGGATGAGGGACAGTCAGCCTACATGACTTTAGCTACCACGTGTAAATGTATGTAAGTGGGACAAAGCCTGGAAGCACGGAGACCAGTGAGGAGGTTATGGTGATCATCTAAACTAGGGGTGTCGAACTCAATCAGAGATGGGGCCAAAATCTAAAATCCAGCCTAAATCACGGGCTGAATGGTTTACTGAACAGTCATAAACTGTCATTGTGATGGAAACGCAGCGGAGTGCAGTGATGACAGCGCAGGGCGGGCCACATTGCAAGGCCTGGCGGGACAGATTTGGCCCGCGGGCCTTGTGTTTGACACATGTGATCTAAGCAAAGACAACGATGACAGGCCGGAGCTGTGTGGAGGAAGGTTTAAATTCTGGGCGGGCGCCTGCAGGCGGAGCCAGGTCTGATCCCGGTGCCATGACTGCGCTTGGCCAACCTGGGAGTGCACAGCACGTCCACGCCGTCAGAGACAGGAGGACGGCGATCTGGAGGGCGATTGTAAGCCTGGGAAGACTTAGACGCCACCCCAGCCCCAGCGGATGGCCGGGTCGGAGGCGCACAACCCGCGCGGGCGCTCACACGGTGGGCGCCCAGAGCCAGGACCCGCTGCCACCCCGGCGGTTTGGGTGCTGTAGAAGGTGCTGGCACCCCTGGTCGGAATACCCCATCTCGCCAAGCTCTGGGAAGGGGCTCGGAGAGCACTGGGCAAGGAAGAAACTGGCACGTGGGCGAGTCCTAGAAAATCATGAGAAAGCGTCAGAATGCCCTGAAGGTAGGCACTACTAAACTGCCTACAAGATTTTACTGTTCTAGGTCTGCCAGTGAATGCTTGGATGTTTTTTGTTTTTGTTTTTTTTAATATATTTTATTGATTTTGTACAAAGAGGAAGGGAGAGAGACAGTTAGAAACATCGATGAGAGAGAGTCATCGATCAGCTGCCTCCTGCACACCCCCCACTGGGGATATGCCCTCAACCAAGGTACATGCCCTTGACCGGAATCGAACCTGGGACCCTTCAGTCCCCAAGCCCCCAAGCCGACGCTCTATCCATTGAGCCAAACCGGTCTTGGCTTGGATGGTTTTTGACCCAACAAAATATAGATCTCATGGGATCTTTTCAAGATGCTTATTTTGTAGGCAGCTTTCTCAAATTTGAATGATTTCAAAATGAAAATCAAACAAAAAGCCGATTACTCTGGATTTATTAAGTGTATATACAATAAAGCACCTCATAGATCCAGATTGGTGATTTTCCCCCCTTTGGCATTTGTTTCTCACATTTCCAATGGAATATGTCCACATATAAAATATTTTATAATAACCCTAGCTATTATTTTTCAGTCCATGTGCTGGACTGAAGGGTCCCAGGCTCGATTCTGGTCAAGATCACATGCCCGGGTTGCACTTTAAACCACCTTAAAAAATAGAATGCAGTGTGTTTTATAACAAATATATTTAATTTACAGGAGCAAGAGTTTTGCCTATGGGGGAGCATCTGCATGCAGGATCAGAATGCTTGTCCCAGAAACTGCCTTAAGAGGTCTTATCCTGTCATTCATGATAGGCATGTGTGTCCATAAACTGAAATGTGTTGGTATGTGAATTCATTTCCTATTGCCATTCTAACAAGTAACCGCAAATGCAGTGGCTTAAAACAAGGCAGATTTGCCCTAGCCGGCATGGCTCAGTGGATAGAGCGTCAGCCCGCCCACTCAAGGGTCCCAGATTTGATTTCGGCCAAGAACACATGCCTGGGTTTCCATCTCATTCCCCAGTGTGGGTGGTGCTGGAGGAAGCCGCTCAATTCTCTCTCATCACTGATGTTTCTGTCCCTCTCTCCTTCTCCCTTCTTCTCTGAAATCAATAAAGAAATATTAAAACAAAAACAAAAAACAAAAAAAAAAAAAGGCAGATTTGTCTCAGAGTCCTGTAAGAACAGTATATGTTTTTTCCTGGTCAGACCCAGTCTTGGAGCTGAAATCAAGCTGTCAGTCAGCAGGGCTGTGTTCCTTTGGGAGGCCGTAGGAGAGAATCCATTTCCTTGATTTGGCTCATGACCCCCTCCATCTTCACAGCCAGCCGTGGCTAATTTCTCGGGCATCACTCTCAGTCCTCCACACTCCTCTTCTGTTGATACTTTGCCTTCTCTCTGACACTGATTCCTCCTGTGGCCCTCTTATAAGGACTCATGATTATATCAGTCCCACCAGGATAGTCCAAGATGATATCTCCATCTCAAGATCCTTACTTCACATCTGCTTTGTCTCTTTTGCCATATAAATTATAAAGTGACATTCCCAAGATCCAATGATTGGAACACGAACACCTTTGGGGAAGCCGATAGTCAGTCTACCACAGTATTCAAACTCCGAGGTACATGAGCCTGTGTGTGTGTGCACGGGAGCGCAGTTTTTCTGGATATTTTCTCAAAATAGCTTTTCCTGGAATGGCTCTTTGAACGAGTCCAGGACTCAAAATAGTTTAATCACCCACTCCCACAATTTAATCACCACCCCTGTCTCTTGTCAGGGATCATCAAGTCCCAGAAAGATTGGCTTGTATAAGACCATATGAGTGATGAGAGAGGATGATTTCCTGACATTCATTTTGACCCTCTATGGCCTATTGAAAACAAACGGATGGATTATAATGTTCGGCCACTCCCTGCACGAGAGAGAATACCTGAGCTTTCCGGTCCAGCCTGTAGTCTGTGGCTAATAGAATCAGTGCTACTGCCTGTTGAGTGGCTCAGATCCAAGGTTATGCCTCACTGAGCATGGAAATGTCACTTTGTTAAGAAGCACAGTGCCTTGAAGGTGAGGCCTCGTACATGCAGGTCCAGTGGAAGTGGAAAAAGAAAGACTCAGATGTGATACTGGCATCTTGTTGGAACTCGGGATGTTTTATTTATTTTCTATTTTTTTAGACATTTTTAAAAATATATTTTATTGATTTTTTGCAGAGGAAGAGAGAGGGATAGAGAATCAGAAACATCGATGAGAGAGAAACATCAATCAGCTGCCTCTTGCACATCCAGGGTACATACCCTTGACTGGAATCGAACCCAAGACCTTTCAGTCCGCAGGCCAATGCTCTATCCACTGAGCCAAACCAGTTTCAGTGGAACTCAGGATGTTTTAGTTAGTTGTTGAACAATTACACCTGCAAGGCCCTGGGAGTTTTATAATCCGCCTTCTGTTTTTGTGCTGTAGTGGAGTACAAGGTCAGATAGCAGGCTACTGGGTTCTGGTTCCATCACTTATAAGTGTGTGGCCTTTGGCAAATTGCTTGACTTCTCTGGATCTTGAACATTAGTTCCACTATTGGCATTTGGTCCGTTGCCCAGTAAGCAGTCATTGTTTTGGTTTAAAAAAAGCCCACATTTTGCTTATTTTGGCCAGTGACCCAGTTGCCCACGTTAATGTGGCAAAAATCAGACACAAGACCCTGGATATATCAGAAATAATCAAGGCAAGTTAGAAAACTGTCAGGTATTGGAAATGCAAAGTCACACAGGAAAGTCAGGTTGGTCTCCCTTTTGGAGTTGTAGATAATGAATATGCAAATATATGTTACAGTCTTGCTTCCTCAAGTGGATTATGAATTCGAAGTTGCAATTAATGAAACAGCACAGCTTTCTATGTCATAGCTTTAAAAAACGCTCCCAGTACAGAGGTGTTACAAATAGTACTTATGATACTAACGATGATACAATGCATCATCTTTCCCTGGTTATGGCAGGATGACCATCAATGGGCTTCTCCCTTACGGACTTCTAATCCTGGTTTCCAAAAAGTCAGATATGTAAGTGTAGAGGCAGAAGTAGTGAAAAGTTTCTGCATGTAGAGATAGAAGGAACAAAAAAACAAAAACAAACAAGCAAAAAAAAAACACCAAAAAAAAAAAAACCAACCACAAACAAATAAAAAAATTTTTAAAAAACCACAGAAAATAGAGACAGGGAAAATAGTGATACAAGACATGAAATGAAAGAGGAGGGAGAAGGTAGAACTTCTGCTAGAACTTATTTGTTAGAACTTATATGAGGAAAGCCACTGTGCTGTGCACTTTGCTTATGTTTCAATATTTAATCCTTACAACAGCTCTATGAGGTGGCTACTATGTGCAGACAAATGGCACTACAAATAGTAATTTTTGCACAGCTATTAAATAACAGGACCAAGATTCAAATGGTGATATAACTCCAAATTCCATTGTGTTTTAATAAGACAAATATGGGCATCACCATCAGTGAAATTTCAAAAAAAACACACAAAAAAACAAACAAAAAAACCACATTGGCACAATTATCAGACAATTTGATTTTGAAATGGAGTTTTGCATGGACTTTTGTAAACACATAATAGGAGAGAGAAAAAATAAAGGAATTACACTGAAACTCCATCATCATCAGAATAAAGTATGTGTTAAGCAACTTGAATTAGGAGAGGTGTTATAATCAAGGTTTTGTTTTGTTTTTTAAATATATTTTATTGATTTTTTTTTTTTTTTTTTTTTTTACAGAGAGGAAGGGAGAGGGATAGAGAGCTAGAAACATGGGTCAGCTGCCTCCTGCACGCCCCCTCCTGGGGATGTGCCCACAACCAAGGTTTGTGCCCCCGACCTGAATCGAACCTGGGACCCCTCAGTCCACAGGCCGACGCTCTATCCACTGAGCCACACCGGTTTCAGCTCAAGGTTTTAATTCAATGCCTCCCGCTGTGCTTTCCTCATTAGCCTCATCCGCCTGGCCTCCGAGGAAGCTATAGTGACCTTGCAAGTCTTCGCCCACACAGAGAAGACTGGGTGCCGAGATGTCCCTCCAGTCCTGACAGGAAGGAATGCGGATGTGTTTGACATCCTCACTTCCAGGAACAAAGCCAAAGAGTTTCCTCAGGCGCTGCGTGATGAGGAGGCGTGCGTGCTGCTCGGCCGCTTGCTCAAAGAGCTCCTTCTCTTTGCGGAGGTGGGTGGTCCAGTAGCAGTGCTGCCGAGGGGTGAGGGGAGAGCAGCACCTCACCACGCAGCAGGACACGAGGCTAAGGACGGTTGCCAAGGTGATCAAAATCCAGCCCAGCATCTTCATGTAATTATTTAAAAGGAAAACAGAAAGCATCAATGCTTCGAATATTCAAGAAATAGCCAGGGTAGGAGGGATTCCCACAAAACAGGTCCCAACTGTGGACAAGGTATTTGTTTTCTAGTTTTTAACATACCAACAAGGTGATGATCATTTGATATGGATATGGATGGGAGGTACAGGCCCAACCATTTCAACTTGGTTTTTGGATTACAAAGGGTCTTGAATGCATCCTAAGTGTTGTCCCTGAAGCAGCAGATGCTATAACCCACCAGCTACCTTGCATAAAGGTACATAAAGTACGTTCTTTGCATTTAGCTCAGCCTTACTTTTCAACCATCAGGTACAGGCCCATATATTCCCTGGGGGCTTACTTAGTGTTTGATGATGATGGTGATGAGAATGATACGATAGATAATAATGGTAGCCTCCTAAGGCGTCTTCAATGATGTGCCAAGTATTCATTAATATTTCTTCCTGAGTTGCTCTGTGCTTTTATTTTTTTATGACCAAAGAAGAAAGTCAATGAGCACACACTCATGTCCCTAAATGTATAACAATTTATTGTTTTCCTTTTCCTCTCCTTTCAAATAGTCATTTGCCGGCTAGTTTTACGACTTGTTTTTGAAATATGCTTTGAAAGGAAAATGAACTAGATTTTATTTGTAACTCGAGTTTCCACCATTGAAGATTGTTGTGAATGGCTGTTTTCTACTCTTACAATCCCCCCTTCCACACACACACACACACACACACACACACACACACTCCTTTAATTCTTCTTCTTTTCAATATTCAGCAGTTATTACATAGAGTGAGACACAAGTGTCAGACATTTGGGGAACCAGCAGTAGGCGGCCCTAGTCTGGAAGGTGAAGGTCTCTTCCACAGTTAGTTATGCACCAACAGGCCGGGGATTACAGTGTGCATGCTAAGATAGCTACCCTCCGTGGAGGCTAACACCTACAACGTACTCATCACAATGAAACTTGAGAGAGGCCAGCATGGTGGAGGAAAGGCCATCTCAGACGCCCATTAATTTATCAGCTGTTATTTATTGAGCCTCAGGCTGACCTCTCCCATGTGCTGTGCATGGTGCTTGGTGGTGAGTAATTTAAGGTACCTTCAGTCTCTCTGCAGTCTTTAAGCCCAAAGAGAGAGACAAAAGAACAATCCAAGAAATATAGCGAGATGGGTCATTTTTTTTGATACGTGTGAACACAGGGTTTGGGGGGAGCACAACGGAAGAGAAATGAACTTGTTTCAAGGAGAAGAGTATCAGGGAATGCCTCTCAGAGGAGGTGATGTTCACACGTAAATCATTAAGAGAGGAGTTCAGCAGATGTAAGACGTTGAGGAGAGTTCCGATCAGGGAATAAGAGAAAAATAAGAGCATGAAGAGTTGGGGAAACCTCACAAGGGGGGATTCTCAGGGTTCTAGGAGACAGATGGGAAAGACAGGCCTTCCTCCCACTCCCTCATCCCACTTCTCACACAAACCTGTCTAAGGAAGCTTCATTTAAGACCATCGTTGTTGTTTATTTTTAATTATATTTAAGCTTCCTGTAATTTTAGATATCTTTATAAGAATTCATATTTAAGGATATATATGTAGCAAGATAAAATGTAGTCCTATGTTAATAATAATTTTAATAACAATATCTAAAATTCATTGTTTTTACAGATAGAGATTCTGGACACAGTACTGAGCGCTTTCGATACATTAGCTGACCTGTTCCTCACACTGACCCTATGCAGTTGATCCCATTACTATCCCCATTTTACATCTGAGAAAAGTGAAGCATGGATAAGTTACCTAAGGTTTTACAGGTCACTAAACAGCAAAACAAGACTCAACCCCAGGTCTGTGATTCCAAAGCCCAATATCCTAACTGAATTTACATGATTGACACCTAGTTTGTGTCCTATAAACAGACAATCTGAGAAGCAGCAGGATGTGAAATGTTTCCCACGATAGTTAATATAGGAGAGGCTAACAGAAGAAAAAAAAAGAAAGAAAGAAAGAAAAAAAATCAAGAACTTACCTGTGACTGGTATCTGTGCAGAAGCACTACTTCATCTCTTACCAGCATCATGTCAGATGGAGCTGATTGGGAGCATGGAAACCCAGCCAAGATCTCTTCTCGTTTGCTGGCACTGATGTTGTTAAACACTGGGTAAGGGTCCACAGTTGCAAATTCACTTGCTGCACACTCGTAGTCGGTGCCTGTCATCAGGGTGGCCACCAGCCATGTCAGTGGAGCCACCAGTGCCCTGCCGGTGATGCTGAAGAAGTGGAGGCAAGCCAGCTTGCGCTCCAGGAGGCCGATTCTCCGGTGTGGAGGGGCACATTGGCAGCAGTAGTCCCTCGAAATGGTCCACATCTGGCTTCTCAGAGCATAGCCAGCAGCCAGCAGGATCAGGGCAGGAATGACTAGGAAAGCAGAACCATAGTAGAAGTTTTTCCCAGCCTGACACGGACATCTGAAGGTGAAAGAGGAGAACAGTTGCTGCCCAACAAGCGTCAAAACAGCGATTAAAGAATTGGTCCATGTTCCACTTCTCTGCAGAGAAGACACGATGCTGCTGAGAGCGGGGCCCATCATTGGGAAGCTCTTCCACGGATCAGCTCGGAGCCCTTTCTGATCACTAGACTTCTCGAGCTGGAACCATTTTATGGGGTCTTACTGGTTGGACTGGTTGTGTCAGTCATGCTGAAAGGATGCTAGCATCTCTCCTTGTGCACTTGGGAGTCTAACCTAATAAATGCGCTTCATTCTGATGACAGCTGGGAGAAATTGAAAGAGGCTTCCTCTGGTATGAGAGGAGGAATAGCTTCTTTAGTGTATCTGCCTACTGAGGAGAGGATGGCTTGCTTACAAAGCAAACTGCTGCCATCATTCCACGTGCTGACACAAAACGCTCAGCACCAGCAAATAAAGCAGGGGAAGCAAAACAGAGAACGTTCTTACCTTTCTGCTAGTTCAGGATATGGCCTAAAAAGTGATGGAAATTATAAAAAAAAACTAAAGTGATCCAAAATTCACAGCTGTCTGGAGTGTCCATAATCCTAGAGTTCTGCCAGAAGGTTCCAAAAACTTTCCCAAAAAGAGCAAAACAAAGTTTGGGTACCGCTAAAGCCGAATCACAACAAAAGCATCCTAACTTTGCATAAAAATCTATTTGGATTGACAGAATCTAATGTAATAATGTGCTGCTTTATAAATTAAGTTGTAAATTTATTTATATAATGTATTTTGTTCTATGGAAATGTAATATTTGGGTATTAATAAAATTACATATCTATAAAGAAAAGATAAAAATAATCATTTTTTATAACTCCTATATAAATAGGCACTTGACTAGGCTTGGTTGGGCTTACAAAAAGTAAATAAGATATAAGTTTCTGTTTTTCAAAGAAACTCTCAACTGGACATGCCTAAACATAATGCTGAGAAATTCATCCAAAGTGCAATACAAAAAAAGAAATAACATATTAAAAAAAAAAAAAAGAAAGAAAATAGAAGACAAATTAAGCAACCCCATGATCTTTTATTTGAAGAGAAATGAGAATTTTGCAAAATCAAAGAAAGTTCTCACATCAGAATGGTGTTAGATGTTATGAACAGTGTAAAGATAAATCCACATATAGACATGCCATAGTAAAACCGCAAAATGTGGACAATGAAGAGACATTCTTAAAAGCCAGCGGAAGGAGGAGATACATAACCCATGAAAGACAGACAATAGACTAGCAGGAAACTCTAATCAGCAACAACAGAGACTAGAGACAACATATGCAGAGTAACAATGCCAGGTAAACTGTCACTCAAGACAAAGCGAAAGAAAAATACCTAAAACTAAGACAATTTGCTGCCCACAGAACCTCAGTAAAAGGATTGTTAACATATATTTTCAGCTAGGAGAAAATGAACTCTGAGGAAAGAATGGAGTAAAAAATAATGATGACTACCAATATGATATTCTTTTTTAAAAATATATTTTATTGATTTTTTACAGAGAGGAAGGGAGAAAGATAGAGAGTTAGAAACATCGATGAGAGAGAAACATTGATCAGCTGCCTCCTGCACACCCCCCACTGGGGATGTGCCCACAACCAAGGTACATGCCCTTGACCAGAATCGAACCCGGGTTCTTTCAGTCCACAGGCTGACGCTCTATCCACTGAGCCAAACCGGTTTCGGCCAAATATGATATTCTCAAGATGTTCCTTTAATTATAAGATATAGAAATAACTATTTTTTCATTTAAAAGAAACAACTGAGACAACACATGGCTGTAATAATATATGACTGCTAAAATAGCCAAAATAAAAAATACTGGCCATACCAAATGTTGGTGAGGATTGCAGAGTAACTGCAACCCTCAGACACTGATGGTAAGAATGTAAAATAGGAAAACTGCAGTATTTTTAAAAGTTAACTCTACATCCACTGTATAACACTCATTTATCTCCTAGGTATTTGCTCAAGAGAATGAAAGCATATGTCCACAGGAAAACTTGCACAGGAATGACCATAGCTGTTTTACTTACAATAGCTGCAAACTGGAAATAACACAATAACAAGAATGAATTCAAAATCATTTCCTAAATAAAAAACTCAAGGGAAGGGATACATAATGTGTGACTATATAACATTCTAAAAAGTGTAACTTAATCTGTGCTGACAGAAAATAGACCAGCACTTGCGGAGGCAATGGGGGAAGAGAAATGGGAAGAGAGATTGCCAAGAGGCATGAGAAAGCTTGGGGGCATTGTATCCATTTGTACCGCCAGGATTTCAATTTATGGAGATGACTGCGTGATGACACAGAGAGGCCAATACCACGGAGAAAAGAATTTATTACTTACATTCACCAAGAGAAAGGGGATGCCAGGCCACCCACAGCCACAGGGAGAAACACCAAGTTTGGAGTGGAAAGCTTAGGCCAGAGCTTTCACTGGGGTTTCCATGGGAGAGGGAAGATAGGGCAGAGAAGCCAGCCTAGGGCTGGGTAGTTCAAAGAATCCTGGCGGGTTTGGGCACCGGGGCTGTCACTACTTGTCTGGTACCAGGACCTGGGTTGATTCCGGGTAGGGGAAATATTGGCTTGTTGTATGACAGAGAGAAGGTGCCTCAGAGTATGGGCTCTGTGTCCCACAGGAGATAGAAATGACTGCCTATTAGTGCGGCCCTGTAATTAATGGATGCTAAATAGTCAAAGAATCTAAAATAACACAATTAAAACAGAGTGATGGAAATGTCAATTATATTGATTGATTTGATGGCTTCACGGTTGCATACGTAGGTCAAAACTCATCAAATTGTATATCATACCTTAATACAGGAGTAAAATTTTAAGTAGAATTATTAAACAATAGAAATACAGTCTAAAAAACAGAAAAAAAGAGAATATTGATAGGAAAATAGATAATAAATAAAGGAGAAAGGATGGTAAAAAGAAAACACAAAAATAATGGTAGGAGTGAGACCAAACACACCAATTTCCACGATAAAAAAATTAAATAGCTAACAATTAATTAATGATTGCTTACTCTATAGTAGGCATTATTCTAAGAACTTTATCTTATTTACCCTCCACAATCACCCTATGATGAAGTCCTAGTACTAACCTCAACTTTTTTTTTTTTTAACCAATGAGAAAACTGAGGTACTGTATAGAGAGATTAAGGAAATTGTACATGGGACACACAGAATAGAAGAACCAAGATAGGACCCAGGTGGTCTGGATAATGCTGTTTAACTGCCACATCAGAGCTGGTGTAAACTTACTTGTAGAGTGATTTAAAAATGTCCATGCTACTTACAAGCAAAGTATCTAAAACTAGGCCACACATAAAGCATGAAAAATCATAAGCTCCTTGAAAGATGTATAGTAGCTGTGTTGTAGGCTGTTGGACAGACATGAACAGAGCAAGGACCATGGGCCAGGTCCGGAAGGTCATCAGGGTGGGAAAGCCCCAGCTTGTAGGGTGGGACCTAGCCCCCAGGGTGATTGGACCTCCTGACCTCCCCTCCCTAGAGATAGCATCTATTGTAGATCCTAGTTGTATTTCAGCTCCAGGCCCAGATAAACAATAAAACCTGCCAAGGCTGATGTCTGAACCAGCTACATGGAATAATGTCCCCTTGCCCTGCTGCCAGCCAATCCATCAGTGGAGACCACTACCCAGAAAGGACACTCCTGGAAAGCTGCTCAATAGTCTAGGGTAGGGGTGTCGAACTCAATCAGAGAAGGGGCCAAAATCTAAAATCCAGCCTAAATCGCGGGCCGAATGGTTTACTGAACAGTCATAAACTGTCATTGTGATGGAAACGCAGCGGAGTGCAGTGATGACAGCGCGGTGCGGGCCACATTGCAAGGCCTGGCGGGACGGATTTGGCCCGCGGGCCTTGTGTTTGACACATGTGGTCTAGGGCAATGGTCGGCAAACTCATTAGTCAACAGAGCCAAATAGCAACAGTACAACGATTGAAATTTCTTTTGAGAGCTAAAATTTTTTAACTTAAACTTCTTCTAGCACCACTTCTTCAAAATAGACTCACCCAGGCCATAGTATTTTGTGGAAGAGACACACTCAAGGGGCCAAAGAGCCGCATGTGGCTTGCGAGCTGCAGTTTGCCGACCAGGAGTCTATTGAGATTTCCCCCTGGGGCCTCCCCTAAGATCTCCACCCTTAGAGGCCTTTGGACAGAGGAGCCAGAGTGCTCTTCCTCCCGGGAGCTCACCTTTCCTTCCCTTTCCCCCTCTCTGGAGGCCCCATTACCCTCCTCACTCTGAAGCTCCAGGAGCCTTCCTGTACCTCTAGAGCTTGTTTCTTAAGCCCCTTTCTTCTAGGAATTGCATTTTCTATCTCTGTCATTTACCCAGTAAATGCTCTCTTTCAATTTGGGTCTGGACTCCGAGTTCTTTCCTAGCCAGAACCCAAGTACGGGTTTGGTCTGACTTCACCGGACTCACACCTGGTGCCATTCCCGCTGCCTACGAGAGCTGGACGTGGCTTCGCCCTGTCTGGGGGTTTGTGGATGATCTCAGAGGGTGATTATATGGCGGACGGGTTAGTACATTTTCTCTTTTAGCTTCTCTACTCAGCTGCCCATGTACCTGCCAAAAAACAGCCTAGGGGAGTTGGCCAGTTCACCATTTACTTGGGTGGATTGACACTGCAGTGCAGCTACAATGAGCCTGAAGAATGCGTCTTATTTTCAAACTCAGTCCAAATTCAGGCCTAGGACACTGAGAGAACTCTGAATAAAAGAGGAGAAACTGCCGGGACTGGTTTGGCTCAGTGGATAGAGCGTCAGCCTGCAGACTGGAAGGTCCCAGGTTTGATTCTGGTCGGGGGCATGTGCCTTGGTTGTCATCGATGTTTCTTTCTATCCCTCTCTCTTCCTCTCTGTGAAAAATCAATAAAATAGATTTATTTTTTTTTAAAAAGAGGAGAAACTTATGCGTTACTTTGAAATGACTCTTGTTTCTAGTTTGCTGCCAGCACAGTCATTATAGATCGTGTTCATGTTTGAATTAACCTCCCCTGTTTAAATGAAGATCCAAGTGAGCCTTGTGTGCCCCAGGCTACTCCTTTTTAAATAAACCCGAGTACCAAAGGTGCCGAACCCGGTAAGGTGTGACACCACCCCCACCAGCCCGACACTTGATATCATTTGCACCTGTTAGGGCAACTGCATTCCACAGTCTGGAGACCAGCAAACCCCTGTCCTGGAGGCCATGCCTCCCACTGAGCGTGTGCAGCCTGTGCTTTTGTCCAGTAGCCCTGGCAGGGCCTTGTGAAGCCCGGCGGTCCGGCTGCAGGGCTGGGGAGAAGTGAGGCCCACCGTCGGCCGGAAGAAGAGCAGAACTTCATCATGATGTCCATTCTCATGGTGGCCCTGTGGTCATCATAACACACCTTTAGAGTTTTGTAAAATTGATTCCCGTACCATCTCTCCCCTCTCACCAAGTACACAGGACTTGTGTATGCTTTTTGCGGGGATCTCTCCTGCAGAAGCCAGAATTGCCCCATTCTGGGCCCATCAGTTTGCTGTCACCATACCTTAGTAGCTTTTGTCATTCTACCCCTAAAATATTTTTGTAACGTAGTTACAGTGTGCGCAGTAAAAAATAAAAAATAAAATAAATTAAAAAAAGTTTTTAAAATTTGGAATCACCAAATTTAGCCTAATTTTTGTTGCCTACTACTGAGCTAACATGGAATAAATGTTCTACCCTCTCTGACTTAGATGCCTATCCTATAACATGGTATTGATTACCATGCTGACTACTTCTCAGACTGTAAGTTGAATGAAAATGAGATAAAGAACATGAAAACCATGTTGTAAAGGTAAAGTTTCTATATAAAAAGGTGCTATTAAACTGCTATTGAAAAGCGCCCCCACACTATGACCCATCAACACGGATTTTCCTGAGAATGGGGTCATAGAACAAAGGTATTCATGGAAATACTTCAAATATTGTAGAATCCCATTCAATATATTCCACTTCAAGAATAATCCTGAGTAATTATTGTTTATATAGTGCATTGTAATGTGCTTTATAGTGTACATTATCTCTTTGATACTCACAATTATTCTGTGAGGTGGGCATTATTATTGCCATTCTGCGAATGTGGAAACAGCCAGAGAGCAATAAAATGGCTTGCTCAAGTCACAGAGCCAGGAAGTGGTAGGACTGCAGCTTAGCCTGAGCCTCCCAAACCTTCCTAGGCTCTTTCAACTATGCCATGCTCGTCTTCAAAGTCGTCAGCAGTCTGTCACTTTATAGCAAGAACTTTCCAGAACACATAGGGCTAATTGACTCACGCTGTATGAAGTAAGAGGCTACTTTCTTAAATTGAGTCGTATGCTTTTATTTCTGGAAACGTTTTGATCCTCCACACCCTGCAGTTGCCAAGATGAGAGGGATTCTTGTTTCAACTTTAACTATACAGTGTACTTGTGCATAAATAAAGAGAGCTTTCAATAGCCAACATCTTAGGGACTATCGAAAGGAAGCTAAGGGCTTGCTTTCTCTGCCAGGATCATCATACATTATTAAAGTGTAGAACACCCATTTTGAGCAACAGTTTTATAAGAAAATATCAGCACCCCAAATTCTATCTTTCCTTCAGCAACTTTTTATGGGTAAACAGTTACCAGGTGTATTTAAATTTTCTAATCACACAAGATGGGGTCTATGATACCCATTATTTGGGGGATCATGTAGAGTTGGTTAGGTCTGAACCCAGGATTTAGTGCCTATAGATTGCTGATCCTGTCTTGAGTTCATACAACAATCAATACAAGGACTGAATAATGCTAACATTTAGATCTATCTTGGATTGTGAGGGTTTCTGTTTGTGATTTTAAAACAATGCCTTGGCAGGAGAGCAAAACACCACTCTCCTTCTCCCTTGGGCTAAAGAATTTTCAGTAGATGGTGTTTCTGGTCTGACTTCCTACTCTCAGCTTTCATGCCCCTAGATTACAACTCACCCTCACAAGTGGAGCCGTGCTGACTTGATGGCTGGGAAAGTAGGCGGCTACAGCACAGGCCTGTTTATGACTGCCTCTTCAGCTCAGCAAGGAGCAAAAGCAGTGGAGGCGCAAGTTGCACTTGTGACTCAGAGCAAGGGGGGACTTGAGAACACAAAACACAGCCAAAGCAAGGAAACCGAAGATCCCCTTCTTCATCCATCAAGCACTATGTCTCGCCCTGCACCCAGAAAACCAGAATACCACAAAATAGTAAGATCTTTTTATAAACATGTTCTCAAAGATATTTTATTCTAGTTCAGAGAATAAATGTTTTAAGTGACTTCTGATTTGTTTTGAAGGCGAAGCTATCAGTAGAGTTTTTCAGTGGAGTAAGGGAGTGTTTAGTGGAGGGAATCATAAATGACACCTCTGGGAATAGTTACAACAATCTCTTACATACCGTATCAGAATGATAGATTCTTATATAGTCCAGGGTCTTCTTTCAGTGAGATCTACAAAAGTGTCAAATGTTTCTTGTCTCTGACAGAAAATGTAAAAAGATTAAGCAAAAAAAAAAAAAAAAAAAATTATTTTGTATTTCATACTTGTCATTTGCTGTATTTTGTACTTCAGGAGATAGAAAATGAAATGCATAGAAAACAGTTATTATATATTAAATTAAATAGAACTAGAGGATCAAAACACTCAGGATTAAAAGATTGCTTTTAAACATGGATTTCCTAGTTAGACGCAGGGGATTATCGTTGTAATTTGGTATGTATTATTATCTTGTCTACATATTCCTAGTTGAGACTTATTTTTAAAACTCAGTTATTTGCAGATTAGATTTAGATATTTTTCTTTAATCCTCTCTTATAGTTTTAGGCATTCACAAGTTATATATGTGAAAGCTCATCATTAAGTTTAAAGCTTTGTTATTTCTCTCAAGAGACTGATGGGCATTGCTTAAAATTAAGTAATTTCATCCATGGGTACTTAAAATTGTGTGACTAACCCAGGAACAGCCCAGTTTGAAATGTCTACAGATGCCCCCTCTGTCATTCCAGGATCTTGATTTATTTTTATTGGGGCTCTCAATTGCTAAAAAATATTGTACATCATCATATTGTACTTGCATCATTTGATAAAAATTCATATTTATCCTGATATCTCCAAGACCTCCTGAAATAGTTAATGGTATTATATTTTTCAAATATGAAAAACGATTATTTTTAAAATTGATGAAGTTATATTGACATTCTTTGTGATAAATTGTATGGATTTGAGACTCAACTGGATATGTAGTTCAAGATTCAGCCTTTGCCCATGAAGCAGAATGGAGAAAACTGGCCTTTATTGAACTTAAAACACAGCTGGAAGTAAAATATAGTTTTTACTCACTTACCATGATGAGAGATTGGCAGAGAGAAAAGAAAAAGAAAATGTCATTATTTCAGTTTGGCCTTTATAAATGGACACACTGCTGAGGATATAGTATGTATTTTTATTTTTGCTAGTGATAATAACTATGTCTTCACACTCCCTTCCCTTTCCCCTTCCCCTTTGCATATTTTTATGATTTAATATTGGCACATAGCAGTAATTTACTTTCTGCTGTGGTTTCTTATATACTAATCAGAAATGTATTAATATAAGCATTTCTTGTGACATATGATTAGGTTCTTGAAAATTTTAAATAAGAACAAAATTCAGAATGAGTACATGATGACCCTTCCATAACTTGTTTAACAATATTTTTGTTCAAATCTCTTGCTTTACATCTTTTCTTTCCTGGTAGAAATATTAATGTATTTATTATTTTCTTATACCCAAATTATATATATTAGTGTCCTTAATGTATATAATATATTTCTACATATATTTATGATATTTTTATTTATATTTCCAACATAAACTATGTCCATATGTGCTGTATAATATTTAGATTCTATCCACTTAAAGTTATTTAGTGATAATAAATGTTCTACTTGACTAAAAACATTGTCATGATATAAACCAGTACGTAAGGTAGTAGACACTGATGGTATTGGGCCAATTTTGGAAGTATTTGGATCAAAATTATGTAATATTTTATAGAATCCCCTTTGTTGAATAAACAATTTTACTGGTTTGTTGAGACATTCCTGTCCATGATTAAAAGAAGAAATTAAATACGTATTACCAGGCCAGATTTTCCCCTGCAGGTTAGGCTCTCTATCCCAGACACCTGGCCTAGAGGCAAGGACATCTCTTCTAGCCTGGAATTCACATCTGACCTTTCATGAAAATAGATAATTATGCACAAGATAAGATTATTTTCAACAGCAATCCCTAGCACCTCTACCTCCCACCCACCTCTACTCCAAACATGCCTTCTTTGCTGCACTTCAGCGGTAGTTGCTATGTGGAGGGGGGACCTGCAGTCTCAGGCTTCATCCTGGCTCTGCCAGTTGCTGGCTAGTTGGGCAAATCATTCATTCCTCTGTAGGACTGAGAGCATTGGGATAAATTATCTCTAATACCCCCTTTCCATTCTTAGATCGTATTCATGGTAGACCCAACACAGAGACTTTCTAAATTGGATTGATGGTGCTTTATGTTGTTTCCCACATTTTCAACCTATCTATGTGAAACCAAACCTAAGTTATCTGCAGTTTCAGTTTTAATTTCACTCTGAATATAAGGCCTATTTTGGAAGTCTATAAGGAAAGTACAAGTTCTCTTTTTCCTTCTTCTTCTAAATATAAAGAACAAAGCCATAAATTTCCTGCTTCAGTTGGATTCATCCTGATAGTCTTCCTGGCAGGCCTGGAACCCATTAGGGAGTCTGCAGACTCAGGAGAAGTCTCACCCAGTTATTCCTCCAACCGGAAACATGGACAACACCTACTAAAGGCCATTCGAAAACGACAAGAATTTATACTAGCAATTAGTACTTCTTCAGAAACTTTCTCCATGAAAAGAATATTGCAAGTTATACAATACAAACAAATGCAGAGAAAGATTTCTTATGTTAAGAAATCAATTTTATTTCATAGCTCCCCCACTCCCTGCCGCCCTGAGCAATGTATGCCAATATGGGTAGAACAAAGGGGTGGAAAAGTGAACAGATTATCTGGAAGTCCAACTAAAGGCTAGAGCAATATGTTATCTATAACTGCCTATAACGTGAAACTACCCATTTTTCTCCAGAACAAAGATCTCTTTGTCCTAACCTATGGAGCTCTGGTTGCCCAACTGTGCAAGGATTATGAAAAAGATGAAGATGTGAATGCATATTTAGATAAAATGTAAGTAGATGCCTTTCATTCTTGTGGAATGTGCATTGTTTCTTAGCATCCTCTGCATGTTCGTCACCCTGCCTTCTCTTGCTCCATTCCACTGGCTCATCTTCTATGTCAGTAAATAACATCTTAAGGCTAGACATCATTTCTACCAGCTGCCATTTGGGTTGTCATAAAGTATAAGTAATGGGAAGGGACTTTTGTCCCCATGTAGATCAGGCATGGAATTGTTTTCTTTTTTAGTTGGAAATAATTTCTTTGCTAGCCATTTATAAGCAAAGGAAGTGGTAAACACTTTTTTCTTTTAACATGATGGATCATCAAATTTGATTTTTTTTCAGAAAGCTTTTGTTCTAACATAACTCCTACTATATATACGTGCTTACATAAGTATAGACCACCTGTGGAAGGATATGCAAAAAGCTACTATTGGACCCTTGCAGATGGCTCCATTGGTTGGAGCATTGTGGGGTACACCACAACGGTACAAGTTTGATCCTCAGTTGGGTCGCATGTTTCTCTCTCTCTTTCTCTTTCTCTTTTTTTCTCTCCTCTTTCTCCCCTCCCCTTTCCCTTCCACTCTGAAAAATCAATGGGGAAAATATCCTCAGGTGAGAATTAAAAAACAAAAAATACATATACATGCCCATAATAAAACCCTAATATGCAAATTGACCAAACAGCAGAACAACCTTTTGCTATGATGTGCACAGACCAATAGGGGGCAGATGCTCAATGCAGGAGCTGTCCTCTGGTGGTCAGTGCACTCCCACAGGAGGAGCACTGCTTAGCCAAAAGCTGGGCTCATGGCTGGTGAGCACAGCAGTGGTGGCAGGAGCCTCTCCCGCCTCCACAGCAGTACTACGGACTCCTCGGGATGTCTGCCTAAACTGGGGTCTCCCAAGGGGCCTGGACTGCAAGAGGGTTCGGGCCAGCCTAAGGGACCCCACTACCAGTGCATGAATGTGGTGCACTGAGCCTTTAGTATATATATTAGTGGAGCCCACTTCTTCCATTTTAAATAAAGCTCATTATTCTTGTCTTTATTAGTGGAGATTCTTTTTGCACAAATTCAGCCTTTAAATTTCTCAGAATAATCATGTGAACATTATGTTACTGCTCAATAATAAAATATCTGCCTGCCATAGCAGGGTAACTCAGTTGGAGTGTTGTCCTCATAGGCCAAGGTTTCAGGGCACATGCAAGAAACAACAAATGAATGCATAGATAAGTGAAATACCTTGTTTCCCTGAAAATAAGACAGTGTCTTATATTAATTTTTTCTCCCAAAGTTGTGCTAGGTCTTATTTTCAGGGGATGTCTTATTTTCAGGGAAACACGGTAGCAAATCAGTGTTTCTCTCTCTCCCTTCTTTTCTCTTTCTGAAGTTAGTAAATAAAAATAATAAAGTATCTATCAACATTTTTAAGCTTCTTAATTATAGATTCTGAAAAGGGCTCTAACAGGACAATGACAGGAAAATCTGTAGAAGATTTAATTAGACAGGTTGAATGGGAAATTTAGCTAGTTGAGTTGAACATTTTAGAGCTTTTAAAAAGGGTTCACTGTATTTTCAGTTGGAATACAGGGGGAGGGGAAACCCATAAAATAAATATTAAAGATTTTTTTCTCTCTGAAAACCTTGGTTTTTCTCCCTTTTTTATGTGCTTATTATTTTTTCCTATTAGGAAGTTCCTTTTCATTGTCCTTTATTTATTTTGATCCATGCACTTCTTTTTTCCTTTTCTTCTTCATTAATTAGGAGCACTGCCTCAGCTAAACTGTCAGTAAGAGTGGGAGCCGCGTAAGCTATTTTACATCCGAGTCCCACTGAAACAGGCCGTATAGCGTGCCCAGAAGTTATACCATTTTATTTAGCTTATGTTAGATTTGCATTGTTGTGGGCAACTTAGGTAGAAAATACAGAAACTCACTTATTTGACTAAAAAAAAAAAAAAAAATCTCTGGTTAGCTACTACTTGAGTGCACTTTTTTAACAAATATGAATGAAATATTAGTTAAAGAATATGTTTTGAGAGGCTGCCAAAAGGACTTGCTTTAAGAAAAACAGAAATTCACATTTGGACATCTTTAATAGCTTCTGCGTCTTACATTTTTAATTTGATATATAAGTAAACAAAACATCTACTTTGCAGAAGCATACCCTTTGACCAAAGCACTATATATATATATATATATATAAATGGCACTGACCATCACGTTATTGCTTCCCATCACTATTCCCAGTGGTCACGCCTGTGTGTATGCATAAAAATTAGAAGCACTGAAAACATTTTTTAAATCTTGGTACAACTATTTCCATAAAGTATACATTCTGTTTTTAAAAAGTCTACTCTGTGAGAACTTCCTCACTAGAACCACAAAACATTTTTCTTGAAAGGCAAGTAAGCTAAATTTAATATTGCCATCCACTCGGAAAAATTAATAGAATGTCGCGAGATTTGGTGAATTCATGAGCACTCTCACATCAAATCTGCCTCTACCTTTCTTAGACCCTCTGGAGCAATTATTGCCTCTACAAACTTCGGTGTCTTTATCCTGCTGGGTGTTCTGTGGCTCCATTCAAATAGTTTCTGTGCTGGTTTATGCACACATCGCTGTGAAATGAAAAGCCCAGTTTTGCGTCAGTGGTTTGGCAAAGGAAGTCTTGTTCTTCTTTATTTCCACCAGGAAGGTCATATTTCCTCAACTACATTGGAAGTTCCTGGGCTGATCTCGCGGAAGGTGTCTGCTAGCCATCGTAGCCACACACTCAGATCACATCTCAATAAAATGCTTTCACAATTGTACTGCAAGTACTGCTCACGCTGTTTGTGGTGAGGTAGAGCTAAGACAAATACTTTCTCCCAAGTCCCACAGGTCCACTTTCCCTGAAATGAAAAATAAATTTTCTGAATGTGGCTCTTGTTTCTCTTCATGAAAACTCAGTTCTGTTGACATCTACACTAAGCAACAGAAATTGATTTCTCTGTCTCCTTCATCCTCTCCTTCTACAGCCCACCCCGGGCATGCCTGCCATCCTACCAGAATAACTCCGCTAAGAGGAGAGTGAGCATCTGGGTACCATGCCTGCAGCAGACAAGTTAGCTGGCCCTCATTCTCAATAGCTAATGAGGAGAAATTTAGTTGCTAATGAGAAACATTAGGCCGCAAACACCAACCAACCTTATTTACTTACCTTTAGTGGGCAAAGCCAAGTTTGGGCCATCCCTGACTCCTCCAATTCCTTTGCTGGTAGATTAGTTAATAGTCCCTGGATGTGTTGCTCCTTTCTTTCTTCCCTCCTTCCTTCCTTCCTTCCTTCCTTCCTTCCTTCCTTCCTTCCTTCCTTCCTTCCTTCCTTCCTTCCTTCCTTCCTTCTTTCCTTCCTTCCTTCCTTCCTCTCTCTCTCCCTCTCCCTCTTTCTCTTTTATTCTTTCTTCCTTTCTTCAGAGAGAGGAGAGAGGAGAGAGAGACACACAGAAAGAGGAAGGGAGGGAGAGAAAGACAGAATAGATTTGTTGTTCCACTTATTTATGCATTCATTGGTTGATTCTTGTATGTGCCCTGACTGGAGATGGAACTTGCAACCTAGGTATATCAGGACAATTCTCTACCCAACTGAGCTACCTGGCCAGGGCCTTGTTGCCGTCTCTTTCTGTGGCCTGTGGGACCAATGAGAAGCCCACTGTTAAATAGCCATTTGCCTTGTCACGTTAGGTTTAGTTTGTAATCCAGTTGGCAAGAACTCACTAGATGAATCCATTCTTAAACACTGACAAACTTAGCACTAAGTACTCAAATATTATTTCCAGACCACAGTCTTTCCTTCATCCACAGGGGATACGGCATTGGAACGCGGCTGGTGGAAGACTTTCTGGCTCGATCTTGTGTGGGACGATGCCACAGTTATTCAGAAATTACCGACATAATTGCCCAGGTAAGAGCATTTTAAGCTCTGTCAATATGTTTTGAAGCCCTTTGATGCGTCCTGAGTGTGGTGGTTTTCTGCTCTGATTGAAGAGGTTCCATCTGTATCCATTATTAGGTGCGAAGAGAGAGGATTCCGATCAAAAAGCATTTTATTTCAGCACTAAGATAAAGCTATTGTGAACACAGATAAATGCTTCCAGGCATTTAAGCATCTATCGATTTTTCTGGCCAAATGGTATGTGTCCCACACTGGGGAAAATGTTTTGAGAAGGTAAACAGAAGGGGAGTGTAATAAGGCAGCCTCATAGTACACAGGCCCAGAACCAGTTTCTTTATGGAATCATTTTCAGCAGTGGAAGGAGGTACTTTTGCCTGTGTCAGAGAACACTGTAAGCCATTTCATTCCAGGACACATGTTTTCCCAAGAGGAAAAGAAAGCTTCCTATAAATGTATGTGCTCTGAGAACTTTCACAGCCCTGAGAGGCAGCTTGGAATCATCTGGGACCAGATCACGTTTCCAATATAAGATGAGAGTGGGAAATTCATCCTTAGCCAGAATTCCTTGCCTTGTTCATTTGTGAGATCTAGAAAGTATGCATGGGTAAGAGATATTTATGCGGTCCTGCCTAAATATGAATAAATGAGTCCTGCCTAGATATGAATGCTGCCTCCACATTTTCACAACTTTTCTGAAATCATTTATTAGTTTTAGTAGTTTCTGTGTGTGTGTGTGTGTGTGTGTGTGTGTGTGTGTAGTCGTTAGGATTTTCTAAATATAAGACCAGCGTTTTTCAACCGCTGTTCCGCGGCACACTAGTGTGCCGCGAGATGTTGCCTGGTGTGCCGTAGGTGCAGACAAGACAAGAATTTTATAATTTTTCACTATTTTGTTTACTTAATATTTCATAATAAAGTAATTATAAAATACTTTCTTTGTGTTTATTTGATTCCTATTCAAGAGAATTACTTTATATATAGTCAATATAGGCACAGAGTTAAATTTTTTAACATTTTCTAATGGTGGTGTGCCTCGTGATTTTTTTCATGAAACAAGTGTGCCTTTGCCCAAAAAAGATTGAAAAACACTGTATAAGACCATAACATCTGCAAAAAGATAATTTTTCATATTTCTTTCCAATGTGGATGCCTTTTATTTCTTTTGTCTTACCTACTTGATTTGCTTAGGACTCCCAATACTGTGTGAAGTAGGAGTGAAGTTCGCAATTTTTCACCATTGGATATAGCAAGGGGGAAAGGATGATCTCTTTTACAAATGGTTCTGGGAAAACTGGATGTCCACACACAAAAGAATGGAGTTGGACCCCCATTCCAGAGTTTATGCAAAAATCAACTCAAAATGGGTTCAAAACTTCCACTCTTATTGCAAGCTTCCTTATCAATGAAAGCTTATTCTGCCATCCTTACTCTTCTCTTGTGCAGAGGCGTTGGCTCCTGGTCTTCGCACTTTCCTTCAAAGGCCTGGTTTCCTCCCCCTTAATAATTCTCACTTCTCTAGCAAAATATTCTTTCACATGTGGGAATGATGTCACCCGATTCAGGAGCATTTGAACACAGATGAAGGGTCAGGTTTTAGTTAGGTCTTCACCACCGATGCTTTGCTAATAATTAGCTTTCATCCAAAGGGCTGGCCTTTGGCCGCATTGTCTCATCCATCCTTTAGTCTCTGCTCAGAGGCGGCGGAGGTCAGATGGTAGAATCAGTTTTATGAGAAGTGGGCAAGATCAGAGGAGGCTCAGTGCTGCCTGTGGAGCATAGCAGGGACAGCAGGAGAACCTGACGGTTGTGACTTGTTTGGCCGCCCTCCCAGACCATGAACACTAGCATTATCCTTGTTGAGTACTTCGCATTGCATATCGTGACCTCCACAGAACTCGCGATCTCTGTCCTGGGTCCAGAGAAGGAGAGGGAAGCAGAGAAAGGAGAAACCCGTGTCCCGATGAGTGAAGTGAGTCACCTAAGAGCTAGTTAGTGAAAGACTGCCTGTAGGAACAGGTCTCCTGGTCTCATGCTCTGCTCTACACTCCTCTGCCTCTGGAGCAGACAATCATGTAACTTCATATATTACTAACACCGCCTCTCTCGTTTTCCTCACTTTGCCTTTTCCAAAGGGAAAGTAACTATCCCGAAGCTTCTGACAATTTTTTTTTTTTTTGGACAGGCTTTAGACCTCAAATTGCACCATCTAGTGGTATAAAAACAAATCCCATGGCAAAGACTCTTCAGGCAGCCTTATATTTCATATAAAAAAGGGATGGCAAGCTAATTCTAAAGCCACCGTCCTGCAACATTAAAAGGAATTTATCTTAGTTTTTCAATTATAATTCACATTCAATACTATTTTCTTTTAGTTTCAGGGTATTATCCATTAAAGTTATCTTTCATTTCTGGGAAATTTCATTTCCCCATGATATCTATAAGTTTTTCAAAGGGGAGAATGATTCCAGGTATTCTTAGGGTTTGGCCCACTAGAATATTGTAGACATATGTTACATATTACTGAAGTGAATTTAGAAAACGTTTGAAGATCTTACCACACATCTGTACACTGTTACTTTTCCTACTCTTTCCAGAAGAGGGCAGTAGTCCACATTCATCTCCAAATTAAAGTCTCCTACTCTTCCCCTCCCACTTTAAGGCCCATCACTGTCAGTGCCCTTATTTCAACAGTATTTACTATCGGGTCTAGTAATAATTAATGTCGTTTTTAAACATTCTTTTAAAATCTTGCTTGGCGTTGACTTGTATTGACATAACCTTTAAACACGTGGTATCTACAGAACGTGTGAAGTGCAATTAACAAGTTTTGCTTGAAAAAGTTTGTGTTTGGTTTGGTTTTTGTTGCAAAACTAGGGCTAAGAAGATGGCGGATGAAGAGCATATTCGGCACTGCATGCTTTACGAGTTCCAATTAGGAAGAAAAGCAAGTGAGGCTGCAAAAAACATCTGTAGTGCTCTTGGTCAAGGTGCAGTTAGCGCCAGAAAATGCTAGCGTTGGTTTGAGAAATTTCGCGAGGGAAATTTTTCGTTAGATGACAAGAGTGGTCGAGGCCGTGTGTCCAACTTTGATCAAGAAGCTCTTCAAGCTCTTTTGGTGCAAAATCCTCAAATTACCCAACAAGAGCTTGTGACAACTTTAAATTGTTCACACAAAACAATTTCCAATCAATTGCGTGCACTTGGCAAAGTCCAAAAGTTTGGAAAATGGGTTCCTCATGAGTTGACCGACAACAACCGTAATCAAAGAGTCACAATTTGCAGTTCGCTCCTCTCTCGTCAAAACCGTTTGCCGTTTTTAGAGCAAATTGTTACCGGAGATGAAGAATGGGTGCTGCATGTTAATTTGAAAAGGCGGCCTCAATGGTTGGACAAAAATGAGGCTCCACAGCCCACGCCAAAACCTGACTTGCATGCGAAAAAAGTGATGTTGTGTGTTTGGTGGAATTTTAAAGGAATTCTTCATTATGAACTTTTACCATCTACCCAAACCATTACAAGTGCAGTGTATAGTGCCCAATTGGAAAGGTTAGCCCAAGCTTTAAGAGAAAAAGAACCCGCGCTGATTAATCGGAAGGGCGTAATTCTTCACCACGATAACGCACGACCGCATACTGCAAGAATCACTGCTGAAAAACTGCGCCAATTGGAATGGGAAGTTCTCCCTCAACCTGCATATTCTCCTGATATTGCCCCTTCCGATTACCATTTGTTTCGTTCTTTGCAAAACTTTCTTCTTGGAAAAAAAATTAATAATGAAGAATGCCTCAAAAATGCATTGACCGAATTTTTTGCATCAAAATCACAAGAATTTTACAACAGAGGGATTAAAATGCTTCCTGAGCATTGGGCACAAGTAGTAGAAAACAACGGCAACTATATTGTTGATTAAATTTTGTTGTATTGTTTAAATAAATTCGATTTTAAAAAGTATTAGAAAACGACATTAATTATTACTAGACCTAATACTACATTGAAAATCCAAACTTGTCTGGTTGCTCACAATAACAGATCCACAATAACAAGATTTGAACTGCAAAGGAATTCTGGACAGGAAATAGAGTGAATTCATCTTGGCAATTTTATTGAAACCCCCCCCCCCCCCCCCCCCCCACACACACACGCACTATATGATTGTAGAAAATTGCAGGAGAGATGGGAGAGTCATTCTTGCTACACTGAAGTCAACTGTGATTATAAAATACAAGCATTAAATAGGTAATCAAGTTATTAGATATTGCATTTCCCTTAACCTAATAGGCATACCAGTATAGCTCTTCCAGTTGATTATAAGGCTAAATAGAAAATGCAATTATACCTCTCTCTGATCTAAGATCTAAAAAAAATCTTCTCAGTTACACAAAAATATATTCGATGGTTTTCAAACACATGTATAGTAACAGTTTTATTTAGAAAAGCTAATTAGACATCAAAGTAATCATTTCCATTTATTATGGAAAATATTTTAAATGTAGCCTAAAATTCATCATGGAGCCGAATTGAGTTAGCTGGACTCCGTTAGGCTGGAGTTGTGTCAGGTCGCAAGGGTTTATTGTAAGGATATCCTGGGGCACAACAGCTAGGCTTCATGGGAGAACAGAAATTAGAAAATCCTTCAATGTTAGAAATTAGAAACCACAATGTTAGTAGAAAGTAAATATTTTATTTTATTTTTCAAAATCCTCACCTGGGAATATTTTTTTCCATTGATTTTTAGGGAGAGTGGAAGGGAGAGGGAAGACAGAGAGAAATATCAATGTGAGAGAAACACATCAATTGGCTGCCTCCTGCCTGAGGCCTGAGCAGGGTCTGGGCCAGGGAGGAGACTGCAACTGAGGTCTCCCTTGTCATCTCAGGAGCAGGCATTTGCACTTTCCTTCCTACTTCCCTCCTCTGCAGTTGTGGTGACTAAGCTATTCTCTGCTTACTTTGCTCTGGCAACTAATTACTAATATCTTTTTAAAATATTTTTTAATTATAGTTGACATATAATATGCTATTACTTTCAGCATAGAACATAATGATTAGACATTTATATGCCTTACAAAGTGATCACCTCAATAAGTCCAGTACCATCTGACACCATAACTTCATGCATAGTTATTACAATATTATTGACCATATTCTTTATTTTTTATTTTTTTAAAAATATATTTTATTGATTTTTGACAGAGAGGAAGGGAGAGGGATAGAGAGCTAGAAACATCAATGATAGAGAAACATTTACCAGCAGCCTCTTGCACACCCCCTACTGGGGATGTGCCCGCAACCAATGTACATACCCTTGACGGGAATCGAACCTGGGACCTTTCAGTCCGCAGACCAACGCTCTATCCACTGAACCAAACCGGTTTCGGCTTGACCATATTCTTTATGTTGTATTTTACATCCCTGTTTATGACTGGCAATTTGATCCCTTCCCCTTTCTATTCTTTTTCTTTTTAAAAATGTATCTTCATTTAAAAAATATATATTTTATCAGTTTATTTATTTATTTATTTTACAAAAAGAGGAAGGGAGAGGAATAGAGAGTTAGAAACATGGATGTACCCACAACCAAGGCACATGCCCTTGACCGAAATCAAACCCGGGACCCTTCAGTCCGCAGGGCAACGCTCTATCCACTGAACCAAACCAGTTTTGGCTGTATCTTTATTTTTGGAAGTATCACAGATGTCCCCTTTTTCCCCATTGACGCCCTACACCGCCCTTCTCTCCCCCTTCACCACACTTCCTCTTTTTCTTCTCTCCACTCAGTCCCTTGGCCGCTGCCTTACGGTGTCCACTTGGCTTGTGTCTTCTGTCCAGTCACCCAAACTGTGAGTCTCTTTGTCTCATATTCAAAGTCCCGACCTGTCCAGTCCATCAGTAGCCCTCTGTCACACAGAGTTTCATGCTAGGCCACTGCCAGGCCTGTAACCGAACGACGGGGCTGATTGCCCGCGCTCTCCAATGCCCACTCTGGTCTATTAGAACAAGACATGGGACACGACCATCACAGGAAACAAACATCCCGAGATTTTCTAAAACAGGCCAAAGGAACTGTTACAAACTCTGCTCTTTCTGTCTGAAAAATCAGTAACAGCAACGAATGAGTCTTACGAGTCCTCTGCTCACACTATTCATCTTTCTGATGGTCGCGCTTGTTTTCCTTTGCCCCAGAGGCTAGAATTCCTGCATAGACTAGCATAGCAGGCTCCATTGCACATGGTACAAGGTGTTGAAATAAAAATAATTGTCTTTGCTATGTATTTTGCAGATAATAATCAAGTAAGGGAATCTTTCAAAACTATGTCTTCCAAAAAAAACCAAACAAACAAAAAACAACAACTATGTCTTCCCTAGGAAGCATTGCAGGGGAAACCACAATGTTAGTAGAAAGTATATATTTTATTTTATTTTATTTTTTAAAATCCTCACCTGGGGATATTTTCCCATTGATTTTTAGAGAGAGTGGAAGAGAGAGGGAAAGACAGAGAGAAATATCAATGTGAGAGAAACACATCAATTGGTTGCCTCCTGCATGAGCCCTGAGCAGGGCCTGGGCCAGGGAGGAGCCTGCAACTGAGGTACATGCCCTTGACCGGAATCGAACCTGGGACCCTTCAGTCTTAAAGCTGACACTCTATCTACTGAGCCAAACTGGCTAGGGCAAAAGTAAATGTTTTAAAATATTAGCAAGAGTGGGACAGACATTTCTCAGAACAGTAACCTCACAGAGAGATGCTTTAGTAGAGGGGAGACAAGCAAATTCTAGGAAAAATTAAGCCACATGTAGTTGCACTACAATAGATTGTATTAGATTTTCCTTTGAATTTCTTATAAAGGAACTAACCAGAAAAATGTGCTCTGTTCCTCTGTGCCTATGGAGCTTTTGCTTTTGTTTCTCTTTTTCTAAACCTTTTCCAGGCCATTCTCGGCGTTGTGTTTTTTTTCAAAGAGTGTTACCAGAGATGACCTGCTAGGAGCCCTGGCCAGGTGAAAGGATCGTGAAAAAGGCCATTCAAGCCAGAGACACCAGCATATTTTAGGTCTTTTCCTTTCTCTTAAAAAATAAAACCGATTTGTTCCTTATGATTCTGTAGTTTATTTTCCCTCCTTTTCTTCTGGTTACATTTGGCTCTTTCCATTTTCCAAACAACTTACATTTTAAAAAGAAATACTTTCCCTCAAAATCTCTGTATTTCACAACCTAAATGCAATGCGCCCGATACAATGCACAACACTTGAATTCTGTTGACAACGTAATTCTATGCACAAAGCGGGAGGCTTTTTCTTTCCTGTCCTTTTGTTACTGGTGGGGGGCTCTCTGTGTACCCCCCTCTTACCAGTAGAAGTGGAGTTCTTGGGGTACCATGGAGAAAAGAATTTCCTGAGGCCCCATGGGAGGATGAGGTATCTTGGAAAGCCTTATTGATGATGTAAGATTGAGGGGTTTCCTTCCACGGTCCCACTTCCTCCCATCTCATCATGGGGCAAGTCCGACCTTGTCTTCAGCTGCCAAGGCTCACATCTACTCCGCCAGCCAGCTCAATGCTGTTCCAAGATCCCTGCCAGGAAACCCCTCCAGTGCAGGGTGGAGTGGGGAGAGGGTTCAGGGTCACGCCCACTGAGTCGCCTCCATCAGACAGCCAGCAGCTGTGACTCAGTTACTTACAAAGATCCCCCAATCCTAACATATGTAGTATCTTGCCACTGTTTTTGTAGGAGAATCATTTTTAAATAGATGTTTGAGAATCACTGTATGTCCCTCCCACCCCCAACCAAAAGATGGAAGTGGGAAACTGAGGCACCACAATAGTCAAGTCCTCAGCGTCCAGGCTGGCTTTGGGAGTCAGGCATGTCCAACCACGTGGCTTCTGCAGGGAGCTGAAGGGCTGGGAAGAAGCCAACCGAACGGCTCAGCTATGAATCTGAAGTGTCTCGCTCGGAAACGCAGGTTCACAACCAACAGAGCAGCTGCTGGTGACTGAATCACAAAAGAGCAGTTCTCAGCACGGAGGAGGCAGGGGTGGACACAAGGTTCAAGTGCCCTCTGTGCCTCATTCTCACCACCGTCCTAATACAACTGCTTCCTTTCATCCCTCAACTGGACAGTGGAAGCTAATCAGACTGAGCCTGAAGTAGAGCATTTCTCTTTGCTTTTAGTTACTATTTTCAAAGGCTAACTCACAATTTAGTGGGAAGAGCCTATTGAACTTATTTTTTTTCTCCTCGCATTTTCCAACACATGATATTAAAGTAAGTGGGGGCCCTTGATAAGCAGGGATTGAATTCCATGGAAGTCACAGCACAAAACCACACAGCATTCCAGAGGAGCTGGCATCACAGCCGGCTGAATGTCAGGCCAGTTTCCTACTGAGTGGCATTTCTTTTAGCTGGGAATTAGAGAGTGGAAAAATTAAAAGGAAAGAAAAATCCTTTATAGTTATAAAATTCTCAATATCGAAAAAATAATGAGTATTAACAGCAAAAGCAACTTATAACGTGTTTAGAAAGTTATTACAGCTTGGGCCAAAAATATGCCAGGTAGACGATTAAAAATAAGAAACTTGTTTAAACAGTCATAATCATTTAGACTTAATTCTCCCCTCTGAGTAGGCAAGAACTGCCTTATACAAACACCCCCGTACTTGAACTATTCCTCCTCGGACCTCTGGGAGGGGTGAAAGGAGGGAGCCGCAGGAAGTTTGCTTTTGTGGAAAAGCATGTACACATAGCCGCAGGGTCTGTGGATCTTGCAGACTGATTGGGTCTAAAGCAACAGATCACATCTGTTACTGATGGCGGAGTTCCACTATGAAGGCAAGGCACCTGCAGGAAAATTGCCCTGAAACTGTTTTGATGATTACAGTTAGGTGACATTATTTTTCCCTCGAGTCACAGAGAAGTATCTCTGAAAGTCTAAGTCTCAGCACTTTCTACCAGTCATCTTCCCTCATTAGGAATGTCCGTCTTCCAATTCTGCTTGTGACCGGGATGTATAGAAAATCTGACTTTAACAAGGCTTCCTGTTTCCTGGCACTATGCTATTCCAGGAAAACATTTTCAATCTCCCAGAAATCTTAGCACATGAAAACCTAGTCTAAAATTTATATAATTTATTAACCAATGTTATCCAAATAAATTTAACTTTTTAAAAAAGTGAACTACAGAAGGTTAAAAAATAGAGTCAATCCCAACTTCCCATTGCAGATTCTTGTTTTAGTTTTGTTTTAAATATATTTTGATTTTTTTTAAATTTAATTTTTTTTTTTTTTTTTTTTTTTACAGAGAGGAAGGGAGAGAAATAGAGAGCTAGAAACGACAATGAGAGAGAAACATTGACCAGCTGCCTCTTGCACACCCCCTACCGGGATGTGCCCGCAACCAATGTACTGTATCTATACATGTCCTTGCCCAGAATCAAACCTGGGACCTTTCAGTCCCCAGACCGACGCTCTACCACTGAGCCAAACCGGCTTTGGATTGGTTTTGTTTTTATTGCTTAACTTATCTGGATGAAACTCATGAGAGACCAACTTACAAAACAAATCTAAGTGTGTGGATTTGTTGACAAAAGAATGTCCATCCTATAGCAAAGTCTTTTAAGAGTTTAGTTGAGCCAAATTTGAGGACAGGCCTGGAAGCAAAATCTCAATGGAGTGAGAAAATGCTCTGGAGAATGTCAGTTTTGCTGCTTCTTTTATACATTAGAATCAAAGGAGACATAAGGATGGTTACATGAAATTAATCGGTGGTAGATTAAGGGGGCAGGAGGAAAGCAAAGCAGGGAAATCTCTGAGACTGGATAAAAAGCGAAATGAAGAAACATACTTCTTTTACATTGATGGGTACGCAATAGTTAATAATTGACATTTACAGCACATACAGATGGTATTCAGGGAACAAGATAATAATGAGAAGTTCTGTGGTCTGGCGCTTGTAGTTGTACCTTCGAGGGGTAGGAAAAGAAAATTGCTCTGGCCCTGGCCGGTGTGCTAGTGGTTAGAGTATCAGCCTGCACATTGGATGGTTGGAGGTTCTATTCCTGGTCAAGGGCACATACAATCCATGTGCTTCTCTCATCTCTCTTTCTCTCCCCCCTCTTTCCCCCACACACCCTTCCTTCTTTCCCTCCCTCCCTCCCCTCTACTCTATCTGAAATTAATGGGAAAACATCCTCAGGTGAAGATTCACAAAAAGAAAAAAGAAATAAAAATTACTCTGGAATTTCAAAGGTCTATTACCCTAGATCACATGTGTCAAACACAAGGCCCCTCGGGCCAAATCCGTCCCGCCAGGCCTTGCAATGTGGCCCGCACCGCGCTGTCATCACTGCACTCCGCTGCGTTTCCATCACAATGACAGTTTATGACTGTTCAGTAAACCATTCGGCCCGCGATTTAGGCTGGATTTTAGATTTTGGCCCCTTCTCTGATTGAGTACGACACCCCTACCCTAGATGCATAAGAACAATAGACAGAACTCACTTAAAGTCAAGATTGACCTTTGCTAAGGAAGCTGTAGGCCTGGGATGTGACTACCTGTTATGACCTGCCCAGGGAATTTGTGATCAGACTATCCTGTGTAGTTACTTTTGGTCACTGAGCTTGTCAGGCCTGTCATTTGCCCCCACCCCAACCCCAGCTTGTCAGTTCTATTACATAGCTCCTTTTTTATTCACAACTTTAAAATAGCAGTAGCTTTGGGAGCATTTTATTAATGTAACCTTTTAACAAAATTCCTTATAAGGAGATGAAAACTATTTAGGAAATACTCTGGAAAACAAAATCCCAAAGGAAAAAATCAAGATCAATCTGGGCCTAAGAGTTCAGAGACACTTTGGAAAGGCCAGCTGAACTCTGGGCCAGCCCGGCATGATGTCATTCTTTGTTTGTGTCAGATGTAAGCTTTTGTCCAGGCTTGGCCTAACCTCTTAGTCATTGTCCAAAGTAATGGTTATCAGTCTTTCTGCTCCATACAATAACTTGGAGGTTTCCTGAGCAAATCCTGATGCCCAGATCTTACTTTTAACCAATTAAATCATGGTCTCTGGGAATAAAGCCCAGCATAAGAAATTTTTATTTTTTAATATTTAAAAAATTAATTTTAAAGAGGAAGGTAGAGGGAGAGAGAGTTAGAAACGTCAATGATGAGAGAATCATTGACCAGCTGCCTACTACACATGCTACACTAGGAATCAAGCCTGCAACCTGGACAGGTGCCCTTACTGGGAATTGGACCATGACCTCCTGATTCATAGGTTGATGCTCAACCACTGGGCCATACTGGTTGGGCCATGAGAACTTTATAAATGTTCCCCACGCGATCTTAATGGACATCCACTGTTTTAGAGCAAGGGTTTTCAAACTGTGTTCCCTGGCACTGTTCAGTGACTTTGGTAGAAGTGAGGTGGCATGTGAAGGCCGCCATTCCCCCAGACCCTCTGTCCCGATTCTTCTGGAGTTGCCTTTCATTTTATCTCTTTCAAGTGTTTCAAGTAAGATAAAATGTCATTTCTAATAAAAGTGGGGAACTAGAGAGATATAATAAAGCATAGTCTTGATTGAAGCAAAGCCCACCCCACCAGTGGTTGGGACGATTAGCTTACCTCTGGGGTAGAAGGTAGGGAGAGAAGCTCTGTCTCCCCAGGGCATTCACGCCAAAGAAGATGGATATTGACTAACCACGAATTTGTAGCTGCCTATTTCTTTAACTGCTTGACTTCCTATATAGAACCATTGAGATCCAATTAATCATTAACCACTTGTCTAAGGAAGCAAGTTTTTTAAATTCACTGATTATTATCCCTCATGTTTCCTCCCATGACACAGATATGAACAAAACCCCCAGGAGCAATAATCTTGTGCTGATCCCATCAGCAACCATTACTATTGCAGAAGTACATTCCTTTATGCTAAATCCAGGAATAAAATGTTGTCAATGCAATTAGTAATAATTGTATTGGTTAGGGGCCCACAAGTGTTTTGAATTTCTTTTAAAATCTGAAGAAAATAAACTTTTGGGTTGAAAAACATTTTAATACATAACATTTATATATTTTCTCTTATATGAATACAGTCATGAATATGTGTGTGTGACTGTGTATTTTTAATGTAGAAAGGAGTCCATGAAGGCAAAAGTACTTAGAGCCCTCAACAGCCCTGCTTGCTGGACATATTTTCATTGTATGCTGGAAACATGTGAGAAGGTCAGAATTTTAGGCATTCTATCCATTCAATATATTACTTTTGAGAACTGATGTCTTCAGATTCTGAGGAAATGAATTTCAGATGGAAGAATTTTATACATCCTTAAAGGGTAGCAGGATAGATTTATAGGATGAGGATTTTGCTGACTACACTGCAGATCCCACTGTGTACAGTAGTCCATTAAGAGTACCCGTCTCACTCACAACTCACCACTTCTTCCCCAGATACCATGAGCTTCTTGCATGCATCTTGCTGCTGAATCCATAAAATCTTAAACTTGAAGGTTCTGAACCCAATCCCCACCCAAAGCAAGACCATCTTTCTCGCCATCCTTGACCAGTCACTCAGCAGCAGTTTGAGCACGTCCTAACACTGTCTGCACTTGGGAGCTGCAAAGCTGCTTCCCTCAGCCTTGTTGTCTTATAAAGAAACACGGCATGTGAGAAAACACAGATATTCACAGGTTGTGGCTGATGCAGTAACAAGATGTTATAAGGAGTGAACCCCTGGACACCATACGTCAGCGATGGTGGGTGAACTACGCATCATGGGCGCTACCCACAAGGACTATTGTGGTCTCATCTTCCTCGGGGTTAAGTTCTGGGCGCCCCTCCACCACCCTGTGCAGGGTGCTATAGTGTTGCTGGCTTTGGTGGAAACAATGCAGCTCTGAAGCAGCCTCCCAGGCAGCAAAAGTAGGCATGGGGAAGACCTCTGGCCTCTTGTTTTCAAAGAAGCTTTTCAGATTTCTCTCACTCAGCTTGCTGGCGTAGTCCACGAATGCATTTTCCAACTGCTCCTTCTCCTTTTGTGCATATGTCTTCCAAAAATTCAGCTGAAGGTAGCTAACTTTAGATCGGCAGCGAGCACAACAAGTGGTGAGCAGAGAGAACAAAGATGCTGAACAAATCAGGCACCATCCTAGAATCTTAGAAAGAGAGAGATATTGAGGGCACTTCTCAGGGAGCTGGGGGGATAGTATTGGGAAGTGAATGGCTAAATTAAAACCACAACTCAGCTGAAATCCTTCATCTTATTTTTTTTAACAACACTTTTCTAACCTTCAAAATAAATTTCAGTTTTACCTAATTATTCTTCATCCTCCACATCATTGCTGATAAGCAAAAAAATAACTAGAAGGCAGGCAATATCCCCTCTAGCAGGGCAAGTGCTATTTCTTCAACTAGAGGACTCTGAGGTTCAGAGAAGTCAAATCCCTAGCTCTTGATCACATAGCTGGTGACTGGTGGAGTCAGGACTCAAACCCACAGCTAGCCAACTCCAAGGCCAAGTTCTTTCCAGTCCTACACTTTACCTCCCTTAAGAAAAGAGCATCACACAGCTGGGTTCCTTGTTTCTCTGCCCCACCTGTGGATAGGGACACCCCCACCCACATGCCCAACTATTGGTCTGGACTGTTTGTTTCTCCTGATTACCTGAGCTACTGTGAGCACCTACTATTGACACAGCTTGCCTGGTCCACATCCCTCAGGCATCCACCCCCAGGAATCAGCCCCAGGCCCTTTTCATCCTGCTGCGAAGCAAAACAGGTCAGTGTGCCCGGGTTCAGCCACCACAGCATGTGCATGATCTCCTTGTGCTTGTGTTTAGAGAAGAAAAGCTCACACGGTGATGAGTGTTTGGATCTGGCACTAACTGAACAGAGCCCGGGGCCTGGGGACAGAAATCATAAATCACTCAGTGTGTCACAACCTTCGTGATTAATGCCTCCCTTCAACAAAAGAAGAAAGACATCTGGGAGCCTGGCATGTTTTTATCTAAGATGTACAATACTTTATGCATCACACAAAAGACTTTAGGCTTATCGGTTTATGGAAAGTAGATGACAATACTGCCAGCCAGCTTTGGAATGCAGGGTTTAAAAAACACACTTGGCCTTGATGTGCAGATCCTCCTTGAAAAGTAAAATTATACCATTTTAAGTGTGTTTATTCCAAAACTAGTGGCACTGCGGACCAGTTGTGGATCTGTTTATCCACTCTCGTGGCTTGCTTTGGTTTGGGGAATGCAATTCCTTGAACTCACAAGTAGGAATGCAGTCTCCCCCGAGGCCAGGGCAAGGCGTCACATCTGGATTTGTGCTCAGGAACCTGGGAGGATGACAAGCTACTTCCCCACATCAGTTAGGGAAAGCTATGGTTTCCTTATGTTCCATAAAACAAAGCCCCGAACCGAACCGAGAGCTTCTAACGTCCAGTACGACCTGTTGAGCTGAACAGCAGAAAGCGGAGGACACACCTCCCTGGGGAATATGAGCGCTTTTCACCGGAGGCCACAGACAGCCAATTCTTACGTTATCTGGGAACCTCGTCCCAATCCTGACACTGTTAAATAGAAGCTGCCAGAAATCATTCAAGGGGATCTTGATTTTCACTATATTGCATGCAACACTGAAAAGCGTTAACTCATTTGGTGCAGCTCTATTTTAATAGATGAACGCTGTGTGTGTGGGTTTTGTTGTCCCCGCCCCCCTTCGCGCCCCCCCCCCCCCCCCGAAACCAGATAGAAGGCAGTAATTTCTAATTTCTAATTACAGATCTGGCCTTAACACTCGATTAGAGTTCATATCATGCATTATTTATGAAGTCAACCCAGAGAGAGAGAGTTTTAAAGTACTTAAGTATTTACGTAAACAGAACCCAGAGGGCGTTTTCTGTTCGGAAATGGAAAAGACAGTTCAATCAGCAGTTTTACACTGAGCCCCTCCGCCTTCTAAAAAGCTTTTCCCCATGGTCTCTACTGCTGCATCCTGTTCCAATTTCCATTGTGTCTCAGACTGTTCTGGCAGGATTCAGACTCAGCCCTGGCTAGCAGGGGAACGGAGAGAATAGCTCAAGCTGGGAGGGAAAGCCAAGTTTGCCCTTTTTTTTTTTTTTTTTTTTTTTTTTTTTTTTTTTTTTTTTTTCCTTTTCTTTCTTTTTTACCTGAGACTGGGCCTGCAGGGACAGCTTCAGCTCTTCGCTGTCCATAGCTGGCATGCTGGTCTTGCCACAGGACACTTTGTGAAGCTCTGCCCAGCACTCCTTGGGCTTGTCCTTGCAGATCAGCCCCAGGAGACCTGCACTTTTGGTCCCGCTCATGGCACATTCATAGAAGGTGCCGTTGAGCAAAGCCACAGACAGCCACATCGTGGGCGCCACCAGGGAGCTCAGCGTGATCTGGCCCAGGACGTGGAAGAAGCGGCGGCCGTGGCCGCGGGGGAAGATTTTCCTGGGGTTCACGCAGCAGCCGGTGAAGAGCCGCCAGGACCTGCTGTTCAGGAAGAAGCCCAGGATGAGGAGGACCCAGGCGGGAGCGAAGAGGAAGACCAGCCCGTAGACCGTGTTCTGGCTGCTGCAGGGGCACCTGAAGGCCACGAGGGAGAAGAGACGCTCGCTCCCCAGGGTCAGCAGGGCCATGAAGCTGTAGCCGATCACCGTTTTCTGGTGCAGGAGGAACTTTAAAATCCCGTTGAAAGCATCCATGTTGGAGGTAAACAAAGCAGGGAAAGGCTTCGCCTTATTTATTGGCAGAGCAGCTGTGGCTGTCGTGGCTGAGGGTGGAGCTCTGCCCTCAATTGGAAAGCAAAACCGTCCTCCTTCTCAGACCGAATTCGGCCAGATAAGGAAACAATGTCATTCCCCAAGAATGAGGATTTCCCAACTGTGTTTAGACAATGCCTCCTACTGGCGGGGATCGGGCCATGAAACGAGAGCCAAACCACTGGTGATTGAATTCAAAGCGCAGAGCCTCTGTTTTTATGTTGTTTCCATGCATTGAGAATCTGAAAGAAATGCTCACTTGTATCAATAATAGTCCAGGAATTTTCCAGCCGGAGAAATCAAAACATTCCCAGAAATGGGTTTCAGCCAGATGGTCTGGAGCCAAGGCAACGTCCAAGTCTGGACACTTGTGCTGTTTTTGTTTTTTTTCTCTCTTGCTGCTTAAGAGCAGGAAATTCACTTTATATCCTTTAAACCTGGCTAGCGGCAGAGACGTGCAGCAATTTTCAGGATCTGACTCCTTGGGATTGATAGGAAAACGTTAGTGAGCCTTTGCATTTTGAATGAAAGACAATATGGGAAGTCCTTCTCATTTCTTTCCTGGGCTGTCATATCATCTCCCGATGGGCATCTCTGCCTTTGCCCTCATGCCCAGCATCCCCTCAGTCCTACATCCACCCTCCACGCTGACACGAAGGAGATCCCTTTAAAACAGAACCTGAATTCCGTCGTAGCTTATTCATGGCTTTGAGCCTCCCCGCTGCCTGCAAGCTGGTCAAGGTCAGCCTCCGTGAGTTTAATCTTGGCGTTTCATGCCCACGATAGGTTCCCTCCACCTGGAATATCACCACCACCACCTTGTTCACCTGACAACCTCTCACTCAGGATCCATGAACAGGGTAGATGTTCCTGCCTCTGTGATTATTTCCAGGATTGCTTCTTAATATAGGGCGGGGCAAAAGTAGGTTTACAGTTGTTCCTGTAAAAAATAATACAATAATTAATTGTGGAGAGCAGCTACAGTATTTGGATAGGTTCAAGCCTCGGACTGATGAGAGGGCACAATCCTCTCGTGGCCACGTGCAAGTCCCAGCTTGGAGGGCAGAGCCCTCCCAGCACAATGATAGCCAGCAGCTGTAGCTGTAAGCGTGAACCTATGGCCTGAACACGTGGCCCCACGTGCCTGAGTGATGCGGGCTAGATAGAGTTCAGGTGCATGAGTTGAGTAGGACTGAAAGCCACACGAATGTTGTAAACATCTTGACCACGCCCTTACTTTGCCTCGTGGCATCTGGCTATAAAATAAAGACACGGCTTGTAGTCCGTGGTGCTGTCTCTCCATCAGAGGAGCGGTGTCCCACCGAGACCCAGCTTCCATTCTTTTGTCCGTCTTTTCTCAATCCTTCACCTCCCCCACTCAGGATCATTCACCTTTGGCCGTGCTGGCATAGCACAATTAATAAATAACAAGAATAAAACCTGTGTTTCGAATACTCACAACTATGAGCCTACTTTTGCCCTATCCTATATATAACATTGTACTTGCAGGACTTATCATACTCTTGCAGTTATTTGTTTAATATCTGTAGCCCTTTTTATTAACTTGTATTCTGGATCTAAACATGGTGTCAAACAGATTAGATGCTCATTCAACAATTCCTTTTTCAAATAGTTATTATACTCCCACCGTGTGCCAGGCACTGTACTAGACAGGCAGTGCTCATTGAGTATAAATGAATAAATGAATGTATGAATGAAAAAAAAACCTTTAATTAGAAGTACTTCTAATTAGAAATAATTAAAGGAAATTATTTCAATTTCCTACATTGGTGTTAATTTTAAAATTAAATTAATGAAGCCAATTGAAAGACCTTTCAAGCTAACACAATGAGTTTCAAATTCCAGGTCTGTGTGCTTTGTGAAAAGAAAGTGCCGTGGACTCGGAGCCGAGATGTAGTGTAGCCTTGGCCATGTCATTTTATCTCTCCGAATTCCGGTTTATTCATTTGTGAAAAGGGGAATGAAACAGAAATAACCGTCATGTTTTCTTCCATTTTCATATTATAAAAAAAGTTAAGTCCTCAAAACAGGAGACTTTTTTGAGAAGTTACTTTAGGATGTACCTCTCATCACTACTCTTTAATCCTGTCAGAGACTCGCCATCCTTAGTAATAGCACTCTCTCCACTTCCCCAAACACACTCTGAGTCTAACCCCTTGGTCGGCAAACTGCAGCTTGTAAGGTTCCAGCTGAGAGGTTTGTGAAGAAGAAGCAAGACACGGAGTCCAGGTGATTAAAAAAAAAGGGGGGGGGGGGGCGTGATTAATCTGTACTCCAGGGCGAAGCTCACTGGTCTGAGGGTGGGCCAGGGAAGTTCACTCCAAAAAGTGGCATAGGTACTTCTTTTATACAGCTGTTTAGGGAGGGGGGGGGGGGGGGAAGGCATCAGAGGTGTGGAATTCCTGCCTCAGGCTAGGGGTCTAGGAAGGCCTTAGGAAGACACCAGCTAGCCCACTATCTTTGTCACCATCCACCTTGCAGATGTTTGCATCGGCTCTGGGCTTCCCCCCTGCCTCGACCTAACACGGCTCTTGAGCCACATGCAGCTCTTTGGCTCCTTGAGTGTGGCTCTTCCACAAAATACCACGGCCTGGGCAAGTCTATTTTGAAAAAGTGGCGTTAGAAGAAGTTTAAGTTTAAAAAATGTGGCTCTCCAAAGAAATTTCAATCGTTGTACCATTGATATTTGGCTCTGTTGACTGATGAGTTTGCCGACCACCAGTCTAACCTTCCTGTAGCATCCTTCGCTCTGTCACATTTCTGTTAGGGCAGATGTGTTGTCTTTCACTAGCCTCAGTGTGACAAATACCATACTCATATGTTGATGAATAGTCGTATTTTAATTTCCCTCCTTCCTAAAGGACATTTACTTTAAAAATTTTTTGTTTTAAGACCTAGTCCCTTAAAAGGTTTCATAAAAATAAAAGTACATTTCAAAAATAAGTGTGAGCCCTGATTTCCTGACTGCAAACTCCACGCGCTTCCCCGTTACGTAGCACTGCCCAGAACAGGGTATTTATTTGGGTGCCCCATTTACAGACATTTGTTCTAGACCAAGTTTTCGTCATTTGCCCCCCTCTTTGTTAGGTGGCTTTCAAGATGTACTTGGGGATTACACCAAGTGTGACCTGTAACAATTCCAGCAGAAATGAATTTTCCCTGATTCTGGACAAGAACCCTCTGGTGGAGTTTGTGGAAGAGCTCCCTGCCGGGCGGTCGTCTCTGTGCTACTGCAACTTACTCTGCGGGATTATCAGAGGGGCCCTGGAAATGGTAAGCCCCTGCTTCCTGGTGCGGGTGCATCTGTTATCGAGCGCTGGGTAACAAACGGCCCCGGAACCGAACAGCTTCAAACAGATGTTTATTATCTTACACGGTTTCTAAGGATCAGAAATCTGGGACCAGTTTAGCAGGGCGGTGGTGTCTCAGAGCTTTTCTCAGCTTAACACACATGCAGTCAAGCTGGTGGTTGGGCTGCAGTCTCAGCTAGAGAATCTACCTTCAAGCCCACTCGCATGGCCTTGCTGACAGTTGGCTAGAGGCTTCATGAAGTTCCTTGCCAAATAGGCCTCTCTGTAGAGCTAATCACAACAGGTGCTGCCAGCCCTGGTGCAAAGTGGGAGGGGACTAGCAGGAGGCCAGAGGTCACCGCAGGCTGTTCTGGAGGCTGGCTCCCACACCGGAATTGTTCATCTATTTAAGGAAGACAACGATTAGTATCTGCTAAGCGTCAGGCACTGCACTTAAAAAGATGAACAAGACACAGTTGCTGCCCTTCAAGTATTGTCTGTCCTGGCCAATCCGGTTTGGCTCAGTGGATAGAGTGTCAGCCTGCGTACCGAAAGGTCCCAGGTTTGATTCCGGTCAAGGGGTCAAGGGCATGTACCTTGGTTGAGGGCACATCCCCAGTAGGGAGTGTGCAAGAGGCAGCTGATCGATGTTTCTCTCTTATCAAAGTTTCTAACTCTCTATCCCTCTCTCTTCCTCTCTGTAAAAAATCAATAAATATATATATATTTTTTAAAAATGGTCTGTCCTGTAGAGAAATCAGATATTTCAGATGTGTGACTAAGGGCTATGGGAGGACCCTGGTGGGGGTGAATGAAATGTCAGGGACAACTTCCTAGGAAAACTGTGACCTGGCATTTGAAGGATAGATGGGAGTTTGGGGAGGTGAAAGCCTTGAGGAGCAGGGGAAAGGAGCAGCTTGTCCAAAGGCACAAAAATAATGTTTCTATCAAGGAACAAGGAACTTGGATTCGTTTATCATGAATATCATGTAGGTTGAGAGAGGAATTGTCATGAAGAAGGAGATTTAAATTTTTTACTGAGGCCTGATTTAAAAAAGAAAAAAAAAAAGGCATGTATATGACAAGCTGGGAGTTTGATTTTTATATTGAAAAGACCAGAGACCTGTTGTAAGTTTATAAACAGGGGGTGATATTTTCAAAGTTGTATTTTAGGGATTTCATTCCTTTGTCCACAAAGTGAATGTGTACAGGAGGGGACAATGCTAGAGGGAGGAGGAGGGCAGTTAGGAAGTTGATCGTGGAAAACTCGAGAAAAACTCGAGAAAGCCCTGACAGGACGAGTGGAGAGAAGGGTGATGCCAACAACACTAAGAAGGTAGAACAGATTTAAGATTAGATAATCAGTTGGCTAAAGGGACAAGGTTGAGAAAAGAGGAATTATTTTTAGTTTTTTTAAAATTTATAATATATTTTTATTGATTCCAGAAAGGAAGGGAGAGGGAGAGAGAGATAGAAACATCAGTGGTGAGAGAGAATCATTGATTGGCTGCCTCCTGCACATCCCCCACTGGGGATGGAGTCTGCAACCCGGGCACATCCAGGCATGTGCCCTTGACTGGAATCAAACCTGGGACACTTCAATCTATAGGCCAAGGCTCTGAGCCAAACCAGCTAGGGCTATTTTCAGGTTTCTGAGCATCCTATAGCAATGGTTGTACTATTAATCAAGAGAGCAAAACCAGGAGAGACAAAACTCCTCATTTTGTCTCTCCCATCCCCAAATGAGGAGTTTAATTGGGCAGCTGCTGGAATTGAGGTTATCTATACACACCAGTGATGATATCGCTCAGCAGTTGTTTCACATGTCTGCAAGTCATAGAGATGTGGACTGAAGAAGCACTGGAACTCTGAGAGAGAGAGAGAGAGAGAGAGAGAGAGAGAGAGAGAGAGAGAGAGAGGGGGGGGGGGGGGGGGGAGAAAGAGAGAGCGCACTACAGTTGGAACTCTAGGAGGCGACAAAACATAGTGAGTAAGCTAGACAGAGAATATGAAGTCTGCAAAGGATGCCTAGAAGGAGCAACCAGGGCTTAGAAAAATACCAGGAAAGAATGGAGTCAAAGAAACAAGAGAGGAGAGTATTTTAAGAAAAGGAAATATCTGAAACAAGACCTGAAAAATATTCACAACGTTTAGGGACCAAAAAAGCTGTTTTGGGAAAGTGAAGGGAGAAGAAGACAATCTGTCCAAGACTGATGAGCCAAGGGCAGCTTAGGCAGAGGTAGTAACAGTCTCTTTTCACAGAAGCTTAGCTATTTAGAATAGTGAGACTAGATAGGAGCCTAAGTCTAGACATGTGTTATATACTCAATAATGAAGTATAGATATAATTTTCAATTACTTATGACTAAAGGCCCAGTGTATGAAATTTGTACAGGGAGGGAGGGGCGTGTTGTCCCTCAACCCAGCCTTCACCCTCTCCAATCTGGGATATCTCTCTCACAATCCAGGATTTTGGCTTCCAACCACTCACCTGCCCACCTGCCTGCCTGCCTGCCTGATCACCCCCTAACCATTCCCCTGCCAGCCTGTTCGACACCTAACTGCTCCTCTGCAGGCCTGTCCCTCCCCCACAACTACTCTCCCATTCAGGCCTGCTTGTCCCTAACTGCCTTCTTCTGCTGGCCTGGTCACCCATAACTGCCCTCCCCTGCAGGCCTGGTACCCCCAACTGTGCTTTTCTGTTGACCTGGTCATCCCTTACTGCCCTCCCCTGAAGATCTGATTGCCCTCAACTACCCTCCCTTGCAGGCCTGGTCCCTCCCAGCTGTCCTCCCCTGCTGGCCTGATTGCCCACAACTGCCTTCCCCTGCTGGCCATCTTGTGGTGGCTATCTTGTGCCAACATGGAGATGGCCATCTTGTGTGTTGGAGTGATGGTCAATTAGCATATTACCTCTTAATTATATATGATAATTAGGGGAAGGACATAATAACAGGTAGTTCAAAAAAATAAAACAATAAATATAATTATCATTCACACAGATCTTCCACAGGTCTACCTACCATTTTTTAAAGCTTGCCCTACCATCAATGACCATGAAATCAAGAAAGAACAAAGGAAAAATTCTGGGAGTTAGTGGGTTGAACCATAAAACCAAGTCAAAAGCAAGATAGAGAAGTCTCCATCCTTCATGGGTAATGGTTGACTATACACACAGAATGATAGACACATAGGCATCAGACAACATGTGGCCCCAAATATTCAAATAGTATCAGTAAAGTCTCCGTGTTATTTTATTTAATTTCCTGTCTAATTTTTACAAAGACAGAAAAAAGATCTTATATGGGAAAAATGTGGGTGAATTTATCTTCTCTATTTCAAAGTGTGGTCTATATCCTTCTATTGGGTGGTGGGCATCACAGAGACAGGGTTTTTGATCACTGTATGGGCCAAAGAACTGGGCCTACCAAGGTCTATGGTTTAACAAACCCAGGCTGGTTGGCCAAGGAATTCTTGGTAAGAGAGGGGAATGAGTCTGGTAAGGTTATAATTAATTGATATTCATTCATTACTAGGCTCAGGCTTTCCCACTTATTTGCTTTTATTAGTACTTTCAGTTATTTATTTTCTTTACCCCAATGACTTAAAATAGCTGAATGGTATTCTATTGAGGGTAGGTCAGCGATACCATGCCAGTCTTATGTGCCTATATTTTAATGAATAGGGAAGTCAGCCCTTGGGGATCACTTCAATGCCTGGGAAATGAGCTATGCCTTCCAGAGGAAAAGAAGGCCTTGGTATCAAATATTCATGTCTGCAATTTCAATCTTTAATTTTACATTCATGATTTATTTAGTCTATATTTTTTTAAACCTCTCAGAGCCATAAGTGAGTCCAAATATTATTAAAACAATACTTATTCTGCTATGATCATGCTATTTAGCTAGGACAGAATGATGCATGGCAAGTCAGTTGGAGAGGAATGGTTTATGAATTCCTTTATCCTTGGAAGTTCTGCTTGCAAGGCACACTGGGTCAAGGCTATCCTTGAGCTGAGAATTTGTGTTCTTTCTGAGATGGATTCACCGTTCAGCCCTGTGAACAAAACTTGGCAAAGGCTTGCCCCAGAGGCACCCGGTCCGGCCTGGCCTGGAATGCCCATCTCTCTGCAGATGCATAAGGCAGAGCTCACACACAGCCAGACCATCTCCGAAGGACACGCAGGAAAGGGCCCTTCATCCACGGAGCTAGCTCTTTTTTTTATCTTTTCATAAGAAAAGGCAGCTCCTATGGGGTAAATAAAGCTGAAAAAGGGAGACAGAAAAATGAGTTTGTTTGCTTTTATAAAACGTTAATGACAAAAGCCTTTTTCCTTTTCTTTCCTAGGTTCATTTAGCTGCTGATGTCACATTCTTGCAAGACAGACTCAAAGGCGACAGTGTGACAGAAATAGGAATTACATTCCTGAAAAAGCTAGATGAGAAAAAATACAGACGGAAAAAATGAAGAATAGCACGCAAAATGTCCCAGGCTGATTAGTGGAGGAGCTAATATTAGCTAAGCACAGCCAGCCATTGAGATTTTGAATTGCTTAATAGCATGGGCTTTATGAGAATAATAAATTAGCCCGAAATTTGAAATGTAGTACATAAGGATATAGAATTGTTGTTTTTTACTTTTTCTTTTAAACCACACATTTTCAATCTCCTGTCAAAGTTTCATATACAAATAGCTCCTTATAAGACAGAAAGCCTGAATTGCACATATTACATAGTCTAGTCTATTCATTTCATTATTTATGGTAACAGGAAAAAAAAACATCTATATAACTGGTATATTTATCTCTTTTCATTGGAAAAAAAATGAATGGAATGATAAAACATAGAGTCCACTATATATAGTTTCTAGATACTGTACATTGTATTCTCTATAGAAACAGTTCTATTTGTAGCAATCTTTCATATTTTTGAAAAACGATGGATGTGAATTTTCTCATATATTGGCTTGGTTTTTAGCTTAAGCCTCCTAAAACTACTCTTAATTTGTAATCAACAAAGCAAATCTATTTATTTGGATGCTAATTCTGAAACACTTAAAAATAGCCTCTAAATTAATAAAAGGGTAATATGCAAATTGGTCAGGATGCCCTTACAGTAGTGACTGGACAGCAGGCTGCATGGGGTGACCAGGCCAGCAGGGGGGCAGTGAGAGGTGACCAGGCCAGCAGGGAGGGTAGTTGGAGGTGACCAGACCAGCAAGGAGGCAGTTGGGAGTGACCATGCTGGTAGGGGGTAGTTGGGGGCAACCAGGCTGTTGGGGGGCAGTTGGGGGTGACCAGGCTGGTAGGAGGGTGGGGCCATGAGGGGAGACCAGGCTGGTGATGGGGGGGGCAATTGGGGGTGACCAGGCCAGCATGGGGGGCAATTAGGGGTGATCAAGCTGGCAGGAGGGGCAATTAGGGGTGATGAGGCAGTCAGGCAAGTGAGCAGTGAAAAGCCAGCAGTTCCAGATTGTGAGAGGGATGTCCGACTGCCAGTTTAGGCCCCATCCCTGGGATTGGGCCTAAACCAGCAGTCGACATCCCCCGAGAGGTCCCAAATTTGAGAGGGTGCACGCTGGGCTGAGGAGCTCCCTCTCCCCACCCCGTGCACAAATTTCATGCACTGGGCCTCTAGTTTAATTATAATTCATTTAATATATTTAATTTTTAGATAGCTGGCATTAACCAATTCTTTCCTTTTCTAGTGAAATATTACTGATGGTGAGGCCAGGAAATCACTAAAATGAGCCGTAAATAATGTTCTTTGAGATTACTTTCAAAGCTCATTCAGTTAGGATGTTTACTGTCATTTTTATCCTCTAAAAACTTTATGAAGTATATTTTATCTGTGACCAGAACATATTTAAAATTCAAAATGTACTGGATTAAATAAACAATCATCTTCATCAGACCTCAGCATAGAAGGGCGACCTATACGGCAGTCTGGAATCTACTGGATTCTGCAGAGAAGTCAGATTAAAAGAGCTACAAGTAATGTGGCACCATCACTTAAAACTGCTGTAAGTGATATAGTACTGAGAGACCTCACCTGGGACTCGGGGCTGGAGAAGGGCTAGTTCCCTTTTTAGTGGCTTCAGCTGATGCTGACTAGTGGTTGATCTTTGGTAAGGTGTATAATCTCTCTCTCTCTCTCTTGCTCTATCTCTCTCTTGCTCTCTCCCTCTCTCTCCCCGCTTCTCTCTCTCTCTATGAAATGAGAGGCTAGGATATGATGAATATCTAAAATATATTCATGAATAAATGACATCAATAACCACTTAAATTCCACTTTTCTGGATTTTAGAAGACTATGGGGTTCATGTTGACCAACGTCACCCCAATCAATTTAATAAATACATTAAAAAAAAAAAGGCTATGGGGAAATTGTTTCTCACCTACCTAGCTGTCTCTTCTGGACAATGAGGTAGGAATCAAGGATCAAATAGAGTCACTGGGGCAGCTATCCTGTCAATGGAAGGACCCTCAAACCAGTTTCACAGAAGACCAGTAGAATCTGGAAACTTGATCAATGCAGAGATGTTTGTTATCTTGGAAAAGGCAAAGGGAAAGGACAGTGTGGGGGGAGAGACAGTTTAATTATTTCAAGTGACATCACCAGATAGCTGCCCAGCTGTTCCCCGAGGAGGCCTGCCTCTCAAAGTTGCCAGGAACCAGAAATTCTTCCCTCAGCAGCTTTTACGCTTACTTATAGTCTTCTCACATCCCTCCGGCTCATCTATTAGTTATTAGGAGCCTGGATCTCTTCAGCAATTGGAACGAACTATTATGAATAACTGGAGAGTTCACTCTTCTCCCTGTTTATGACAAAGAATATTCCTGCAATCCCTTTACTTCCTTTTTTTATTCCCTCTTCCATTTGTTAGAAATTTAATGATACTTCATGCAATGGATGTTTGTTGGCTGCCTATATCTTACTGCCTTCTGATAGAAGGACAGATTTCTGCTCAGGTGCCCACCGTTTTATTAAGCAGCCCATCCACTTCCGGGGAGTGATCACTTCCTGGGCACAGCGGCTCATTCCCAGTTTAAAACCACCCTCTTGACAGCTGGTCAGGATAGGCATTCCCCAGACCACAGTCATTGCTCTGACATAGGGAGGAGGACATGGAGAGGACTGAGAGAAAGGCCTGCCTGTGACAGAGCCGATAAATGTAGTCTAAAAGAGCAGAATTGGGTTTCTGTTACAGTAATGGGACCAAGTTCACTGCATTATAAATATGTGATGGTTAATTTGCAACACATTTGAGACTATCACAGAGACCTGTTCATCATTACATTTTTACATAGCTGGATGCTCAGCAAAATAGAATTTGGGTTTACACTAGCTCCCCTCCTCATAGGGAGGAAAAGTTCCAGAAGGAAGGAAATAGAAAGTAGCCATTTTAGTTTGCATCTACCCAGCACACAAGTCCCAGAAAAGGGAGATTCCGCCGGGAGAAGGCATTTTATATCAGTGCGGTGGGAGCGCTTCACAAACAACAAAAAGAGCCTCAGATGGTCCTTGCTTCAACTGTACCCAACAGAGACCTACATTACATTAGGAGTCTCCAGAGGATTCCAAAGTCAGAACAATCCTTGATTCCTGGAGCCTCCCAGTGGCCTGAATCTTTCCCTCCAGCTGGCTGTGTCTGGTGACCTATTCAGTGAATCATCAGACTTAATGACTTAAGAGAGGAAATTCAAATTCCCAAAGGTCTATATAGGCCAAACAATATAAGCACCTGGAAATGCTGCTTTCCTCAGTTTTGAATGTAATTAAGATTTTTATCAGGCACTAGGCGTGTTAATTATGTGGTATGTCACTTAATTTTTCACAGCAACCTGTGAAGCATTGGGTAACAAAGAAAGTGGATTTGCAAACTACCAAGAGGCTAAATGTGCCAGTGATTTAAGTGCATGATGACGAAGAGCTGCTGAGAAAAGGGAACTGGGTGTCCAGCTTGGGAGGCTGAGTGAGGGCCCACAGGAGGCAGAGCCAGTGTAAGAAAGAAGCAAATAAGTTTGGAATATTTTAGCCCTAGCTGGTGTTCTCAGTGGTTAGTGTCAGCCTGCGGCCTGAAGGGTCCCGGGTTCGATTCCAGTCAAGGGCATGTACCTTGGTTGTGGGCACATCCCCAGTAGGGGGCGTGCAAGGAGGCAGCTGGTGGATGTTTCTCTCTCATGGATGTTTCTAACTCTCCCTCCCTCTCCCTTCTTCTCTGTAAAAATATCAATAAAATATATATATATTTTAAAAGTTTGGAATATTTTGAGTTTGAGGTGTCTTTGAAACATCTAAACAGCACCAGGACCGCAGAAGAGAGATCATCGGTGTGTGGTTAATGGTAAAGGCAGGGTGTAAATGGCAACATCTGGGGAGAGCGTGGACTTGAGAAAATATGAGGAGAGAAAAGAGAATCTGGGGTTGGGGGAACCACCATTCTAAAGGCAGCGAAGAAAGAAGAGCACAAATCAGACCAAAGTTTTTGTCAGAGAGGCACATGGAGAAACTGATAGCACTGAAGCCAAGAGAGCCTCAGGGAGAATGCAGTGGCCGGGTTAGTAGATGACACGGAGAAGCCACGAGAGGGATGTTTGCTTTGATGAGGAGAAGGTCTTTGCCCCGGAGCAGTTTCAGGGCAGGATGGAGGCAGTTGCCGTGGAGCAGGTAATGAGAAGCCAGGAAAACTCCTGGGCAGGTGGACTGGGAAAGCAGACAAGAAAATTAAACAGTCCAGCTTATGAACTCCCCCACCAAGGACACTGAGAGCAAATGGTTTACACCCTCTTCCCTAACCAGAGAACTCATAGCTTAACTCACCCTGGCCCGGGAAAACAGAGAACAAAGACCCAATTAAGATCACGAGTGCCAGCTAATCCCAAGGACAGATGAAGCTGGGGAGAAAAATTAGCAGAAACCCCAATTTAAGCCACACAGACCTAAGATAAAAGTGAAATAGTAAAACCGAACAAAGAATAAGCCAAAACTTCCCTATACATTTATTTTGATGCATCAGTATATTAAAAATGTACCTGGAGGCCTAACCGGTGTGGCTCAATGGATAGAGCATCGGCCTGTGGATGTCCCAGATTATATTCCAGTCAAGGGCATGTACCTTAGTTTCGGGCACATCTCCAGTAGGGGGTGTGCAGGAGGCAGCTAATTAATGTTTCTCTCTCATCTATGTTTCTAGCTCTCTATCCCTCTCACTTCCCTTCCTCTCTGTAAAAAAAAAAAAAAAAAAAAAAAAAAAAAAAAAAAAAAATCAATAATATATATATATAAAATATATATATAAAATATATATTATATATATATATATTTTTTTTTTTAATGTACCTGGAAAGCTGATGAACATTCTACTGAAAATGTACCTGGAAAGCTGATGAACATTCTACTGAAACCCTTCCCTAAGATTCTCGCCTGCAGGAAAAAAAAAAAAAAAAAAAGATAAAAAGTCCTCTGAACAAAGACTCAGGCGGGCTCACTAGAGCATGCCCGTATCCCTTCCCAGGAGTGAACTTTTTACTTCCTCCTAAATTCTAAAGGTTCTCACGAGGCTTTGCAGCCAGAGGAGCAGCAAGTGGCAGTAGCTTGACCTGGGCTCACCCTGATCCTATCTCCAAGGCCCCCTTTTCCTCTGTCTTCCCAGGGAGCTGAAGCAGCCCCGAATGGGCTCATTCTCTCCTGTAACATTTCTAAGGAGCCCAAGAGAGCACCGCTGGGGCTCCCCCTGCTGTTTCTTCCACCCTCATTCCTTCCTTTGTGTTGCTGTCCCCAACATCAATAAATATCCTCTCAAAGCCATCTGGACTGGTATTGTGAAATCTTTCCTACAGGAAGTCAAAGTCCACACACTGCAGGCCGGCCTAAGGCAGACCTGCTGGGTGGGTCCACATCCAATAGCAGCCTATCTGCGGTGGGCTGAAGCCAAGGGGAGGTGAGATACTGTGCACAGAAGATTCTTGGAACTGGACTAAAAATGGAAACAGACAGAGGATCCTCAGCCCGAAGTTAGACTGTCTACTCTCTTTACTTAAAAAAAAAAATTAAAAAAAAAAAAAAAAATATATATATATATATATATATATATATATATATATATATATATATGTTGATTTTTTTACAGAGAGGAAAGGAGAGGGATAGAATGTTGGAAATATCAATCAGCTGCCTCCTGCACAACCCCCACTGGGGATGTGCCTGCAACCAAGGTACATGCCCTTGATTGAAATCAAACCTGGGACCCTTCAGTCTGCAAGCTGATGCTCTATCCATTGAGCCAAACCAGTCAAGGCTCTCTTTATTTTTAAAAAATATATATTTTTTATTGATTTTTTTACAGAGAGGAAGGGAGAGGGATAGAGAGATAGAAACATCTATGAGAGAGAAACATCAATCAGCTGCCTTGTGCACGCCCCCTACTGGGGATGTGCCTGCAACCAAGGTACATACCCTTGACCAGAATCAAACTGAGGACCCTTCAGACCCTTCTATCCACTGAGCCAAACCAGCTAGGGCCTCTCTTTACTTTTTAAGAATGCAGGCATTTGAAAATAGAGGAGAGAGGGAATGACGAATGAAGCAAGGTCGTGAGGAGGTGGACGAGGACGAGATCCAGATCATGAGAATGACTTGGCCTTGAACTGCATCAAGATTTCCCCTTCCCCTAAGAAAAGACTGATAAAGATGAGCGTGGTCATAAATGCGGATGCGATTGAGGTGTTAGGGAAGACATTGTCAAGCTCATGACTGATGGCTCAATCTTCTCTGTAAAGCAGGGTTCGTTTATGTCAAGAGGAGGTGGGCAAAGGCTGGATGCTAACCCTTCTGTGGTAGGCCACCTCTCATACTCTCTGCTGGCACAACAGAAGTAGAAAACACCCCAGGCTCAAGGTGGGACCATCTTACAGAGGCCTAGGGAGAAAATACAGGTCCCCTTCACTTCCCCTGCACTCAAACAAACCATCACCAGGTGTGGGGATGGGGGGATGTAACGACATCCTGACTGGGTATGCTGACCTGAGACCACATGGATCATAAACAGGACTTCCTGTGTCTCCCGAGGAGATTGGGAGGTGTGGTTGCAGCTGTCTCAGAGAGCTCTCCCATGGAGGGAGTAGATTTGAGACAACAAAGTGGCCCCAGGGACCCCTGCATCCTGAAGCTGCTCCTGGGACACAGACAGAAATGACTACTAAATCAAAAGCCCTGGCCAGGCAGCTCGGTGGGTTAAAGCAGCGTTTTTCAACCGCTGTTCCGCGGCACACTAGTGTGCCGCGAGATGTTGCCTGGTGTGCCGTAGGTGCAGACAAGACAAGAATTTTATAATTTTTCACTATTTTGTTTACTTAATATTTCATAATAAAGTAATTATAAAATACTTTCTTTGTGTTTATTTGATTCCTATTCAAGAGAATTACTTTATATATAGTCAATATAGGCACAGAGTTAAATTTTTTAACATTTTCTAATGGTGGTGTGCCTCGTGATTTTTTTCATGATACAAGTGTGCCTTTGCCCAAAAAAGGTTGAAAAACACTGGGTTAAAGCATCATCCCCCATACACCGAGGAACATCACAGAGAGCCACGCAACTGGACTGCCGAGGCTGCATGGAGATTTCCTCCAAAATGTGAAAGAAATGGCATTGCTCCCCTTGGGGAAGGCCTCTGCAAGGGTTCCCGGAGAATCCTGTAAAAAGCTGATGAAAGCCACAATTGAAAACACACCCCAGGAGAAGCAGCACCAAAGCTGGGAGCCAATATGTAAGAGAGTCCACAGACATCATTTTCATTTTTGCAGAGATACTTAAAAAAAAAAAAAAAACACGACAGAAAGAAGTACGTTCCTGCCCCACTGTTAGCAGTCCCTAAAACCTGTAACCTGGGAGTATCTTTTGGCTGCCTAGGACATTTCACACGGACTGGAAGAGTTCCAGGTCTAAACAATGAACCCTTAAACCGTCTTAAGAGGTGAAAAATTACCCTTTTACGCTTTTTTCTGAACACCTGCTGGGTGGAGTCCCTCGTAAAGATGTCAAATCAAAATGAATGAAGGAGGGGAAAGGAGCCCCAATACTGGTGCTCGAGTTTAGACAGCTCAAAGGGCAACTCTTTGCCAAGAATTCAACTTCTCCTCCAGGCCCAATGGTTGATTAACATGATATTTCTATGCAGGAACCTGCCAGCTGTCTCTTGGCAAAGATTTGTACTCTATAAAGTTAAATGTAGTTGAACTAATTCTCAATGATAAACCTGTTTTAGAGGTAGAAATATTTATGGTGAATTTGGCTTGGAGTTAGGGAGACAGGCCATGCAATAACTCAGAAAATTCTTTTCAGTTCTGGGATGACAGACTTTATAGAAAAGCTATAAAGATAAAAGTTTTGGATCAAGATTGGCCTTGGATATTATCTAAAGTATCCTACTTTTTAAATTAATGAGGTAACTGAGAAGGGAAAGGTTGATAATGGTATCATGAGGAAGACTCAGGGAAGAGTAAATGGAATAAATCATTATTAGTCTATGGAATTACTTATTCTTATAGAGACATAGGCATGCTCTAGTACCCATCACCTCTTCAGGGACCTTACTTCATCACTTACCCCACTCTCCTTTCACTTACCTCCTTCCCATGAGCCTAAAAGCATGGGTAAGTCTCTACCATCCTACAAAAAATACATTCTCTCGACATTACTTCCCTAACAGGCCACCAATGCATCCCTCATCCTTTCGCTGGCAAACTTTATTTGCATGATATAGCAAATAAAATGTTCTATGAACCGAATGCCCCCCATTCCAAATTTCATATGTTAAAACCCTGACACCCCCAATGTGATATTATTTGGAGGTGAAACCATTGGGGTTAGGGTTAGGGTTAGATTATTAGGTCATGAGGACGAGACCCTCGAATGGGGTTAATCTTCTAGAAGAGAGAGACAGATCTTTCTCTCTGCCATATGAGGATACAAAAGGTCAGTAATCTGCAAGCCAGACAAAATAATCTGCTAGCAGCTGGATTTTGGACTTTCCAGCCTCAAGTGTGAGAAATAAATTGTTTAAGCCACCATGTCTATGGAATTTCAAATAGTCTAAGACACAGCGCCTGCTCTGGAACTAGACAATCCTATGTTAAAATGCTTACTCAATAGTTCTCCATCCTGATTCCTCTCCTGTATTTCAGTTGGCTATTCATTCTAAATCTCCTCATTCTCCTCCATGGTTGGCACTTTTCTCAAAGTAGACATTGCACCTGGACAGTGTGACCGTTACACAGAAAACCTCTCTTCTCCACCTTCTTCACTTACCTGCTCCTATTCCCTACTAGTCACTCCACCTCAATGTTCCAGAGGCACACATCTGGTGTGTCCAAAAGTCACCTCATTATTTTCTCTCACTCCCTAAATCTCATTTCCTTCAACATCGCATTTCCTAGTTAATGACCCTTCATTTTTTTTTTTTTTACAATACTTCTTCCTCCTTCTTACTACTTGCATCTAATTTGTCTCTAAGTTCTTTTAATTCTACATCCTAAATTCCTCTTGATTTCCTCCTTCCACCCTCAGTTGGGGGCTCAGCTGCTTTCTAACCTGTTTACCTTTAGCTTCAACTTCCTAGGTGTTCAACTTCCTAGGTGTTCTAGCTTCTCCACACCAGAATCAAGTGATCTCTAGGAAATTTGAATCAGATAGTGTCACAGCTACACAACAAAATACTCAGTTTTTCTGTCTACAGAAAATAGCTTCTAGAACATACCGTACTCCTTGTCCATCAAGGGAAGTCCAATTCATCAACCTTCTGTAAGATACAGGGTCTGACTCCTGTCCAATAATGCACCGTAGAGGACTGATTGAATAAACTATAGCATGTCCACACAATGGAGTATATACTGCTATAAAAAAAGAAATAAGTAAGATATTATTTATTGTTCATGATGATGACCTCTAGAATATATTAAGTAAAAGAAGAAGGTAGAGAAAAGTGTGTATAGTAAGGTAACATTTATCTAAGAAAGATAGGTTACAAGTCAATATACATATGTATTTCTTTTGTTATATATTTCTATTGATTACAGAAAGGGAGAGGGAGAGATAGAAACATAGAGAATCACTGACCAGCTGCCTCCTGCATGCACCCTACTGGGGATCAAGCTCACACCCTGGTATATGCCCCTGACCCAGGACCCTTTGGTCTGAAAGCTGATGTTCTACCCACTGAGCCAAACCAGCCAGGGCTACTTATGTATTTTTTAAATGGAAGGCTTAAGTAAAAATATTTTTTTAAAGGTTACCAATTTGAGGGAGCAACAATGTGGAAGCAACAAGGCAAAAAGCTAGACTTTTCAAAATGCATCTTGATTGGCCAATTTAACTTTGTAGCCATGCAATCACTTTATACAATAATTAAGCACTTGAAGTTAAAAACAATTATTCACAGATGAAAGCAAAATTAAATAAATAGGTCTAACTGTGTATTTAGTTAATGGCATAAAATATAGAGAAGAACTAATTTAACTGATTTTAATTTGATTCTATAGCTTTAGAGGGATATGCCTTAAGGATAAAAAGGAACACCCAAGAATACAAAATTAAAAAATCTGAAACTCCTCTCAGTAATCAAATTGTTTATGGTAGTATTAGTATCATTATTTTGCATGTGTATTGTGGTATAAAGAAAAGTAGTAATCAAGCTGATATTGTTAAGGTCTGGGATTTTCGGCAGGAGAAAAAGGAAAATAACAGGTCTGTTGAATAATGTTAAATTTATTTTTAAAAACCTTGTAGTTCAGATTTGAATTGGAAACTATCAGTATGAATCTATTTATTTTGTATACATATAAATATGGCACACCAAAAGCATAGGCAAGAAAAGAAAAAAAATAGATAAATAGTACTACATCAAAATTAAAAACTTAAGTGAACCAAAGGACAAAATTTTGTGAAAAGGCAGTTCATGGACTAGGAGAAAATATTTTCAAATCATATATCTGATAACGGGTTACTATTCAGAATATAAATAAAGAATATACAAATGGCTAATAAGTACATGAAAAGATGCTTGACATCATTAATGATTAAGGAAATGCAAATAAAAACCGCAATGAGATACCACCTCACACCCATTACTTAAAAAAGAAAAGAATAAGTATTGGCAAGGATGTGAGAAATTGGAGCCCTTGTGTATTGTTGGTGGGAATGTAAAATGTCACAGTGTCATTTCCACAAAAGTGTAAAGAGTATAGAAGTTCCTCCAAAATTAAAAATAGAACAACTATATGATTCAGCAACTCCATTTCTGCGTATATAACCAAAAGAATCAAGAGGAGGATCTCATGTTTATAGGAGCAATATTCCAAGTGTTCATCAGAAGATGGATGAATAAACAAAATGTGTGTATACTTATAATGGAATATTATCCAGTCTTAAAAAGGAAGGAAAATCGCTGAAACCGCTTTGGCTCAGTGGATAGAGCATCGGCCTCTGGTCTGAAAGGTCCCAGGTTCGATTCCAGTCAAGGGCATGTACCTTGGTTGCGGGCACATCCCCAGTGTGTTTCTAACTCTCTATCCCCCTCTTTCTTCCTCTCTGTAAAAACTCAATAAAAATATATTAAAACAAAAAGAATTGTTAAATCTATGTTTATAGTGCTTCATCATACTATTTTATTTTTCTCTATGTTTATATCATTTTCATAATATCAAGCGAAAATTTCCTTCACGAGGATAATCTATTGATATCTGATGGTATCACCAGTTTCTTTACCATCTCTTTATTGTCCACAGGACAAAGTCAAGCTGGCTCCTCTTTTAAATTTTTTAGTGATATTATAAAAAGAAGAAATGCTAAAATGAGGAAAGTCTATTCAATAATTAGGATATTGTTTTGCATATATTAAATCAATAGCAAAAACAAAAATCACCAAAACTGATTGAAGTTGTCACTAGAGATTTTCCTCTATCTCAGCACACAACAAGAGTCTTCTCAAAGAGCAGATTATTATATCTCCAGTCAGTGGATTGTTTTGAATAAATTCAAAGATCTTAAGTTGAAGTTGGTGTCATATAGATAGTCCACATTTGGGGGACTCCTGGAAGAGAATTTGTCATTTCCAAAGATGTAAAGCACTAATTAGTAACTTTGGTAAAATTTACAGATTCTCTCCATAGATTTTAGTTATTATTTTAGTAATTATCTTGTTTCTCTTTTCCTTTTACTTTACTTGAAAAAAAAATGTATTCATGCAAACAGTTTAGAGTCAAATATGAGTGTAAATTGCCTGCCTAGCTCTCTTCCTTGATTTCCTCACTTCTGCCTTTTACCCTTTTCTGCTTCACAATAGCATCTCTTGTCTAGTCTTCTAACCATTTTTTATTTTATTTTGGGCATTGCTGACATTACCATATATAATATGCTTATAGAGCTCTTTCTTGATTTTTCACTTGAAGCATGATTTTTTTCATATTCCCATAAGAAATGTGAAACTTTCTCACACACAACTTCTGTTTTAACCACATACATAAGCAAACTTTCTGCTTCTCATTTTTCCTAGTAGAGTGTAATTGAGGTTAGATCAATAGCCAGTGGTTTCACTACAATGACTGTATAAACACTGCTCTCTACATGTCCCATCCAAAGAGTAGATTTCCTTCCCCTCACAACTTTTGATTTTCTCTAAAGTTAAAAATACAATAGTGTTTGTTTTTTACATTTTCATAGCTTTCTCTATTCTTATCACTAATCCCCACACTTTTCTTCCACTTGTATAAATAAATCTCCTCTCAATATCTTCAAACACTTGTTTTCTATCAATTTATTTTCTTTTTTTAAATATATTTTTATTGATATCAGAGAGGAAGGAAAGGAGGGAGATATAAAAAAAATCAATGATGTGCATACCCCACACTGGGAATTGAGTCTGAAACTCCGGTATGTGCCCTGACCAGAAATTGAACCATGACTTTCTGGATCATCGATCATCACTCAACCACGGAGCCAGTTTGGCTCAATTTATCTTCTTAAAAAAGTCTCTCCCAAGCCTTTTGATGTAGTCTTGTCTCTTAACTATTACAGTAACAAAAAGAAAAGCTGACTCAAAATGTAAAATGGGATTTTGATATTGCCATGAACTGTAATGCAGGAAGGAAGAGAAGGATACTCACCAGCAAGTGGTTGGGTATATATAAATCTTGGGTTCCTTCATCCATCAACAGTATAGTTATTTTTGCCCGTGAGCACAATGTAAAACTCTCTCCAAAAATTGTCCCATGACTGGTAGGGGAAAAGGAGCCTGTGACACTCAGGTAGAGAAAATAAGATGTAATGTCTCTCAGCATCAGAGGGGAGGATGGACCTTATAGTTATGAATTAGCACATTTCAAAGGCTATGTGTTAGCTACCTTTTGCTATGTATCAAACCACCCCTTAATATAGTGGCTTACCACAACAGTTTATTATCTCACATTTTCTGTAAATCAGAACCTTGGGAACAGCTAGGCTGGGTGTTTCTGGTTTAGGATTTCTCTCAAGGCTGCAATCAGGATGTCAGTAGAGTCTGCCACCATCTGAAGACTTGAGGAGAGCTGGAAGGTGTAATTCCAAGTTCAGCCCCTCACACAATTGTTGGCAGGACCTGTCAGTTTCTCACCAAAGGGGGCTCTCCAATGGCTGCTTCATCAGCCTCACAACCGGCAGTTGAAGGGGGGGGGGGGGGGGGGAGAGAGAGAGAGAGAGAGAGAGAGAGAGAGAGAGAGAGAGAGAGGAGGAAGAGAGAGAAAGAGGGAGAGAGAAGAAGAAGAAGAAGAAGGAGAAGGAGAAGGAGGAGGAGGAGGGGAGGAGGAGAGGGAGGGAGGGGAGGGGGAGGGGGAGGGGAGGGGAGGGGGGAGGGGGAGGGGGAGGGGGAGGGGAGGGGGAGGGGGAGGAGGAGGAAGGGGGGGAGGGAGGGAGGGAAGGAGGGAGGGAGACAGAAGGCTGCAACACCTCTTAAGACCTAGGCCAGTAATCAGCAAGCTCATTAGTCAACAGAGCCAAATATCAACAGGACAACAATTGAAATTTCTTTTGAGAGCCAAAATTTTTAAACTTAAACTCCTTCTAACACCACTTCTTCAAAATAGACTCGCCCAAACCGCGGTATTTTGTGGAAGAGCCACACTCAAGGGACCAAAGAGCCGTTATGTGGCTCAGGAGCCTCAGTTTGCCGACCACTAACCTAGGCTCTGAACACACATATTATCCCTTCTACTTTTTAATCTACTTATTAGAAATAACAGACCAGCACACAATCAGGGGAGGGGATTAATGTCTGTCTTTTGAAGGAATGCATTTCAAAGAATCATAGACATGTTTTAAAACCTTCACACACTCTCTAAAAGAGGTGGAATTATTTTTAATAAGTTTAAATTGTTGAATCTCAAGTTGGAGTGGGAATATAGAGGAACTGGAATAAAGGTTTATATCTAAAAAAAAATAGCTACTTGTTACAGCTACAGAGAGGGATTCACTGTACATCTGCAGGGGAAGTTAGGCAGCTGCTAGCTGGGATATATGTGCTTATGAAGCTGGAAAGATTGTGAAATTCTGTTGGTATGAAAAGTGGCAAGCAGTTTTTAAAGTTAAAGAATGTGAACTCGTTAAAGTTAGTCTTTTTAGATTGAATTCAATAGGAACAGTTGTCTCATCAAGAAAACTTGAGAAGAGCTGGGAGCTAGGAAAGGATTAGGAATATTTTGATTTTTAAGAGGAAAAACATATGTTTTTTATTTCATGCACTGCCCTCTCTCCACGTGCTTTTACTTATCTTTAAAAATGCCTACACCCATGATTGTCTGGTCTCCATGAAATAAATTATGGTTTAACAAATCCCCTATGTACCTATCAACGTGCTTAGCCATTGAAATAAGTTGCTCCACAGTTTGACCAGGACTCAGACCTGAGTTTATTCAATTTGCTGTTTTGGGGTAGACTATGTAACTTAAGAATATTATGAAGTAAGTCAGACAACAGTTGATTCCCATCTGTCTCTGATCATCTGAAGTACTGTTTCCCAAACCGAGTTCTGTTGGTGAGCACTCTATGAAAAACACAAACAACTTTCTGTCTTTTAAATTTTGTTTCTTTACAATATATGTAAGAAAAATGTTAAATATATTTATATAATTGTTGTTCTTATACTATAATATGCCTTTAAGAAATGGAGTGTCATGCACTAAAGACCAGCATATCACAAGAAATCACCTGATTATGAACACATGGTTTTCAAGTCTGGGAATGATAATGTAAATAACAAAATGCAGCCTCTTGTTGTTGATTTATTAGTTATGTTTAAGAACTTTGTGTATTCAAAATTTCAAGAAATATTTGTAATACTTTAAATTTTTTCTTAGTAACGCAATAAAATATGTAATCTTTCTGTTTTTACCAACATGTTTTATCTTTTTTTTAATATATATTTTTATTTTTTTACAAAGAGGAAGAGAAAGGGATAGAGAGAAACATCGATCGCTGCCTCTTGCACACCCCCTACTGGGTATGTGCCCGAAACCTCGGTATATGCCCTTGACTGGAATCGAACCCAGGACCTTTCAGTCAGCAGGCAATGCTCTATCCACTGAGCCAAACAGGTTTTGGCATGTTTTATCTTATTGTTGCTGTTTTGTGGCATTTGAAAGATACTTTTTTGAACTCTTTATAAGGCATAAAATCATATGGGGAAGACAAAATATAGTTTTAATATGATACAAAGAAGTGTATAGTCATCTGCTACAGTGAGTTTGAGAGGCCAAGTCATAAGGGCTTGGAGAAGGAAGATGTTTCTGTGGACTGCTGTAGTTGGGGAATGCATTGAATAGGATGTATGACTGAGATCAACTTAAAGGACGAAAAATGTCCTTCTAAAGAGACCCCAGAGAGTGCTCTTCCCCTCCCATCATGTAAGGACACAACAAGAAACCAGTCATTTATGAACCAGGAAATGGCCTCACTAGACACAGAATCTGCTGGTGCTTTAATCTTGGACTTCCAGCCTCCAGAATTGTGAGAAATAAGTTTCTGTTGTTCATGAGCCACTGAGGTAGTAAGTATATTTTGTCTCCAGGGAATTAATTCTATTTATTTATTTATTTATTTATTTTTATTTAATTGTTTAATTGTTTTCCTGGATTGACCCCCTACACCCGCCACTTCCACCCCCGAGGGCAAGCCCCACCATTCCAGTGTCTGTGTCCATTGGTTATGCTAATATGCACGCATGCAAGTCCCATAAATTTTGGAGATTAAACCCTTATCTGAAATAGCATTGTCAAATATGTTCTCCCATGCAGTGGGCTTTCTTGTTGTTTTGATGATGGTTTCTTTTGCTGTGCAGAAGCTTTTTTACTTTGATGTAGTCCCATTTGTTTATTTTCTCCTTAGTCTTCATTGCCCTAGGAGCTATATCAGTAAAGATATTGCTACGACATATGTGTGATATTTTGTAGCTTATAGAGTCTTCTAAGATTTTTATGGCTTTCCATCTTACATTTAAGTCCTTTAGCCATTTTGAGTTTATTTTTGTGTATGGTGTAAGTTGGTGTTCTTGTTTCGTTTTTTTGCATGTATCTGACCAAATTTCCCAGCACCATTTATTGAAGAGATTGTCTTGACTCCATTGTTTTCTCTTGCCTCTTTTGTTAAATATTAATTGAGCATAGTGTCTTGGGTCGATTTCTGGGTTCTCTGTTCTGTTCCATTGGTCTATTTGTCTGTTCTTGTGCCAGTACCAGGCAGTTTTGAGAATCTTGGCTTGGTAGTAGCTTGATATCTGGTATTGTGATCTCTCCAATTTTGTTCTTCTTTCTCACAATTGCTGTGGCTATTGGGGGGTCTTTTTTTATTCAAGATGAATTTTTGGAGAGTTTGTTCTAGGTCATTGAAATATGCCATTGGTATTTTAATGGGCATTGCATTGAATCTATAGATTGCTTTGGATAGTATGGACATTTTAATGATGTTGATTTTACTAATCCATGAACATGGTATGTTCTTCCATTTGTTTATGTCTTCCTCTATCTCTTTTTTCAATATCCTCTAGTTTTCCAAGAATAGGTCTTTTACCTCCTTAGCTAAATTTATTCCTAGGTATCTTAATTTTTTTGGTGCAATGGTAAATGAAAAAAAATTTTGTTTTAGTTTCTCTTTCTGTGAGTTCATTATTGGCATATAAAAAGGCCATAGATTTCTCAGTGTTAATTTTGTATTCTGCTATATTGCTGAATTCATTTAGTAAGTCTAGTGGTTTTTTTATGGAATCTTTGGAGTTTTCTATGTACAGTATCATGTCATCTGCGAATAAGGACAGTTTTACTTCTTCTTATCCAATTTGGATGTTTTTTATTTCTTCTTGTTTGATCACAATGGCTAGCACTTCCAGTACTATATGGAACAGGAGTGTTGAGGGTAGGCATCCCTGTCTTTTTCCTGCTTTTAGGGAAAATGAAGTTATTTTTTTCCCATTGACTGTAGGTTTGTCATATAAGGCTTTTATTATGTTGAGGTATTATCCCTCTATTCCCACTTTGCTGAGAGTTTTTATCAAGAAAGGGTGTTGCAGGGACTGAATTCTTAATCTTGACATTATAAAGACTCCCACATATAGTAGGTAATATATTTGACTGTTTTTTGAATGACTGAAAATTAATGTATTAAGAATTTGATGGTGAACATGAGGTCATTGGTTAAACAGAGCCCAAAACTTGACAAGAAGAATCACTGAAAAGTGAGCTGCAGGGATTGAAAAGCAATCTGTGACTATTGAGTATATAAATTCCTGTCTGGCCATTAGCAATAATCTTATTAAATTAAGTTTTCTTAAGTAATATTCTCCTAGAAAAATGAACTACTAAAAATGTACACAAGGTACTATTAGAGAACTCATGTACATATATGCACACATACATACACATTTCCATGTGATTTTAATTTCACAATAACATATTCCATTAAGTCTTAGGCCTCATTTCTCAAACTCCAGACCTATAAACATCTGTAGTCTAAAAGAGAGCATCGCTTACTCTTTTTTTTAAATCAGCATCTTCTTATATTCTGTTGATTATCCCAGCGTGTTCAAAGGTCTGACTCAGTCACTAGATGATTTAGGCATCAGAGAGAAATGTGTGGTTCTTCAGTTCACTCAGAGGAAAAACACTGCCTGGGCTCATTATTCTTTAAAGTATACATAAATGTTTCAGTTCCTCTACAGCTTCTCTACATTTGTTATCTCACATTTTAAAAAATGACAATAAATTGCCTAATCTTATACAATTTTTTTTTCCTGTGGAAGTTTCTTATGTTCTGTTCCTTGTAGCAAAGGTTCTTAACAGACCATATCCCTTTTTTGATACAGGTATCTTTCCTTGGATAAGAATGTAATATAATTAATTCCACTGTTGTCATATTGCTATTCACAACTGATCTTTCATAAGTAGGTAATTAAGAGCAAGCGTCAAAGTAATCAACTAAAGGCTCAGCACGCAGGGTCCGCTGGGTGTTTGACACATGGTGGACCTCAATGGGAGTTTGTTGCTGACAAAATAGACAGTGGTTGCTGCTGCTGGGGTTGACTCAGAGGGCATCTCTCCATCTGTTGTCTTTTCAGAAGAATTATTACAATAGGCCACCTGGTAGATGAGATGCAAGATATGAAACTTCGGGGTTGCAAGATATTTTTCAACCAGCCATTTCTGTACATGGCTAATTATATATTATTATGCTTCCCTCAGGACTTGCTTTTTTAATCAGTTCCTACACCACTGATCTTTCTCTCCATGCCTTTGAATGGAGCAAAGAGACCGTTGCTAATGTTATGCTCTGTAAATTGTGTCATCTTGCCAGTACTCAATGCATTGTAGAATCAACCCTTACAACAATATGGTTGTTTTTCAACAAATATTCTTAACAGATGCTGTGTCTGGACCTCTTCCAAAGTTAAAGCTTTAGGGTAGCATAAAGCCAGCGTACTTATGAAGAATCAGTTGGTGAGACAGCAAATAAATATACACCAAGTGTAGGGATGTTTCTTGAGCCCATGACATGGCCTGTTTGAGGCCAGACTCAGAGGAGTGGTGTGTCCTGCCTAACAGTGGTCACCATGTTCCCATCACGGCACTACTGTCTTTATCATAAATACACTGCTCCTCTGAGTCTGGCCTCAAACAGGCCACGTGATGGGCTCAAGAAGCATCCCTACACTGGTGTACATTTATTTGCTGTCTCACCAACTGATTCTTCATAAGTACCCTGGCTTTATGCTACCCTAAAGCTTTAACTTTGGAAGAGGTCCAGACACAGCACCTGCTAAGAGTATTTGTTGAAAAACAACCATATTTTTTGAAAAACATCCAAGGAAAGAGACCTGTATCAAAAAAGGGATATGGTCTGTTAAGAACCTTTGCTACAAGGAACAGAACATAAGAAACTTCCACATGGAAAAAAAAATTGTATAAGATTAGGCAATTTATTGTCATTTTTTAATAGGAAGAGGTCCAGACACAGCACCTGCTAAGAATATTTGTTGAAAAACAACCATATTGTTGTAAGGGTTGATTCTACAATGCATTGAGTACTGGCAAGATGACACAATTTACAAAGCATAACATTAGCAACGGTCTCTTTGCTCCAAATTGTTTTAGCCATCGACAGTCACCAAGTTTCTGAATGAGATGAGAAATATTGGGGTCGCTAAGGGCATCTTTATCTTCTCTGCTTATAAGGACACATAGGCTAAAAAAGAAAACTCTGTAATAAAAACAGCCACATAGCCACTTTGTACCACATGATCCAGCGAGGATCAGCCCCTAGCTTCAGTTCTGCTTTCGCTGATCTTGTGACCTTGGTCTAGTAAGGTAATCTCTCCTCTTCAATTCCTCATTTGTAAGTGTGAGTGATGTGTTGCATGGGTGCCCCACAAACACATGAAAATGAAATGAGGTGGAAGATGCAAAACAGCTTTGACGACAGTGTAAGGGTCCTTCTATATATATATATATATATGTAAAAGCCCAGTGACGGTTATGGTGGAACTACCAGAACAACCAGAATGACCAGTCGCTATGATGAGCACTGACCTCCAGGGAGCAGATGCTCCATGCAGCACCGCTCAGCCAGAAGCCAGGCTCACAGGTGGTGAGCTCAGTAGTGGTGGCTGGAGCCTCTCTGGCCTCCATGGCAGCACTAAGGAGCAGCGAGAGCCAAGCAGTGAAGAGCGAGCAGCACGCAGGTGGTAAGGAGTGAGCAGGTGGGTGGTTAAGAGTGAGCAGGTGGGCGGTTAGGAGCAAGCAGGCAAGCGGTTAAGAGCGAGGGGTCCCGGGTTGTAAGAGGGATGTCCGACTGTCGGTTTAGGCCTGATTGGATCTAAACCAGCAGTCGGATATCCCCTGAGGGGTCCCAGATTGCGAGAGGTCGCAGGCCAGGCTGAAGGACCCCACACACACACCTGCATGAATTTCGTGCATCGGGTCCTAGTCTTTTGTAAAAACACAGTTAATATTTATTATATATAATCAAAGCATCAAAAGGTCAGAAGTGCATGAGGTTTGAAAACCAATCCTCTTTCTCTTTATTAGTCTCCAGAATTGATCAAACTTGACAATTCAATGCTTATCTTTATAGGTATGTATGTGCCTATGTACTTTTGTTCTTTAACAAAAAGGGATCATAGTATACTAATCAGAATTCATTGCAGTAATTTCTATGAGGTAAATTGTTACATATGTATACGGAACAACCATGTTTTAGGTGACAAAGTTTGAGCACCACAGTGATAGTGGGATAATATTTGTCTAGACACAGAGATAAGGCTTCCTCTGGGAAGGCTATATTGCAAAGGAATGAGGCAATTTTACTCTTCACTTCACATGCTTCCCCACCATTATCATTGTTTATCTTAAGCATGTATTCTTTAACAGTAATTATTAAAGACTGGGCAAGGGAATGTGGAGCATAGACCCACAAAATTGAGACAATGTAAGACTATGAAAATGTACGTATAAATGGTAGACCAGAAAAAAAAAAAAAGAAAAAAAAAAGAATAAAAAAAGGAAAGAATATACAAAAGAATTTAGGAAGTGAAATAAAGGAAGCAAAAGTGAAAGTCGATTTTCCAAAGTATGCAGTGTCTGCTGCCAGCTGTCTTGTTGAACATGACTCTCAGCCGCAGGATGTTCAGCCCTGCTGAGTAGTTTTTTAATGGGTGCTGTGACAGACAGCAGGTAGAAGCTGGTACAAGGGTCTGCCAAGAGAGGAAGTACAGCTAAAAATGGTCAGTGCTCAATTGTTTCACTGTTTAAAGTTTTCATATATATCTTTTTTTTTTTAATGCACAAACAGCCATAAATTTGTGGAATGGACAAATTTGACAATCGAATGTCCCCTGAAAGGTCCTAACATCAAGCACCATAATTTATCAATACATAATCTTCTTCTCAATAAATCCTTGTGTCCTTCCCATTCACACATCCTGTCATGTCTGTATTCAAAATCCACCTTGAATCTGTCTACTTTTTCTCTCTTCCTCACTATCAACCCAGTTCAAGTTCACTCCTGCCTGTTTCCACTGGGGTGGCCTCCTGAGCAGACTCTCCTCTTCCCCTGGCCATTCCTATTTTCCACATGAAAAGCAGGTCGATATTTCTAAAATGCTCATAGAACAAACCTAGAATCTTTCGCATGGTCTGTCCCTTGCTCATTTTTCCAGTTACCTTTCAGGCTCCCAACTCGGCTCAGACCTTTGTCCCCTTGGCCTCTGCCGAGGGGACATACTGTTCCTGCTCACAGAAAGGCTTTTCTACTCTGCAGATTTCAGTTTCTCACACATCCTGCCCCCCCTCTCCCCCCCCCCCCCCCGCCTCCCCTCATCTACATTAGGCCACAGCTTGTGTATCTCTATATTTATTTGTATGATATGGGTTTTGTCGGACTTCCCTGCTTTGTTGAAGCTGTGTAATGACTATCTGGAGGTTTATAATGTCATTTTCTCTACTTCTGTGCCTATTTGAAATTTACCATAATAAACAGCTTTAAAGTTTTCCTCTAATCCTACACACTAAAAACAACTATTGTCTGTAATTACCCTAATTTGGTTTTTCAAATTTCATATTTAAACAATTTTACTTTCCTTTGCAGGATAAATTTTTGTATTTTTGTTCAGAGACATAAAATGCCAGTATTTTAAAGTTCCTAACAAGGTGCTGCTTGCAAGAAAGTGAACCTGAAATCGATATCATGTAGCCTAAAAGAAAGATATGAAGTTCAATGGTTGTGGGGTTTTTTTTGTTTTTGTTGTTGTTGTTGTTTTTGCTACTAAATAAAGTCTTGTATTTGAAAGCAGCAATATTATTCACCATAAAGGACCCTAGACTAAAAGGACATAAAACTGTTGTTCTAGTTCCAGTTTGTCACTTTCAGTGGCACATTTAACCCCACTTGCTTTTAAAAAAAAATTAATATAATAAAGAGGTAACATTACACATTTTTATTTCAGATTTAAAATTCCATACTCCCATAATTTGGAAGACCAAAGTAAAACCTCACCATAATCACTTTTAAAGGATGAAGTAATAATTCAAAAGGACCCTTTTCTTTTTATTCCCTCACAGGATCATATCGCATCAGTGGTGTGTAAATTATGTTTATCTACAAAGTCAAGAACATGAACCACCTCATCTCTTTCCGTGCTCCTGATACTCTGGTTCTTCTCTTCTCTGTGCACATGCTTGTGCAGCATGCTGTAGTACGGTTTCTTTGGATTGAAAGTATATAGGGATGAGATCTGCTGCCAGGCTTTCATGCTCGGAGTGTTGATTTCCTTCGCAAGTGAACCTTCAAAGAAACATTTAACATTCTCTTCTGCCAGTTGCGTTGCATGTTCTATGGCTTGACTTTTGAGGATCTTCTGCTCCTGTTTCACGTAGATTTTCCAAAAGCTCAGCTGCAGAAAACTAACTGGAGATGCACATCGGGTGACAGACACAACAATCAGAACAACGACGATCACAGTGGCTATCAGGATCCAGCCCAGGATCTAGGAAAACACATCAAAATACTAATTTGGTCACATTTTTTACAAGTCATTATTAAACCCTCAGGGGAAAAAAAAATTTGAACTACTCAGCAGTCATGATGAATAAGCAACAATTTGAGGTCTTAATCTCGTAAGGGAAAAGAGAGGCAGTGACCTCCGGGACCCCTGCGGAACCCCTGCGGAACCCTCCGGAAGCCCTCTTACAACTGCTTGTTCTGCAAGTCAGTCATTTCCCAAGTCCTGTCAAGAGTCCAGGGAAATGCCTATCTGTCAGTCCCCTAGAACTCAGAACGTGGAATACTGGCAAGTCCAGGGAAGCGAGCGTTCGTTTTCAAAAGTCTCTGAGCTCTGCATTCCAAGAAGTGTGGGATGGTGCCTTAGGGCCAGGCAGACGCATTGCGTTGTGACAATTCTGCCTTCTCCTGGCTGCTACATGAGGAGCCTCTCGTCTTTCCCATCCCTTTCATTGAGAAGGAAAACCCCTATTTTTGTAAAAAACAAAACAAAACAAAACAAAAAACTGCTGTTTGGAATTTTCTGCTGTGGCCTCTTATTCTAAAAATGTTTGCTTTCTAGCCTGCTTTCACCTGCTTGAAGAATGATGACGATAAACTTAGCTGTATGACCTTGTAGGCCGGAGACTAGATACGCCCATACTCTCAATGCCGTGCCAGATGCACCTTTTTAATTGGAGAGAACTGTATTGTTTTCAAGGCCAGCATCGAGATAACCACTAAGCGCACACAGGGCTGGCTCTTTCGTAAAAAGGGACGTTCTGCTTGTAGCCTTGCTTAGCATTTGAATTCATTTTCTCTGAGCCCATCCCGCAATGCATAAAGTAAATCTCTCCAAACTCTCCTCCTGCGTTGCTTGATGGTTCGGGAACTCTGTAACATCATCATCAATCACCTCCTTTGCCTCTTGGCTCACCAGAAGCAAGAAGCCCTTCTGGTGTGTCTTAGGTGTCCTATGCCTGGGAAATGGGCACGGACCTCTCCTTTCCCGGGGCCGCCCCCAGACGCCCGCCCTCTCCGCTCACCTGCGACTGGGCCTTGAGGTTCATCAGGAGGGCCTGCACGGTCTCATTCTTCGCCTTGTGGCAGGGAACCAGCGGCAGCTCCTTCACGCACAGGGAGTCATTGCACAGGAGCCGCGCCAGCATGGGGTTCCCGCTGGCCGCACACTCGTAGAAGGAGCCGCCGAGCAGCGCCACGGCCAACCAGGTGAGCGGCGCCAGGGAGGCCCCCCAGGTCAGCTGCACGCACACCTGCGCCCCGCGCCGCCCCGCGCGGCAGCAGCCGGTGCAGCCGGTGCAGCAGTCGGTGCAGCCCGGGCGGGTGTCCTTGCAGCAGCCGGTGAGCAGGCGCCAGGTGCGGGGGCTCAGCACGTAGCCCAGGAGGAAGAGCGCCAGCGCGGGCACCAGCAGGAACACCAGCCCGTAGGGCAGGTTCCAGGTGGCGCTGCAGGGGCACTGGAACACGGCGGTGGAGAAGATGCGCTCCCCGCCCACGGTCAGCAGCGTGACCAGGCCGTAGCCCAGCGTGTCGCGGTGCTTGAGGTACAGGTCCAGGACCGTCTGAAACTTCTTCATGGGCTCCATGCCCCCGGGCGGGCGCGGCGGGACCTGTCTGGCTGCTTCTGCCCTGTGGCTGCCCTGCGCCTGGGAGGATGCTTTTGGTGCACTGGGGTCTGGCTGGGGCTTTCCACTCTGCTGAGAAGCAACTTCGAAAAAAGGGAAGGTGACTTCTCTGGCCCCTGACTTCTCTTTCGCTTTCTTATTTCAACCAAACCAGCCCTTGCTGACAAACAAGATCCAACCGCAGCATACACTATTGGCCTCTCGAATACCCCCTCTCCCCCACCCCACTCCACCCCACACCACTCCCATTTTCTCGAGGCTGCTGCCTTGGTGGCCTTCCTCCCCATGCATGAACTCCGGTGGAAGGTAGACTCTGTTCCATGAAAACATTTGTTTCCACCCAGCTGATAGGGAACCAGGGGTTTTCCTTACCCTTCTGCCCCAATGCAGCTTCCCAACCAAACAATCCTAACTTGGGCAAGAGGGAAAACAGACTTTCCTCTAGCTGCCAAGCCACCTAGCTGCCAAGTCAGTTTCCCGTAAGACTGAACAGTTACAAAAAACCCTCTGATCATGAACAGGAAACACAGATTTCTGGTTTCTCTTTCATAAGCTAATTGACAACGAAGCCCACCTCAAGTTCTAGTGCCTCCCTGGTGTCTGTGTCCTTCCTGTCCCTCTTCTGGACAGAACTAACACATCATTTACCTGTTCTCTCCTCTGTCTGATCTCCCACCAGACATAAAGCACATTAGACTAAATATATTATATTGACGTTTGCCTCTTTTTTTTTCTTCAGATATATCCGTACACTGTGGGCACCTGGAGGACTGTCAAATTCTTACTCAGGGACCACCAAGTTGATCAGTGGGGCCTGGGGAGGAGTTCAGAAATACCACTTTTGCCTGGCTGTGGTGGGTCAGTAATTGAGCATCGACCTATGAACAAGGAGGTCTGGGTTCCATTCCTGGTCAGGGCACATGTCCTGGTTGCAGGCTCCATCCCCAGTGTAGGGCATGCAGGAGGCAGCCATCAATGATCTCGCTCATCATTGATGTTTCTATCTCTCTCTCTCCCTCTCTCCCTCTTCCTTTCCTCTCTCTGAAATCAATACAAAATATTTTTTAAAAATATCACTCGAACCAAAACCATTTCAAACTGCAGCTACATCCAACTAACATGTTGTTTCCGCTACCTTTAAGTTTTTTCAAAGCAGCATGGCTCTGACACAGACCGGAACCACTTCTGTGAAACTGACCCTGACTGTGAGGCTCCAGAACGAGGTAAGGTGTGCTTTGAAGTGAGGTGCAGTGCGTGTGTGTGTGGGTGTGTGTGAGATACTAGCATCCCCCCCACCATCTCTGGAGCCATGATTGGTTCTAGTTCGGGTCCATTGAAAATCCCCAAGCCCTTTACATCCAGCTCTGCTCTGAGAAAACATTGCTAAGATGTTTAAACCTTAGTGGAAGTAGAATAAAATACTAATGGTTTAGAGATTCAAGAATTTTCTTTAAGAGTAATATTTGAATGACCTTTACACTTTTGGAAATCCATAATTCAACACCAATGTTAAGTACATTAGAACACCAATGGTTATGGGTTTTGCTTTAACTATGTTACTTTGTTTCTCAACACACATCATCACTGGTTTTAGAAACCACAAAACGTTTCCCAGAAAAGAAAGCAAGATCAACTTTGCAAGGAAGTAAACACCCGCATTGTTCATAGCAGTCATCTTCAAAGGAGCTACTTTTCAAACATTATTCTCTTAGCTTTCAAGAGAACCCACCCTAGTGGGGAGAGTGCAGGAGGCACCCGATCTATGATTCGCTCTCATCATTGATGTTTCTATCTTTCTCTCCCTCTACCTTCCTCTCTGGAATCAATAAAAATGTATTAAAAAAATGAAAGAAACTTTTTTTAAATTTTATTTTAAAGAGAGGGAGAGAGAGAGGGGGAAAAAGCATCAATTTGTTATTCCACTTATTTATGCATTCATTGGTAGTTTCTTTTTTTAACTTTATTTTTATTGTTGCTGCTATTACAGATGTCCCCATCTCCTTCCCCACCCCCCTTTGCCCACTTCCACCCAGCCTCCACCTGTACTTCCCTCTGGCCATCCCACACTGTTGTTTGTGTCTATGCCTTATGCACATATGTTCTTTGGTTAGTCTCTTTCACTCATTCCCCCTCCCCACTCCCCTCTGACAGCTCCCAGTCTGTTCCATGTATCCATACCTCTGGCTCTTTCCTGTTCATCGGTTTGTTTTGTTCATTAGATTCCACATATGAGTGAGATCATATGGTGCTTGTCTTTCTCTGGCTGGCTTATTTCACTTAGCATAATACTCTCGAGGTCCATCCCTGCTGTCACAAAGGTCTGCATTCCTTCTCTTTTACAGCCATGTAGTGTTCCATTGTGCAAATGTACCTCAGTTGTTTTTTATCCATGCATCTACTGACGGGCACTTGGGCTGTTGTGAATAATGCTGCCACGAACAGGGGAGCATCTATCCTTTCTGATTGGTGTTTCTGGATTCTTAGGATATATTCCCAGAAGTGGGATTGTTGGTTCAAAAGGCAATTCCATTTTTAATTTTTGAGGAAACGCCATACTGTTTTCCACAGTGGCTGTACCAGTCTGCATTCCCACCAGCAGGGCACAAGGATTCCTTTTGCTCCACATCCTTGCCAGCACTTGTTATTTGTTGATTTAATAATGGTAGCCATGCTGGCAGGTGTGAGATGGTATCTCATTATGGTTTTAATTAGTGGTGGTGAGCAGCTTCCAGTTACTCTGTAGCCGTCTTACAATCTCATTGGTTGATTCTTTCATATGCCTTGACCAGGGATGAAACCCACAACCTTGGTTGTATTGGGACAATGCTCTAACCCAGTGTTTCCCAAACTTTTGACATATGTGTACCCCTTCTATAGTTTTCGTAATGCTGAGTACCCCTCGTACTCATGAGAACGTAGAATTAGGTGCAGCTAAGCATGATGCAGTATATATCCCTACCAAACTCTGGTGCAACGGGTACCCCCACCAAACTCTTCCTGTACCCCTGGGGGTACGCATACCACACTTTGGGAAACACTGCCAGTCTAACCAACTGAATTACCCAGTGGGTGTGCACGTGACCAGGGCCAAGATACAACTTTAAATGCCAAACTTAACAAATAAATGTAGAAAGTGTGACACTCTTAAGCTTAAAGAATACTCTTCTGGGCCAGCGGCTTAGTTGGTTGGAGGATCATACCATACACCAAAAGGTTTGTGGGTTCAATCCCAGGTCAGGATTTGTAGAGGAGACAACTAATCAGTGTTTCTTTCTCACATAGATATTTCTCTCTCCTTCCTCTTCCTTCTTCTCTCTAAAAATTAATTTTAAAAATGTCCTTGAGTGAGGATAAAAAGAAAGGAATATTGTTTTGCATGTTATAATTTATAGATATATCATTTAGTTATGTCACCTATTATTATGTTAAGACTTTTGAAACATGTATAAAAGTTCTTCCTGTGGAAATGTAAACAGAAAGAAGGAAAGATCAGATCTTTTCTTTGGCACAGGAGTGTCATTTGTTAAATGGCAATCCCATGACATTTCCAATGCCAACCTGGTGTCAAACAGTAGTTAAGTCTATCCAGAGAGAAACAAGGCAACACCAGGGAGAAGATAGGGACATGGGGCGATTTCAGGCACAGCTGGAGGGCCAGCTGGACACCCACTGCTACCTACCCACGCCATCAGAGTCACGGTAGGGGGCGGTAGAGCTGCAGGCCTTGGCAGAGCAAGGACTCTCCCACAATTTCTCCTGTCCTCCCTCCTGCCCAGCTCAGCTTGTTTACTCAGCAGAATCTGGTATGGGGCGCTCACCTTCCCCACCAACTTCCCCATCTCTCCACTATCTTCCCATGCCCACACAACTGAATCATCTCAGGAAGGGATTTTTCTTCTTACTTTAGCTGTAAACAGTAACCAAAGGGAAATAATTCTTTTTCTATATTTTATTAGATTCCTTAAAGAGGAATCTTGGCAGCAATGAACCAAACCTGAATAGCTTTTGTGGACACCTAGCTTCAGAGCCTGATTCTCTGTGACTCTGCTTTGGCATTTGACCTCCTACAGTAGTGCCAGACACCTGCGGTACTTACCTTATTAAGTTAATTTGCATTTGGCTATCAATGACACTCTCTGGCTCTCCTCCTAACTCAATAACTATTCATCTAAGTCTCCTTCTCAGGCTCCTTCTCTTCTCAGCCATTAATACTGATGCTTAATAAAGTTCAATCCTTTCCACATACACTTCCTAAATAATCTCATTTTGGCATCACCCCTGACTACATGTGTGACCTTGAGCAAACTGGCCTTTCTGTGCCTCAGTTCTCTCATGTTTAAATGAAAATAGTACCTGCCTCATTAGGTTGTTGAAGATGAAATGAAGTGATAAATGTAACATTTCCAGAATAGTGCCTGGTGCATAATAAATGCTCAAAAAGTATTGTCTGTTATTGTTATCTCCTTTCCCATGGCTTTGACAATCAACTGTATGCTACTAGTTCCAAATCTTCATCTCTAGCTCCTCTCTTTCCTAAATTCTAGATAGGGATTTCTGACTATCTAGACCAGTGGTTGGCAAACTCATTAGTCAACAGAGCCAAATATCAACAGTAAAACAATTGAAAAATTTTTTTGAGAGCCACATTTTTAAAACTTAAACTTCTTCTAATGCCACTTCTTCAAAATAGACTTGCCCAGGCCATGGTATTTTGTGGAAGAGCCACACTCAAGAAGTCAAAGAGCCACATGTGGCTCGCGAGCCACAGTTTGCGGATCACTGATCTAGCCGATATTTCCTCTTGTGTGTTCAGCAGTCACCTCAAACCCAAAATAGAACTCATTTCTCCCTAAAACTTATTTCTTCTTCAGATTTTTAAAGTCATTTGAAATATCAGTCTTTCAAACTAGAAAACTCAGCATCACCTGTGGTTGCCACTCTTGTGAACTCCATTCTCTCAGGACTGTCTCCCAGATGGGACCTCTCTCTTCATCCTCCCTGAAAGTGGACCATACCCTTAGTATCACAGTTAACTTCCTGAAAGAGGAATCTGCATATGCTCTACAAACTGTCAGGTGTGTGTGAACAGAATCCAGGGTATAAAAGCTCAGCGCAATATTGTTTGCATTAGGCAAGAACTGTTTTTTTAATCAAAGAACAAATATCCAACAGCAGCAGCCAAGACAAACTGTGAGATATTCAAACAAGGAAATAATATACAGCAATGAAAATAAATGCTGCTACAGCAACAGGCAATAACAAGGATAAGTCTTAAAAACAATGTTGAGTAATAGAAATCAAGCACAAAGAATATGTTCAATATGATTCTATTTGTAAAAGGTTCAGAAATAGTCAAAACTACACCTAATTTTCTGAGGATGTATACATAAGTAATCTATAATAATAATAAAAGGATAATATGCTAATTAGAACGGACATCATTCCAGACATCCTTCTGGACAAAGCTGGAGCCGGAGAGAAGCCCATGTCCTGGGTACATGCTGGCAGCCGCAGGGAATCCAGCCTGGGTACCGGGTGCCTGCTGGTGACTGTAGGGAAGCAAGCCCGGGTCCCAGGTGCCTGAGGGAAGCCAGTTCCAGCTGCCAGGGGAAGGAAGGCATACTCTTGCATGAATTTTTGTGCATCAGGCCTCTATTAAAACTGTAAAGGAAAACAAAATAGTGAGGAAGAATCACAAGGACAGTGGGCTTGAATGGGACTATGATTGGGGTGGGGAGGACCAGCAGGATGTTCACAATGCTATTTTTTTTATACCAGGGAGAGGGTTATGGAAGTGTTTGCTTTATAGTTATGCTTTGTACAGTATGCTTGTTTTAGTTGTTTTCTGACTATAGGTTATATTTCTCAACGTACAAGGTAGGAAAAGAAAGAAATCCAATTGCATTATTTCCCAGTTGAAAACCCCCAATGCTCCCTGCTGTCTAGAGGACAAGTTCCATACTCCCTAAGTTGCCACAGAAGCTCTTCCTAGTCTTGTTCTATCCATCTCAGTGCCCTCCATCCCGTGCACCCCGGTTTCCAACTACACTGACCCCCTTACTGGTACCTGAACTTACATCTTACAGTCTTCCTCAATTCTATGCCTTCTCACTTGCTCTTATCACTGCCTTGAATGACATTTCTCTGTTCTTCCCCCGGAAAACGACTCTCCTCCTTCAATACTTAGTCACCACTTCACTGAAGCCACCTTTAAAACCTACAGGCAGAGTTAGTGGTTCTGTTTCATTGCTCCCACATCATCCAACAAATAAAAATGCAGCGATTGTTATTAACGTGCACCATTCCTTTCCAGAGCTGTGTTTACCCACAGCTCCCAGAGAGTGGGACTTATTCATCGTTGCCTTCCTCCACAAAGTCCGTCACTCCTTGTCACAATGCTCTTCTCACACCTGAAATAGCCCTTACCACATTGCATATTAGCCTTATCTCCTTTCAAAACTGTTTCAACAGATGTCTTACAGTTTTTTCTTGAGAATTAAAATGAGATAGTATGAAGAACCAAGCACAATATTTAGAACATTTTTGTTTCACATTTATATTTTAGAAAAGATTTTTTAAAACAGAGGTGAAATGTGGTAGGGGGCGCTAGTTCACCACCATAATTGACTTGCTTGTTCACCTAATTGGGAACCAAAGAAAGCATCAGATGTTTAGTAAACAAAATAGCATCTGCTGTTGCTCAATGAAATAAGTCAACATAGTTCAAACATTTAAACCTATAACTTACTTGACAATAGCTTGGTAAAGAACAACCTAACAGCCAGATTGATGGCATCATACTTATTTTCACCCCTATTTGTTTATTCCTCAACCTAGGGTGGGTCCACCTGGAAGTGCAAAAGTCAAGCAGAGCAAGCACTGTCGATGTGGGCAATACCCTCACCTGCCCTAAGTGAAGAAGTGCCGAGCAAGGGGTTTCCTCAACTGTAAGTGGGAGGGGTGGGCTAGATTAGTGGTCGGCAAACTCATTAGTCAACAGAGCCAAATATCAACATATCAACAGTACAACGATTGAAAGTTCTTTTGAGAGCCAAATTTTTTTAAACTTAAACTATATAGGTAGGTACATTGTTATTAACTTAATTAGGGTACGTGGTATTTTGTGGAAGAGCCACACTCAAGGGGCCAAAGAGCCGCATGTGGCTTGAGAGCTGCAGTTTGCCGACCACTGGGCTAGATCATCTTCAGGGTCTCTTTCAACTCTAACATTCTGTCATATACTAGGTACAGTTCTAGTTCTTGAAAGAAGGCATGATCTCAAAAAATACAAACACTCAAGCAAAAAATAACATAATGCAGTCAAAAGTGAAAAACAAAGAATTTTAAAAATCTGCCCAAATAGGAAAACAAAACAAAACTGCGGATCAATTTTTCCCCTCCCATACAGTGCTGGGTTTAAAAAGGCAATTTGATTAACAAATGATTGTCTGAAAGACGCATTAATTTTGAAATACTTGCTAGCCGCTTTTATATCTCCGCAACTGCTAATAATTATTGCAGCCAAATGTTTGTCTTTAAGAGAAGGTGATAAAGAAGGCTTATTTTATATGAAGTATTAGCCAGACAACTGAAAGCATGATAGTTTTACAATGACTTCATTCATCTCAACTACCTAAGAAACCACAAGCACTTATGACTAAAGGCAGAGTCCAGAGAACAACACTAAGTTAAGAGATGGATATGAAGAAATTGGTAAGTGATTTGCTTTTATGTGTATGAAGCTCTTCTATAATGAAATAATCAAAGTTGGGTGCAAGAGGAGACTAGAAACAGAAACTAGGCTTCTGATTTTGCACAGATGGTGCAGACCTCACGCTTGCTGTAAGCCATGCTGCAGGGTTCCAAACTGTGACAAACACGTGCAGTTTCTATACATGGAGATGTCCTTATAGCTTATTTTAGAAGTCTACTTCGGCAAAAAATGTTTTTCTTGCTCTTTTCAGTTTTGTAAGATTAAAGGTAGGACATTGTAGTGACACTAATAGTTTCTAAATAATTATGCTCATAACTTCATCAATAGTTGAAATGATTATAATGTGGCTATTGACAATTCTAAATAACTATAAACAAATATTAAAACATTGTCTTATTTTGAGCTTCATGCAGTAGCCCATCATAATTGCTGGCTGTGTCAAAACCGATTTGGCTTAGTGGATAGAGCGTTGGCCTGCAGACTGACAGGTCCCAGGTTTGATTCCAGTCAGGGGCATGTGCCTTGGTTGTGGGCACATCCCCAATGGAAGGTGTGCAGGAGGCAGCTGATCGATGTTTCTCTCTCTGTCCCTCTCTCTTCTTCTCTGTAAAAAATCAATAAAATATATTTAAAATAATAATAATTGCTGGCTGTTTCCGGTCACATTTCTTACCCCCTCTGACCCTAGCTTCCTAACCTATAAGATGAGGATGTAGATAGCATCGGTGTGAGGATGTGTGCAAAGTTCTTAAAATCTATAAGCCCCCGTAAGATAGCTACCATTATCCATTGCTACGCAGGATGCTTTAATGTACTAATGCTATAAATATGGACTGAGCAGCATTTTCATGAACTTCACATTTTATAAAATAAGCCTAGCAGGAGGGCTCTTTATATCCTATTTTAAAAACAAAACTCTTTTTTACAGAATTGCCAAATGCTCTCATTCCTCACTTCGTCCCCTGGCATCCTAATTACTTTATGAAACAAAAATGACCTCTCCTTCGCAACAGATTCACGAAGCTGCTTTCATCGTCTCGAAGGCTCTTAACACATCCACTAAGCAGCACAGAAACTCAGTTTAGAAGCAGAGTCAACAGGCAGTAAAATTATATGAGCTACTCACCTTGCCAGAGCCTTTTTCGTGAAGCCCGGTGTACTCCCAGGTGCCGGGGTGGATTCTCCACACGTGTAGGCGTTGCACAGCCAGCTGAATAACCAGTCCTCCCACCCACACCCCCTGCACCCACACCACACGGTCCCACGTTCTCTAGGAAGACAGCTGTGCTGACGAGGCCTGGCTGGGATTGCACAATGCTGTGAATTCAGAAGGCATTCTCACAGGCAGTTGCAGCAATCTGGGGATGACTGTGGTTTCCAGCATCCCACACAGTGCGTTATGTTAAGTGGTGCTTTGGCATCTGGGCTTCCAATCCCACGTGGGACCGCCACGTGTGTAATAGCCATGCACAATTGTAGGTGTACCGTGTTCACACCTGCCTTTCTGATGCACCCTGTCTCGGAGGCTGAATGTTAAGGTCTCCACCACTCAAAGGTGACGAAGTGGAAACGGCGCCAGGATCCAGCGGGAGCATCTCTCAGGGACAAAGGTCACAGCGATGTGGGAGGGTGGTGATGTTAGCGCGTTGTGAGAGCTGGAGCTTTATATGTAAGGTCTTTTGGAACCAGAGACGTCTGTGCTCTATTTATTTGCTGCCAATTGTCAAGTAATTTTTGGAGACCGTGTTTGTGCCAGGCGCTGTGTGAGAACCAAGTCCATGTAATAAGCAAGAGACACAATCTCTCCTCTCTGCCCTACTGGGCAAGACAGATGGACCAGCGATATTCATGTTGCGTAAGTGTGAGCTACCCTAGGGCAGTGGTCGGCAAATTGCGGCTCTCAAGCTGCAGTTTGCTGCTCTGTTGACTAATAATAAGTTTGCCGACCACTGCCCTAGGGCAGTACTCAGTAATAGTGATGTTTTATCTATCTATTTATCTATCTATCTATCTATCTATCAATCATCTATCTATAAAGTGGAGCAGAAACTTTATTCTTTTAAAAATTATATGTATATAGATAGATATAGACAGATAGATAGCGATATAGATATAGAGAGATAGAGATAGAGATAGAGATAGAGATAGAGATAGAGATAGAGATAGAGATACCAGAGAGGAAGGAAGAGGGAGAGAAATAGAAACATCAATGATGAGAGAGAATCCATCAGTTGCCTCCTGTACGGCCGCTACTGGGGATATGCCCTGACCAGGAGTTATATGACCTCCCAGTTCCCAGGTTGATGCTCAACCACTGAGCTACACTGGCTCGGCAGAAACTTTATTCTTTGATCAAGAAATGAAGAAAGTACTTTCTGACAGCACTTTCTCAAGAGTGAGGCTTTAATGTGTAATTACAGTTTATATTTCAGCTTTGATTTTAAAAGTTCTGTGAATTCACCTTTCAAAATAATCACTTTTTCCTTTCTTCAGTCCCTTTTGCATCAAGAACAGATACAATATTATGCAGTGCTCCAAGAATTTCCCCTCAGAACTCTAATAAATAACAGATTCAGCCCTCTGACAGTAAAACAAATTCTGCAGTGAGCAGGGTGAAGGAGCTAAGAAATCAAGATGATCTGTACCAGAAGTCAGTAAATGGGACTTACCGTATTTTTCGGACCATAAGACGCACTTTTTTCCCCCCAGAAGTGGGGGGGAAAAGTCCCTGCGTCTTATGGTCCAAATATAGCCTACACATATACTTAAAAAAAAAAGTTTTTTTTACTTGCCCGGCTCTGTGTGGTCTCTGTGTGCTTGCCCGGCTCTAAAATGGTTCTAAATGCTGCTGTTTACTTTACAGGGTTGATTACATGTGTTTATGACTGTGATGTTGGGTTTTAATGCACATAAAATATTTTAGGACACTATTTGTTTCAGAATCTTTTTTTCTTCATTTCCCTTCTCTAAAAACTGGTGCGTCTTATGGTCCGGAGCGTCTTATGGTCTGAAAAATACGGTACTTTTATTGTACCAGCTGTGTCTTATCCTGGACAAAATAAAAACATGGTAAACAACAAACGCTGGAAAACTGACTAGATGTTCCCCTCACACAGAAAGGTATTCTTTTTTACTATTTCTTTGAGGGGAAAATGAAGGTGTCTAAACCAGTGAAGGTACGTCCAGAAAATAATCCTTAAATATATGCTAAAATCACTTTTCATTGTTTAATTTGGAAAGTTCTGGCTGAAATGTTTTTAGGATCCGTTCGTTTGAAGGAATTCTACTTTAAACCAAAGCTTCAAAGGCCCATTCCAGTCACGAGGGTTTCCTTGGGGATCCACCACTGAAGTCTTATGATCTGACAAATCCCATGACAAAGGCTTCGGCACGGCTCATTGCGAGGGACTTGGAGACAGAGTGGCATCAACTTTACCCACCTCAACGTTACTCCAATTGCCTGGTTAATCCAAATGCTCAATTGGCACTATTTTTGAAAAATAAAATGGAGCCCAAGCTGGTTTGGCTCAGTGGATAGAGCGTCAGCCTGCGGACTGAAGGGTCCCAGGTTTGATTCTGGTCAAGAGAACATGCCCGGGTTATGGGCTCAATCCCCAGTAGGGGGTGTGCAGGAGGCAGCTGATTGATGTTTCTCTCTCATCAATGTTTCTAACTATCCCTCTCCCTTCCTCTCTGTAAAAACTCAATAAAACATATTTAAAATAAATAAATAAAATAAAGTGGAGGGGACAAGGGAGGACATCCCCTCCAGCCGCTTCTCTAACTTCCAGGCTTGTTTCCCATCACCCTCCAGGATTCACCCTGCATCCCTCCACTCAGTCCAGGAGGAGTTCCTGCTGAAAACAAACTGGCTTAAAATAAGAATGGCAGGAAGATATGGACAGTTTCCTAGGTTTATTAAGAGGAAGTCAGGGAACGGGCAGAGCCATGGCACGCAACCATGTTCTTCTCTAGTAAATGGGACTGAGAGATACATACATCCTAGGTGTCCCTAAGTTTATCATCTTTTGACCAATACTCCCACAAAATATACATTCCTTTGGTCACGTGTTTTACCTGTGAGCTAGGCCTTAAATAGTCCCTCTCTGGACTTAGTTAAGAAGCTGGTTATCTCTTACTTAGATGATCAAAATAGCTTCCTACTCGCTCCCCCATTGGGTCTACCTCTATGGCAAAGCTAAAGCAAATTGTGAATCTGATTATTGAAAAAAGAAAATCTTGTTTCGGGGAGATTGAGGGCCTGGGTGAAAATGGTAAAGAGATTAAGAAGGAGAAAAAAGAAACTCACAGACACAGACAACAGTATGGTGATTACCAGATGGAAAGGGGGGTAGGGAGGAGGTAGAAGATGATATAGGGGGATGGATGGTAATGGAAGGAGATTTGACTTGGGGTGGTGAACACACAATACAATATACAGATGATGTATTATAGAATTGCACACCTGAAAGCTATATAATTATCTTAACCAATTTTATGGCAATAAATTCAATATAAAAGCTAAAAAAAGAAAGAAAATTGGCTCCCCACTGCTTGCACTGAGTTTCAACTAGGAGGAAACCATCCCTTAGAGTGAGTGTATGGAAAATGGGGGGCACATCAGTACCACCTCAAGGATTTTTCAAAACCACACACACACACACACACACACACACACACACACACACACACACACAAAACATGGAGGGAAGCTGCAACGCTAAGAAAAATAACAGGAAAGTTATAATGCAACTTCAACTTCTACTCTTCACATTGTGATGACATCTTGGTTAGCAGTGTTCAAACCTGTCCATTAAATGACCCAAAATTAAGTACTTAGGCCATGTAGTGAAATACATGCTTTCTCTGCCATTTCCTGAAAACTAGTCAGTATCTTGTGGAAGTTCTGTAGCATAAAGCAAATATCTAGCTGAAATGTGGCTGGTAAAGAGGCCATCTTTGCCAGTAAGCTAAATAAGCCGCAGAAACTGACCTCTTCTCAACATGAACTTAAAGAAGAGAGAGCCAAGTCAATGGTCTGTGCCCAGAAAAAGAACTAAGCACAGGGATAAACACAGGGCAGGGAACAGGAGAGAGGTTAGCCCTTTGCTTGAGCCCAGCTTCTTCATGTGCAGGTTTTAGAGACTCAATCGGAGCACAAGTTCCTATTTTAGCACTAAACTTAAAGCTGGACCTTCACACACCTCCCTAGCCCCTTTTATTTCCTGAATTAATCTCTGACACAGATGATCATATACTCTAGTTTTCCTATGACTGTCTTAGTTTATATCTGTTGTTTGGTCTTCTTGTGCTATTAACTAGAGGCCCATTGCATGATACTTTGTGCAAGAATAAACCTTCCTTCCCCTGGCTTCACTCCCGGCAGCCCAGGAGACTGCAAGTCCTCACTCCTGGCCAGAGTACCACTCCTGTAGCTCCCTCCACCGACCCTTCCCTCCCCCTCATAGCAGGTGCCCTTCCCTCCCTATGCAAATTAACCCAACATCTTTGTCGTGTTAATTTGCATACTCACTCCTGATTGGCTGTGGGCATAGTGGAGATATGGTCAATTTACATGTTTGTCTATTATTATGTAAGATTAGCATATTATTACTATTACTAATCTGTTTTTACCCACTCCTGTATGTTTCATAACTTGAATCCTCTTAAAAGTTTGGAGAAATTTAAGATTCCTTTGTGGGTGGCTTGTGAACTATGAAGAAATTTTTAAAAACAGTGATATGTAAACTCTTCTTTTTAAAACATATTATTCAGTGAGCATAATCTATTAAAACAATTTTCTAATAACCTTAGGACATTGGGTCCTTTTACTAAGTTAGGACAAATGTCATGAACTAATTCAATATTCTAGACAATACATTTTCATTATTAAAAAGTCACAGAATAAGGTTTTCCTTCTGACTTCATTGTCAATCAGGACAATGATCTTAAGAGAATGTCCTTTCAGCAGATAACAGATCTCATTGATCATCATGGCTATTTATTACTTAATCAGTTACCAAAAGGGGAATATGTCCCTTCCGCTGCACAGACAAGCTCTGTATGCTAAGGATTCCCAAATTTTCTCTAAGCCTGGGACCGAAAGTCCTGCCAATGCCCTGAACAACAGCTCACAGATTATCCCATGAACTTGAAACACTTCTTTCAGAGCGAGCAGCACAGAAACAGATTCCATAGTTGATCACGCAGTTACAAGGGGGATTTAACATTGCTGGGTTTTCTGGAAGACACAAAGAGCTCCTTAGTCTTCATCAGCTATGCACAAGCCCTGATATAAAACATGCCCGTCTGAAGAGCAGTGATTAGCTTCAGCATGATTTTTCCCTCTCCCACGTAAGTCACTGCCTGTGGAAATTGCTTTTTAAGTGAAGTATATATGAGGTCCACTAGAAAGGTAAAAAGCCCACTCATTGTTTTTAAAGATGCATGATGACAACATTCTAAAAAATTACTTTTAACTAATTTGTCATCTGCCCTTAAACTAATGAAAACAGAAGGAAAGCTGGATTTGGCACTTGCTTACACTTTTCATCACGATTAGAAAGTAGGCCTGAGTGTTTGGATCTCAGATCAGGTTTGCTTGGTAGCCTCCAAGGGCAATCCCCACCCCCTTTTTTTTCTCCAAAATTTGCTTTTGATCATTTCAGACAATTCATGGTTTTGAATGAGAAAGAGTAGGAGAGAGGAATGTCGAACGGGGTTAAGTAAACGGAGAATCTGTCACATAAAGCAAGTTTAAATCCCAGTAACAGCATCCATGCAGGACGAACGGAAGCATTCTTCTTTTGAAAACATTATTCTTTTAAACAGTGTGTAATGACATCCTCCCTGGAGGCCTTTTCCATGAAAGAAAAAAAAATACTTCCCCATCAGTCATGTTCTAGATTCCAAGTATAATGAGTGAAGCACAGTTAAAAGCCAAACGTGGGTTTCATTTATGTAAGAAGGTTAAAAATTAGAACCGCAAAAAAAGGTGCTCATAAGAATTTCTCTGTGTTCTTGTTTTCAAACAAAAAAGAGACGTGAAAGGAAAAGATCACCATTAATTAAGACTTCAAATATACAAGTCAGTGAATATGACCTTAATGTAAAATGTGAGCCAAACACATTTTCAGGGGAGAAATGGACAAGTCAACTATGCTGAATGTAAGACAATTAATTTACTCTTCAGTTCCTTTTAAGTATATCATTGTCTTATGCCAAAGTATAAACTGTGGAATATGTTTCCAGTACTGTACTCTGTGCTGTTGTTAATCTCCTGAGGACTTGACTGCAAATAAATAAGAAAACTTTATGCTTTTAAAAGCATGGCATTACTCAAATATCAGAAGTTGGCTTTTGTTTGAAATGTTTAAACAACAGAAAGGCAAATAAGCAGAGAAATTTCTTCTTTCAATTCAAATACTACTTTATAAGTTTAATTAATGAATGCCCAAATAAACATTTCTCTTCAAAGTTTTCAAAACTGCTGCTCAATGGAATGGAACAAAGACGACGGATACTATTGAAAAATCACAATTATGATGTTTATTAAACAAAATAAATTTAAAGAAAAACTTCTTTTAAAAAACATAAGAATCATATCCAAATTTTAGCTTCCCCATCTTCTTTGGTATTAAAGTCAATGTTCAGGATATAAAACATTTTATTTTGAAGTTTAGCCATTAGGTCCACAGCAAGTTTCCATATAAAGAAAATAGGAAGTCAAGTTATCTGGAATTATCTTATCTAAATAACCAGTGGATGCATAAACGCAATCAGTTACGTGTGTGCAGACATGGACATCGTTAAGAAAACTGTCATTCATACATACGTGTATTCTACTGGAAATATAATCTTAACTTTTTAATGAATTTTCTGCCATCATTTTACCATGTTATCTGAATAATAATTCAATACAGAAGTGTTGTTATTCACTTCACTAAGGAACTACTCTCCCAGGAAGATGGCTCGGCCATACCAGGACTTAGCCACATTTTTTAAGCATGGCTACACCATTTTTAAAAAGTCTGTATTTCTCAGAATTGTGTGCTTCAGTCTTTTCATAAAACAGGATCTGAAGATTGCTAATGGCATTAAGTTAATATTAATAAAATTTAATTACAAATCTTCTTTGTTTCTTAAAAATTACTTAAAACCAGACTTTGTGTTTACGAATAGTAGTATATGGACCATTAGTCAAGCCAAACATTTCCAGAAACATCATGTGACATCCAAACTACTTTTATTCCTTTGACAAATCCTTTACCTACTTCAATTTTGATTTCTCTGTGCCCTTGCTTTCTTGTGTAAAGACATCTTCCCCTTAATTTGTTAAAATGAATCTGAGGGGGGAAAACCCAATAGCTGGGACGATTTTTTTGGCATCGATTTGTGACCACAAATGACTGAGGGATTGACAGCTTCAGTGCTAGCACTGTGACTGGGAACAAGACGAGTACAACCACAATAAAATACAACTGTCTATCAGGAGGACGGCATACAGACACCTTTGGCCGTGCAGGCTCTGGGCCCTCTGGAAATAAGTCAGCTGCATGGCCAACATGACGAAGAAGATGACGATGTTCAGGATCAGGAAGAGCCTGGTGTAGGAAGCGGACAGGGCCGGGGCTCTGCTGTGCGCGGCCGTCACCACCCGCGCCTGCCCGAACGGGCCTCTCATCAGGCCATCGTGTCTGTGCTTCTCGTACGTCACGTCTGCGAAATCCAAAAGGTCTTTCATTTCCTCGTCTTCATCGATGGGCTGCTCTTTCTGGGCCAGGATCTGGGCTTTCTGCCGAACCTTTCTCTCGTTGACTTCGATCTGTGCAAAAATATCGGGGACGGCGTCCACAAACTTGTAGCGTTTGCCTCCCCTGCGGTTCTTCTTGGACCTGCGCTGCTGCTGCTGCTGCTGCTGCTGCTGCCGCTGGGATATGGCAAAGATCCTGTCGATGGCCTCCTCCGTCTGCCTCTTGTCGGAAAACCTCAGCAGGCGCTCGGCCGTCTTCCTGAAGCCGGCCGTGTTGCGGACGCGGGACAGGATCTGCTTCTCTAGCAGCTGGAACACCGGCTTGAAACGCTGCAGGTTCCGCTCCACGAGGGCCGCGTAGTCCTTCACCTCGGGGACCGCGGCGCTCTGGACGGCCGCGCTCGGGCCAAACAGGATCTCCTGGCGATCGGCGATGACCTGTGCAAAGGCGGCCTGGCCCGGGGCCTCGCCCGGCCAGAGGTACACGGCGTAGGCGTGCTCCCCGGTGGCCACGAACACGTCCAGCTGCCGGGGGTCGCCGTGGATGCTGAAGCTCTGCACGTCCACGGAGGGCCCGATGAAGAGGTAGGCCGCCCGGGTGACGGGGCTTCGCAGGTGCATGGTCACGTTCACGAAGTTGGTCCCGTTGTAGGGGTAGCCCCGGGGGTACGTCACCGAAGCAAACGTGGCTTTCTCGCTGTAGCCGGTGTCGTCCATCCAGTACATCTTGTAGAGCCCGTCCCGCTGCCGGAGCAGCGCCCCGTGCACCCCGTCCACCACCGTCTCCTCGAAGGGGAGGTCCACGTTGTGGAAGAAGCTGGTGGCCGTCTCCACGAGGCTCTCCTCCCCGAGGTGGACCTCATCCACAAGGAGCAGCAGCTGCGGGTGGAGGAGGATCAGGTTCCTCTGGATGTTCTTCAGGCTGAGCCGGGGGTTGTAGGCCCCCACGCCTTCTCCCCGAATGAAGACCACGCCATCCTTCTCCTCCGCGGCCACCACCCGGCCTTGGCAGCCGGCCGCCAGGTCGTGCTTGTACTTAGACCATTTGGACGAGCAGTCCTCCGTGACCTGGCCCTCCCAGGGGGAGAAGCAGGTCTTGGCCGCGGCCGGGGAGAACATGAGGACGTTGTTGAAGAAGGTGTACTTGGGCCCGTAGAGCGCCTCGGTCACGAAGGGCACGCCGTTGGGAGCGAACGTGAACGAGTTCTGGTCGGGGTGCTCGTGCCCCGCGTTGAAGTTCCTCCAGCCTTTGACCCAGTCCTTGTACTTGTTCCGGTGGACGATGTCGTAGATGGCTCGCCCCCCGAGCTTCCCCGACTTGAAGGAAAGGAAGGACCTGTTGGGCTCCGCGGGCAGCGCGCTCCCATAAGTCACGACGCCCCAGTCTTCAAAGTAATGCAGCGTGGGGGTGCCGAAGTCCGGAGGGGGGACGGACTTCAGGCTGGCATCGTACCTGAGAGGATTCATGGAAGAAAGTTAACTGGTTTTCTGGCGGGAGGGAGGATAGCACAGCGGAACACACCGATGCGACCGACGCGGAGCGCCGGCAGTGCTGACCGTAGTAGGGACGTTTCTGAGAACGCCCGTGGGAGGTCACACTGAGCGGGGGGACTGACACCCTTGGTGGAAGGAGAGCAGAAAGTCTCTACAGCAGGCCACCCTTGGACTTGAGCCTGAAATGATGACTGCTGCTCATGACTATATGAACCTTGTTCACGTAACCAAGTCAGAGCTGCCGTCCAAAGGCCTGGGGCTCATGGGTCTTAAAATTAAGCACTTCCTCCAAACTTCTAGCTTGAGGGGCTCCTAGTCTAGGGAGCTTTATTTTTAGGATCTAGAACCTAACACACCTTGAAAACAGCAAGTAGCACTATTAAAGTTTGGCAGAGTATTTTTTACCCTCTAAAATTTCATGTAAATAGAGTTGAACTTCACATATGAGATACAATTTACTGTGAATACCACACCTAAGAATATAAATAGATGAAATTCAGGAAACTATTAATACTGAGGATTTCTAATCTGAAGGTTTTATTTCAATTTACAGATGATGTCATGCATTTTGGACAATAAATGACCTGTTAATTAGGAAAAATGTTTATTATCAAGTAATAAAAAAATTAACATTAGACTTCCAAGTGATTAAAAACACAGGTTTTTTATTCAGAAAGGCCACAAACACAGTAATAAACATGATGGTTTGCTTTTGAGGATTTGAAATAACAGCCTTGACAGGTTCCTATAATTTCCTGCTCATGGGCAGAAAGGCAGGCCTGTGTCATTTGCTCGCAGACACTGTTCTACAGTGAATCAATCGCGTATGGCAGAGTTCATCTTATTGGTGTGTGCGGCTGTTTCATCTGTTGTTCTAGTCTCCGTTTCAGAACATCAGAAAACGTGTTTCTCCTCAGGCCTGGTATAATCAGTTTGGCTTCCTTTTGTGATTTACCAAATCCAGACACTAGCTGCATTTTCCATCCTTCTTTCTGTTTTTGGCCAGTTGGCATACTCCTATCAAGCAGGTTTTGAACCAGGTCAGACTGAGCACGAATCTGACTCCTACTGTCAGCATGATAGCACTCTTTACGTTGCTTATTTATGGGAAAATGAAAACATAGTAAGCCCTAACTGGCTTGGCTCAGTGGCTAGAGCATTGGCATGGGGAATCAAAAGGTCCCAGGTTCAATTCCAGTCAAGGGCATGTACCTTGGTTGCGGGCACACCCCCAGTAAGAGGCGTGCTGGAGGCAGCTGATGGATGTTTCTCTCTCATCCATGTTTTTAACTCTCTCCCCCTCTCTCCCTTCCTCTCTGTTAAAAAAAAAAATTAAAAAAAATAAATATATATATATATATATATATATATATATATATATTATTGATTTTTTTACAGAGAGGAAGGGATAGAGATAGAAAGCTAGAAACATCAATGAGAGAGAAACATCGACCAGCTGCCTCTTGTACATAGTAATATATTTAGTTCACCTGTGAATACAGTTTTTAAAAATGCTGGTTAAACTAGAGACAGTTACCTCTTTTATAGTGTTATTTTCCTCTTAACTGTTTAAAATTTAAAAAAATAATGAAGGGAAGCAATCACACCACAGAAGTTTAATTTGGAGTTGAATGCAAGTGTCAAAAGCTTGAAAAGACATAAGAGATTAATTATCAACTAGTTCCCTGGAATTTTTATCTTCATTTATTGGATGCCGGTAATATATTTGGCAGAACTTTAAAAAGGTTCTCTTCCTGGTTCTCTTTCTGGCTTAAAAGATTAAGGCAAAAAAATATATTACATGGTTCTTTGATTATCAAAGTGAAACTGTCAAACACTTTTAGTTTTGAAAATTTAGAAATAGCTTTGCTATTAGCAGATTATAATGCTTCATTTCCCCAAACAAAACATTTTACTTACCTTTTTTGGGGTGTGATTATCAGATAACCCAGTCAAATTTAGTTAATGGGTTTCTCTTTATACAATTTCAAAAATGATGTAAATCAAAACAGCCATAGCTGTAAAACAGTGAGCCTCGGACATCTCTAACATACGAAAATCAAACTGCAAACAGTCATTAGATTTAAATGTCAGGAAATGTTTCTAGCAGAGTTTCAAACACTGATAGGAATTGAATTTGCAAGTGCTGAGGTGGCATAAAGTGCTTTAGACTAGTTTTTGTGGTGTTTTTTTAAAGGCAAAAAATGAGCACACCCGTACCCCTGGGTACAATCTCTCCCCAAAGCCTAGGCACGTGTCCTACCAGAGAAATTCCGTGTGGAGCGTGCACCAGCGCTGCCCTTTGGAGGGGGTCCCCGGGCCTTCCACCACTCGGTTCTTCCTGATCTGGTCAGCCAGCCAGTTACCGCTGCCATTTCGCATGACAAACTTATCCAGGAACACTAACTGGCTCTCTGGGCCATAAAACCAGTTGTAATTGGAGTCTGCAATGGCCACCGTCCTCTGAAATCCTAAGGAGAAAAGTTTGACAGAACTAAGTTTAAAGCTGTACGTTCCCATAAAGGTCTACACGATGATTTTCAATCCTGCCTGCAAACTAGAAACAAGTGTGTATCTTGGATAAAAATGACAAATGAAGCCACAAGGCCCACACTCCACCCCAACCAATTAAGGTCTTCCACAAATCTCGTGCGCAAGTGTGTATTTGTTATGTGGTAACCTGTCATTGGTGATGAGAATGCCACACTAATGACATACACTGTCCACCTTCCTCAATTTCTAGGATCCATACTATGTGCAGCTATGTTTGCACAGATACATACACTCTCCTCTTGTGCATGGTGAGTTCCTGGACCTCAAATGAGCAACAGCTCTCCTACCAACTCATCCCACATCCTACACCAAAACAGTAGCAAAAATGCCTCAATTTGCCCTCCAATCGAGCAAGAGTTATAAGATATGGGGGAGAACCTGAGTTTCCACAGGAAGAAAACTCAATTCCCACAGAGATCCTGCTAGTCTGTATTGCTGGACGTTAAAGGAAAGAGAGGAAAAGCAAATATACTGAAATGGGTCAGAAAAATAAAAGCAGGCAAGACATGATATGTTCTAGATATTCTTAAAAAAAAAAAAAAGGGGAGGGGGGAAACTCTGGGTCAGACAGCGCTAGTCACCAGAATAGCCGCTGGAGAGAAAAAAGAGAAAGGCTGAAGCAGATTGACTGAATGCAGAATTTCTCCCAAATGTCACCATGACTGCATTTCCGTCATTCACAGCTAGTATTTTTGCTTCTAACAGTCTAGTAATTGCTTTTCTAAATAAGTCTTATTATAAAATGTGATTTTCTGAATCTTTTGAAAGCAGATGATATTGTTTTATTCCTCTTTGAATCTCCTACCCACCACACAGGTGCTCAAGAAAGGTCTGTTGCGTTAATGGACACAAGTATTTGAATCCTCTTCTTAGTTCATGCTGTCTTTTCCAGCTTGAGAAGCAGCTTCATACACAGCTCACAGCAGACCCCAGCCCTGCCATGGTTGGCTGTTAAATCTCAGCTCAAATTACAGAACACTGTGACCATTAAAGACCTTTGGTTATCAACATAAACTATAGAATAGGTCACTCTGGTATGTCTAAGAATAAGCAATAAGACAGTTTTGAATGTAAAGTCTAAACTAAATTTTAATATGGTTCTTTTGTTCTGTATTATTTTTTAAAAACTAACCCAATAATGGAGATTCTTTCCAATCCATGTGTATACAACCACAGCAAAAAGAATTAAATACTGAATTTTTTACTGTAATTCTAGAATCATCATCTGAAAACTTCATTTCACTGGAGAGAGGAGGGAAACCCATCTTGATGAAAAACCACCTTCTAAATTTTTTTTAAGTGCTGTTTAGAAATAAGAGTTACAAGGCTCTCTTAGAAATAAATCGGTTCTTAAATCATATATAATTTTTTTTGAGCCAGTTCTCTTAGAAGACTAAGCTTCACAGCAACAAGACACTAGTTTTATACAAATTCACTTTCTGGCTATATTCCTATATTTTGTATTATTTATTTCAATAAAATATTTAAAGAAAATACTAAAGTCCCAACTTACATACATAGGTATAATATTTCATTTTGAATCAGGTCTATATAGTTTGGGAGAAAAAAATTATTAACTAAAAGCCAAAATAGGATTGATCAGGGGTCACATATAAAGGAAAATGAGCATGTAATCATAAATGCTTACTATATTCTGTTTTGTACATGTATGCATGGCTTACACATACAAAAATAAAAGTTCTGTGTCGGGTGCACATTCCATTTGATCCATCATGCTCCAAGCTTTACAAGATCACAAATCCTCCCGTTAACTCCCAAGATGTTCTGGCTGTCTAACTCTTACATTGAATTCTATTTTGATTTTTTTTTTTAATCCCTCGAATTGCAATATGGCTCAAACCCCACATTTCTGTAGCCCATTTTCATAATCAGGAAAAATGACAATAGTTAACGTTGACCAACTTGCAGTTCCTCACCACACCTGGCAGGATGGTTCTATACATAAAGGCAAAGTGCTGCTTAAGCCATGGGTGACCGAAGTGGTTGATGTCGAAGTGCCTCTGGACGAGGAACATGTACTGGAAGAGGGATCTGGTGGTGTAGCTGCCGTAGGCGACCCCTTCATAGAGGGAGCCGTCTGTCACCTCTCGGAGCAGGACCAGAGACTTCTCCATAATGGTCAGAACCTGCTTGGTCCACAAGTAGGCTTCCTGAAGATACCCTGGAGGGTGGAAACACGTGGAAACAATGACTCGGACGGCAGCGAACATTAACAAAAATGCAGTCAAATAAAACCCTCTGGGTTATCTGACTACTTTATATTACCAACTGCATTTTGTAAAACTCCTGCTTATCAATGTTATAAAGATCATCCTGCTAATCCGGGATTGTGGATGTAAGTTAAGAAGTTCTTGAATACAGGTCATTTATTAATTATACGAAGATAAACCTTTAAGTGAACATCAGTCATTTTCCAATCTTTAATAAATTGAAACCACACTACGTCCAAGATCACAAATTGCACATCACTTTATGCTGGCAGGAAAATATCTGTATATTAAGACTTTTGATTCAGTTTTACTAAGAACTACTACTTGAATATATTTTTGAAGTCTATCACTTTATAAAACTTTTACCATTATTTTATAGGATTTGTAATAACTACAAATACTACAAAAGCTAAACGGGCAGTCTTCAATTTGTTCTATCCGCAGACAACAATTTCTCACATTCTTTTGTGTTTTTAGGTTCCCTGGGATCTGAAAAGGCAGCCCAGTGGGGTGAAGGAACCATTGAAGTGGCAACTTAAGGACCAAAAACATCAGCCGGGAGTCCAGAAGCTGCCAAAAATTAGCTATGTGGTTTTGTTCAAGCATCTCTTCAACCTGTCACATTCCTCAGTCTCCCCAAATGAAAATTAAAGGGCTAAACACTTTTTCAAAATCCTTAGAACATAAATGCTAGCTTTCTGTAATTTTTGCGAGACTAGCATTTAAGTAACAATAACAACTCCTCACATTTTTATGACATTTGTAATTTACACAACACTGAACATAATCCTACTTAATCCCTTTAATAGCTCAATGATGCATTATGACTCCCAAAGTTACAGAAAGGTTGACTTGTTCAAGACCTCAGACACATGACTGAAAAGGAAGAGAACTCTGGTCTGAGCCCTGGGCTTGGGCTTGAAGGTTTGTTTTCTTGTATTTAAAACACACAACTCCTGAAGATAAAATTAAGCTCACTGCCTCCTGATGTGGGTGGAGTCTTACTTCACTCCCACAGTCATGTGTGCGACCATCAGTGCTGTGTACTCCCTCATGGCTACTAGTGTGCTGGGGCTTCCAGACTCAGGCTAAGTAAGTCCTGCCTCATGTGGAAACACCGTTCTCAGGCTTGCTGGTCAGAGATGACTGTTAATTGTGCCCTGGACCAATCTTCCCACCCAGCTCCACCCCTGGCATGCAATCTTTGGAATACTTTTCAATTTCCGTTCTCTGATCGTTAGAGTTTAAAATTCCAATCATCTTCATATTTCCCCTCTCTGTAGCCTCTATCTGCAACCAGACACCAAGGCAACTGATGCTCTCTGCTCCCAAGACATCACATCGTCTGATTTTCCTGGGTTTTTTTTCCTTATAAAAACCTGTTCAGGAGATAAGGCAATGTCCCCCAACATATTTTGCAAACTTCAAATTTGTCATATAATGTACCATTGTTGTTACTGATGGTGTGTTTCCACCATACACAAACCTTACCTAGAATGTTCTTCATTGTTTTCACTTATCAAATCCTATCCATCCTTCAAAGTTCCATGAACCTTCTCAAGCTCACTTAAAGAATATTGTTCTTTTGAATTCAAACGTAATATACTCAATGGATATGTAACCATAACTTTGTGATACCTCTTATTTAATTCCCTAGTGCTCTAATAACTATTGGGTAATCATTTGAACATTTCATATCTCTCTTCTTTCCTCTTGATTTGTAAACTGCTTACATGTGGTCCTGTGGTTTCTGTGAACCAAGGCTTAGATAGGGTTAGCAGAACAGACAGAAAAGTCCAATTCTCCCTCTTTGGAGATTTTATGTGAATCCAGTGTAACTACAGGTGTGCTCTACGCTACCCCCGTACTGCAGGCTGGTCTGGAGAACATGGAATATTTGAACAACCTGACAGTAGCACCTAACATTGGAGAAAGTATGCCAAGAAAGTGAGGACTACCAGCATAACTGAGTTTATGCAAAACCAGAGATTTCACCCCTCTTCTACCCAGGCTCCTTATAAATAATGTCAATCAGGGAAAAAATACATATGAAAACTCCTACCAGGAAAGTCGTACAAATTTTGCTACAATCTGAACGAGCCACAGACCGTGGGATTAAATTTAGCTTTTGTGAGAGTAGGGGGCAAAGGAAGCTAGCATGAAAATTCACTCTCTTAATTAAGCTTTCCTTATTGATAGAAATTAAATTTCTATTCCCAGAGAGGCAACAAAATATAGTGGAAAGAGGTTGAACTTTGAGTTTGACCAGAAGTGGGTTAAAAAATCCCAGCTACTTTATATGGTTGATGTGAGAATTCATATTCTTATAGGGAATACAATAGTTAAATCCTTTTAGACTTGCCAGCTCCAAGTATATGTTTAATATCCTTCTAATTCACTGTGTTCTTAGAGCTCCGTTTCTTAAATATAATCTTATTTAGTCATTTATAGACTTCCACTAGAGTTGTAATTAAGACAGAATTATAAGAACCAAGAAAATATAATACTAGCAATTATGTTATACATTAAGGCAAAATAGCTATACAATCCACAAAAGTTACTTCCAATTTTGACCTAAGTGATCCACGTGGATAGTTTGAAGTCTTTAGAGAATAAGAGTACTGATGTAATGATACATATCTGTGCAAGGAATATTCATTTCAAATAGTAAGCCACCTGTTTAGCTTTTAAAAACTCCATTTATCCAGGCTGGCTGTCTTCACTGTCAAAATTCTCTGGAAAACTCAGTATTTACCACTGGTCCTGTGCTGTAAGAATATGGCTTGGGCCTTAGCCAGTGTAGCTCATGTGGTTGAGCGTTGTCCCGTGCACAAAAGGGTCGCTGGTTGGAGTCCCAGTCAGGGCACATGCCAGGGTTGTGAACTCAATCCCCAGTAGGGGGCATGCAGGAGACAACTGATAGATGTTTCTCACATCAGTGTTTCTTTCTCTCCTTCTTCTCCCTTCCTTTCTTTCTAAAATCAATACAAACATATTTTAAAAACATGGCTTGGGACAATCAAAAAGCCATAATTAAATAACCTTCATGCTAATATAACTAGCAGAAATGAAGGAAGATGTCTCTCAATTCTCAAAGAGATGCCCTAGCTATTACTTTACCTCCTAGACTTAGGATCAAGTATGAACATGTACGAAGACTAATTATAAAAATGCTTTGCTCATGCCTGGCTGGTGTGGCTCAGTGGTCGAGCACTGACACATGAACCAGGGAGCTCACAGTTCAATTCCCGGACAGGACACATGCCTGGGCTGTAGGCTCAATGCCCAGTAGGAGTCATGCAGGAGACAGCCGATCAATGATTCTCATCATTGATGTTTCTATCTCCCTTCTCCCTTCCTTTCTCTGAAATCAATTTAAAAAATATTTTTAAATGCTTTGCTCGCAACATGGCAACCACGACTCATGGGAGCCCGCACGCACCTTGGTTCATGAGAACGAGGCTTCCTGTGAGCAGAGCCATGCAGTTGGTGGGCTGATGGTTGTGCAGGTATTGAAAGCCCCATCCTCTCCTGTACGAGGTTTCATACATATAGCCCGAGGCATTGGCAATCACTTCGAGAAACTTCTCCTGCTGCGTCTTGCTCAGGTAGTTGTACAGGAAGTCGTAGGCAGTGGCAAAGCCCACCAGGGAGTGGGCGAGCGGGACTTCATCCCAGGAAGCATCCTTCACCAGCCTGGAGAGGAAGAGAAGCCGGCAAGTGAGGGCCACGGGGCTCACAGCTGTCATCACACCTTCTGTGTGTCTGTCACTCAGAGCTAAAGGACACAACCGGAGACAGAACCCAGGCAGTTTAATGATACAGAATCAACTTCCCTCTACCTTGGACCAGCGTCAAGTGGAATGTGAAAATTACAGAATTTCTCGTTTGACGTTCCCAGCAATATCAAGATGCTGGGAATTTTTGCATTTGATTTTTCCCTCTTGCTGAGAGGTAGACGAATAGATTCAGAGGTCTGAAGCACACAACATGTAGCAGCAAGGCAGAATTCTCTGGCATACCCATTTACCTAGGGCTCGCCTCCTCTGTCCACCTGCATGAGGTCCTGTGCCTGTGACTGCCTCACTAAAACCCTCAAACGTGTATGTCCCTTCCTATGTCCCACAGGCTGGTCAAGGCGAAGGTGGCATGGTCCATGGCTTAGGACCTCTCAATCGGGACAGACCCTCCGGGTCAACACCGTGATGCAGACACTGGCTAAAAAGATGATGAACATGAGTGAAATGAACCAATTCTATTTCTACATCTCCTTCTCATCAAATAAACGGCACTGCCTGGAAGGCCCTTTGGGTAACTTTCGGAGAAGCCTAAAAGCTGATCTGTGAAGTATTAAACTGCCATTTTTCCAAGAAGCCGAATTTCTGCTGGACTTGCTGCGTTGTTCGGCAAGTGTTTTCACAGTGTGTGGCCTGCGTTACACAGGAAGCGAAGATGGGTCTTTCACAGTCACAATGTGTGGAATTACCCAGAAAACCCTCCCCGTCGGCTCAGGATGTATCTGAGTAATCTCCGCGAGAGGAGAACAAATGCAGAGTGTGCCGCCCCTGTGGGAGGTGGAGGAAAGCGCTCAGTCAGGGATTACACTGAAGCTTAACAGTTCTATGCCAGGAGCCTCCGTAGGCAATTCGGTGAAGTGCTAGCCTCTTTCTCAGGATGTCTGAAAATTCATGAGCTACAATACACAGAGATACAAGGAAATCTCTCACTTTGAAGTGTAATTATTAAAAACAGGTGTTTTTTTTTTAAATTGTGATATGTGCTTCTTTATTAAATAACAGTATTTAACAGCAAGGCTGAACTATCATAATTTATAAGCAGGGATGAGCACAAATAATATTTTGAGATGTTTACAGTCACGGTGTGTGATATGAACCTATCTGTGATGGCTACCTGTGACAAAGTTACAGGCTCTCCTAATAGTGCTACAAATGGTTATCTACATTCATGATTTGGAAGAAATAAATTTCGGTTAGTTAGTTAAAAATTAAGATGCACTATTTCCCCCATACAAACTCCATAGACCCCAAGTTAAGAATACTTAACCATGTCTGAGAGACTTCTTCCAGACCATGTTCTTCCTTTAGGAGTTTATATCAAAGAACTGATCTTAGTGAGGTCTTGTCTGGCCACCCTGTCGGAGGTTCAACATCATTCCCCAACCCACAACTTCTCATTTCCCTTCCTTATATTTTGGTGCTCTTACTATACATATGTATATGTACACATATGTACATGTTTATGTATGTGACACTGTAGGTGCAAGTATCCCTTACTGGAACTTAAGTTCTGCAACAGCAGGGTTATTTTCCCTGCCCTGTTGCATTCACTATTGCATCTGCAATCCCGTAACAGTGCCTGGCACATAGTAGATTCACAATAAGTGTTCTTGTTAAAAGAAAAAATGAAGGAACAAGCTTATAAAACTAGGCCACCCTGTTGACAATGACTATGCAATCCTTATGAAATCAGAGATCTGAAGGAACCCCTTGGTATTTCAGAGTAATATCACTGTTGGGTTAGCTGTGCTGGTGATACAGACTGGTGCTAAAGTGACTGAGGTTGATGAGATTCTTAACCATTTGGTCACGGACAAAGCCACCTTGCTGGTCAACTTGCCAGTGTGTGTACTGGTTGTAAACAGACTGTGAAGAGTGTGAAAGAATTCCCTACTCCCAGGAAAAAAACAATTCGTACTGTAAGCTCACTGCTGGGGAGTTCAGAACACAGTCTCCACTGACTTATGGTGACTGGTGAGCCAGGCAGAGAATCCAAGTCTTCACTTCCCAGCACTGAGGCCTCTGTAAATGACAGCATGTACATCTGGCCGTGACAAAGCTGGTGTCAATGAACTGTGACCACCTACCAATCTCGGACACACTGATTAACCGATGAACTTACTTTTATAGATAAAAGGACATTTAATAGGATTCTCATTCTTTAGAAAATATTATCATGCAATTTCTGTGAAAATTTATATCCTTCCACATACAGGTACTTATTCCAAGCAGTTTTCAAATTAATAAAATACTTGCATGCATATACAATAAAAATAGCTCATTATGCCGAAGCCAGTTTGGCTCAGTGAATAGAGCATTGGTTTGTAGACTAAAAGGTCCCAGGTTCGATTCCAGTCAAGGGCATGTACCTTGGTTGTGGGCACATTCCCCATAGGGGGTGTGCAACAGGCAGCTGATTGATGTCTCTCTCTCTCTCTCATCAATGTTTCTAACTATCTCTCTCTTCCTCTCTGTAAAAAAGTCAATAAAATATATATTTTTTAAAAAGAACATTGTGAACTACCTTGTTTGCCCCTAACTATAAATAAAGCATCAGCTAAAAAAAATAATAATAATAAAATTAAAAAAATAGCTCATTATACCATTAGGTTCATCACTACTAAATCATTATGAAGTCTGGCTTATAAATAGCTATATTTCTGAAAGATTATCTAAGTCCTTTAACAATCAAGTGCAGTAATGTAAGGCTGGTACAATATTCACAAATGAATAAATGTGATACATCACATAAACTGGAAGATAAAAATCACATGATCATATCAATTGACACAGAAAAAACATTCAACAAAATCCAACACCCCTTTTTAATTAAAAAAAAACAACTCTCAGTAAAGTGGAAATAGAGGGTCATAATCAACATAATAAAGGCCACATATGACAAACCTACAGCCAACATCATACTCAATGGGGAAAAATTAAAACTATTTCCCCTAAGAACAGGAACAAGACAGGGATGTCCGCTTTCACCACTTCTCTTCAACAATAGTACTGGAAGACCTAGCCACAGAGAAGGCAGAGTTTTCAAATTACAAATTATAAGCTATTAATAAGTTGTAGAATGAACATGGGTTATCACCAGCATGTTTTTAGTGTCATTTAATGGAATGGAATAGATTAGGGAAAACTAGATTACAAAGCATGACTTAAATAAAGGGGTGATCTGTGCAACTTTTACTTACATGTCTACATATGTAGAGTTAAAGTTATGTGTACATTGTATTGTGATGTCCACTTTGATTCTTATTGTGAGTCACAGTGAAGAAAAGTTTGAAAACCACTGTCTTAGAGGGAAAGGTGATACCAAACAAGCAGTCCTCAGATGCACCCTGAAAGGCAGAGAGGACCCGGGCCCAGGTTCAGTGGGTGAAGCTGGGTGGAGACCCAGGCTTCCCAGGGCACTTCCCAGCAGAGGGTCTGGAGCCAGCACTGAGGACAGTCCCATGTGAGATCACTAGGAAGGAACCCAGACACAGAGAAGTTCAGCATGTTCACAGTAGAGGGCAGAGGTGCTGTAGGAGAGAGGCAGATGAGAGACACCGAACAGGCTCAGGCAATCAATGCAGGACCAAAGTAACTGGTCACCATGTGGAAAACAACAGTATTCATCTCCCGTCCCCAAAACAATTCTGTCCAACTCTGAAGCCATTTCCATTCCAGAGGGATAATGAGATAATGCCTTTCAACAGCACCCTACACCAACAATGTCTATTTTCTTTCATGTGCTGGAGACACAGTTTCAAGGAGCACTTCTTAAAATGTAATCTGGCAATAACATGGAAGAAAAGTCACGTTAGGGTTTTTCTTTGGGAATCATGAGAAATTTGGAGATGTGCTATCTCCTATGTTGCCACAAAAGAGAATTAATGAATAAATTAAATTTAAATTAAATTATGACCAAACTTGTGGGCTATGGTCAACATAGCCATGGACATTGAACAGTTTCCCAAATTTTAGACCTCCAGTTGGTCATCCTGAAAATAAAAGTTGACCCTCCCTTCCTTAAAGGCTGAATGTAATCACACTCTCTCCCTCTTCTCTGCCCAAGTGACAGGCCATGGGAGGAAAGCAAAGAGCAAAAGATTCAAACTGGCTTCAGTAATACTTTGAAATCTTTCCCTAGTCAGCAAGCTCTCCAAAGAAAGGGGAACAGTAAACTCCATGGGGAGTTTTTCAAAATTATAGCTAAAAGTTTAGGGTGAGAAGGTAGTAAAGCTTTGGTAACATGTGTGAATTTATTTTTCTCTCTCCCTTCTCCACATTGTTTCTTGTCATACTGAAATCACTGCCAAGGAATCACAGGAATGAACTGCAATGTGCTCCCTACATTGAGACAAGCCCAAACCACTATCTGCACTTCATCAAGAGTCTTTTTCCTTTTTCTAACTTCAGAAGGAACAGCGCAATTCGATCTCAAGTTGATGCTTCTCTCTGGAAGCACCGCCTGGCCAATGTTTCCTTCTGGTTCCAGCTCCAGGAGTGATCTGAGGACACCCGTGTGGCTGGAATGCTGTTAGCATCTCACCTTTTCTTTTCATTCTTCTGGCTGTTGCTCATTTATTTACTTACAATTAAAGCTGACCTTCTTTGAATTTTCCTTCTACATTTTTTAAGTCATTGACAGAAACTATGTATGTTGTTCTTGAAAGCACATTTTATATTGAATAGAGACCTTTCTTTTCTGATGACCACCTTTTTTTTTTAAGTCATAACACACTACGGGCAAACAGGAAGTTGCTAAAAATAATGCTTGAAATATGAACTTGACATACTCAAACTCAATATATCCTAACTGAACGCTTCATGTGCCTTTCCCAGCAGGTCCAGGTTTTACAATGTCACTGAGAGGTCCTGCCATCCTCTTGCATCCCACAAAGATAGTTCTTTGTCCTCGTTGTCCTCAAATATAACTGTCAACTCTTACACATCTTAATAACTCTTAAACTTTTCTGGGAACCGTCATTTCTTTCCATCCTGAGAGTCCCCATTCCAGGCTCTCATCTGGATAAACACACACACACAAAATGAACTGATCTTCCTGGTGTGACCTCTGCCATCTACTCTCCACATGTGGTCAGAGACGCATCCTTCCTAAAACACAGATCTGCCCCATGGAGAAAAAGCAGCAGCAGTTTCACGTTCACCCACGCTCATGTCAAAGTGATTAAACCTGAGGCGGGTCAAGCCTCAGCCTCCGGTGGTCAGTCTGCAGGAAACACCAAGGCTGGGGGAACCCACCGAATTGCACCCTGACCGCACAGTCAGCAGCATCCAGACTGTGGGAGCTGTGCAGGCCGAAGGGCCCAGGTCCTTCCACAGATAATTGTAAATAAATTAAGGGGTGGAGGCAAAACTGCTGACAAAAATGACTTTTCAAAGACATTTTAAAAAAGGAGCAAGACTAAACACGTGCCTAGGGTTGCACACTTGAATGAACATAAGGAAACTCTTTTCTACTCATGATGAGTGTAGAAATCAGGGTAGTCTTTGTGGGGATAGGGGGGCTGTGATTAGGATGAGGCCCTATGAAGGGGTTTTGCTGGAGGTTGGCAAGTTCTATTTTTTATCTTTGCTGTGGTTATCAGGGCAGACATGTATAGACAAGTCTGTATGGTTTTGTGTTTTATTTTGCGATGGAAAGGTTAAAAAAAAACAACAACAAAACTCCCACACACCAATCTGATCATGTCCCTGCCCTGTGAAAACTCCTCAGTGGCCTCACAGTGCTTATAAAGAGAAGTTCAAGTACCTTCACAGGGCGGGCAAGACCTTGTAGCACCTGGTTGTCTACTCAGAGCTTGCCAGTCTCCACCCTACATTAAATTTCAGTTCCTCAAAGCACTCTGCTTTCTATGTCACAGTCTCTGGACATCAGTCACTCCTGCTTGGAACATTCTCTTCCCCCTTCACTTGGCGGATTCCTATTTGTTCTTCAGGCCCCAGAGGAAAGCCTGCCCAATGCTCCACTTTGGATGAAGTCTTCTCATTAGTGTTACCTTCCCCTGTCATAACATGTATCGTATGCATTCATGTTGCCTATTCGTTTATTTCTTCCATCAGTAAACAACTGAAGGCAAGATGTATAACTGGTCCTCAACATGTTGTATCCCCAATACCTAGCACAGTGCCTAGAATACAGTAAGTACACAATAAACTCACATAAAATGAATATAAATGCACACACTTATTATAAATTAAAATTGCCTTTGTTGGCATCAATTTATAAGAACACAAAATAAAAACAAAGTAATAGTTAAAGCAGACACATTATGCCAGGTACTCCTTTCATTAGTTCATTCAGTCCTCTGAACAGCGCTATGAGGTATTATATTTATCACCAATTTACAGGTGAGGAAAGTGACCCATGGAGAAGCCACGTAACACGCACCAAGTCACACAGCTCACCGATGGGAGCAGAAGTCAGGCCGTGTGGCTCCGCAGCCCTTCGAATTCCAATAAAGCATCTCCTCCCACCATCTGATGTTACTACTAGTCATTTCAAAGACTAAGGAGTTGGCTTTAAAGTTAAAAAACAAATTACTGAGGTCACCTGATAGAAAACCTTCATGAATATGACATCCATGTTTAGATGCTGGATGCCAAAAGCAAAGGACTGGAAGGAGAAATGCCAAGTGCAGGAGGAGCACCTCAAAGAGCGAGTGACACAAGACCCCAGGGTAAACTAGGTACCAAGACCGGCCTCCAACTTACAGGCTGGCAACAGGCAGGTCTTTGGAGTGAAAGGAGGGCTAGACAGACAGGAGCATCCTCCGTGTGCGAGGTACCAGATCAGATTCAAAGTGTGTACAGATCCAGGACTTCTGCTCTCGGTAAGTTTATACTCAATTAAAATAAGATCATTTACTCACTCATTTACTGTACCTTTTTTGTGTCCTATTTGGCTCTCAGAACTCAATGGCAAAATGTGAGGGTGGTGTACCCTCAATAAGCTTCTGTGTTAGTGCAGGAGGCAAACAAACAAACCAACCAAGAGTTCCAGTACAGGCGAAGCATCCTGTAAGAGTTTGCCTGGATTCCTTGGCATCTCTGCACCACACTGGCCAAGGAATGCGGAGAAGATGGACTTCAGGAAGTCCCTAGAAAGAAGTTTCTTTGGGGCTACACCTTGAAGACATATACTCTTCATGAGAGAACATAGTCACGTGGAAAATAATGTTGGGAATGGAGAAGAGCAGAGGCTGGAGAAAAAGTTACGGAGGAGGGAGAAGTTAGCTGAAGTCTGGGCAGCATTGGAGGGAAAGAAGGAAGAGAGAGAATAGGTAAGTCTGGATCCTTGCAGGCAGAAAGGCCAGCTCAGTACATCAATGCCTGTTAGTGAAAAGACTAAAACACTAAAATAACAAAATTCTAGAAAGAACAGCTCTAAAACTCTGTAAGCTCTGAGTGGAGGCATGTTTTACAGTGATGGTGACACGTTAACCTTTTTTTTTCCATCACCTAAACATACTTTTTCTTGAAGAGCTCACCCACATTCAGTAAGAACACAAACAACAATAACAAAATGCATTAGCAGAGTAGCAAGAATGAAGGACAGAATAAAGAAGGAGGAGAAAAGGGGGAGAATAGAGGGAAGGGGGGTGACTCAAAAAGGTGTGTAAAGAAGTGAATTAACCTTTTCTTTCACAAAACCCTTGCTCTCCTACCTCGTCTGGGGCATGACTGTGAGGCCATTCACCCAATACTAAACCCAAGTACTGTACATTCTTTACACTTTCCTCTCCTTCCCCATTTAAATCTGGGTGTGCCTCAGAACCACACAGGGAACTTGTTAAAAGAGCAGGCCTACTCCAAGAAATCATTCTTTGGGCCTAGGTAGGGGCCAGGTTATCTGTCTATATATATTATTGATTTCAGAAAGGGAGAGAGAGATAGAAACATCAATGATGAAAGAGAATCATTGATCGGCTGCCTCCTGCACGCCCCCTACTGGGCATCGAGCCCCGCAACTCAGGCATGTGCGCTTGACCGGAATCGAACCTGGGACCCTTCAGTCTGCAGGCTGATGCTTTATCCACTGAGCCAAACCAGTTAGTGCAGGAATTTGTCTTTTTAAGGCTGCCTCTTTGATTCTGATAAAAGAACCATACTTTGAGGGGGGAAAAACAAAACTGTGCCATATTTAATCAGTTTCTGTGTAGATTCTCTGTTCTAAATGTTTCTTAAGTTCATCCTATGTTCTCACCCCTCTACTGTTTTAATTGTGGTTTTCATCTCCTTCCCAGACCAATATTATAAGCTTCTTCCACATTCCTTTCTTCCTGATCCCTCCCCTCCAAGCCATTCCACACACAAAGCTTCTAAACCACAGGCTTATGTGGGATAAGCAGTGATTGGGCCCCTCCCTGACTGTGGGTCAGCCTGCTGTCCTATGTCAGCACGTGAATACTGGAAAGGAAAAAGATGGGTGAGCAGCTATGTTAAGCATGGCTAACCCACGTTCCTGTGATGTATATGGCAGAAGAAAAGGAAGAAGTAAAAGCCATTCTGAGGATAATTAAGGTACAATGAACTCAACTTCACGAAACTCCATGGGCATACTCCTGTCATTATCATTCTCCAGTAGTTCTAGATATCTATACAGCATTAGTAAGAACTTTTAAAATATATATATTTTATTGATATTTTACAGAGAGGAAGAGAGAGGGATAGAGAGCCAGAAACAACGTTGAGAGAGAATCATCGATCAGCTGCCTCTTGCACACCCCCCACTGGGGATGTGCCCGCAACCAAGGCACATGTCCTTGACCAGAATCGAACCTGGGACCCTTCAGACTGACACTCTATCCACTGAGCCAAACCGGTTTCAGCAGCATTAGTAAGAACTTAATGTCAACAAGACCCTATTCTTTTTTTTAACTCCTGCCGAGAATACGTCTTTATTGATTTTAGAAAGATGAAAGGAGAAACATCGATGTGAAAAAGAAATCTATCAGTTGCCTTCCAATCAGGGATCAAACCCAAAACCTAGGTATGTGCCCTGACTGGGAATTAAACCTACAATCTCTGGTACAGGATGACACTTCAATCAACTAAGTAAGCCACCCTGCCAGGGCCCTATTCTTTTTTTTATGTTATTTTAAATTACATTTACATTCAGTATTATTTTGTATTAGTTTCAGGTGTACACCATAGTGGTTAGACAATCATATCCTTTGCAAAGTGATCCCCTCATATTTCAAGTACCCACCTGGCACCATACGTAGTTATTATAATATTATTGATTATATTCCCTATGTTGTACTTTACATTTCTATGACTATTTTGTAACTATAAATCTATACTTCTTCATCCCTTCACCTTTTTCACCAGCCTCCCAACCCCCACTCTTCTGGCAACCATCAGTCTATTCTCTATCTATCAGTTTATTTCTATTTTGTCCTTTATATCCCACATATAAGTGAAATCATATGGTATTTGTCTTTCTCCGAGTAAGACCTTACACTTTTATTTTTTAGTAAGACTCTATTCTTAAGTGATGTTAAACTGAATAGTTATTTTACCTCATAGATAAAGCTAACTTTTAAAAAATGATTACAAAAGCATTACTGAAACAGAACACAAATATATATATGTAGTTCTTGCCAACTAGCATTTTCCCCTCAAGATATTGGGCAAGGAAGGAACAAAATCTTCTAAATAAACACCAAGATTGGCAAATTTTTCATAAGAAAATGATGAGACTCTAATTGTAAAGACTATGTTGATACATTCATGTCTCTGTATATAAGGGGTGAGGGGCACTGACTTAGAACCCAAGCAAAGAAGGAGGAGGATTCCTCTGGCCTTAAGCACAGATCCTTCAGGCAACTCTGAAAGCCTGCTGTATTTTAAAGGGCAACAAGTACCCAGGCGGTGTGGCTCAGTGGTTGAGCATCGACCTATGAACCAGGATGTCATGGTTTGATTCCCAGTCAGGCACACATGTCCAGTTCAGGGATTGATCCCCAGTAAGGAGTGTGTAGGAGACAGCCGCTCAATGATTTTTCTCTGATCATTGATGTTTCTCTCTCTCTCTCTCCTTTTCCCTTCCTCTCTGAAATCAATATATATATTTTATTTATTTATTGATTTATTAAAAGGCAACAAGTGACATTAAAAGGGCAGGAGGTAGGAGAGAGCGAGCCACTCATCATTGAGATGCGTTGAAGGTCAGACCAATAATGCATCTTGGGAATCAAACAGCAAACAGATGCCATAAGGAAAATTAACTTTGGATTTCTCTTCAATTGTGCATTATCGCTCCTGTACAGTACCTTCAATTATTTGTTAGGCAGAAGCATTTTTAAAACTGCTTTACCATCACTTGATCTGAAAGAGATGAAGCACAATTTGCCTGCTGGGTGCTAAACAATCACCCTGAGACGCTCAGCTCACCAGCAGAGCTGACTGACTGTACCACTCCCTTAGCCACCTGTCACAGGCTTCCCCCTGCCACAGGTCACTGACCGCCATCCCTGCTCTGTGTCTGCCCTTGGAATGATGCTGGCCACAACCTGCTCATGAAATGGCATTCAGGAAGGGAATTCCCAATGGCCAGGTTCCTAAAACATGCATTTCTATCCATGCTAAAGAATCTGGCCATCACTCAAAGCCTTGCAGTCACCAGTTTTTAGCCTTTTGCTTCCAAGGTTCTGAAGCAAAGTAAAAGGAGATAGCTTCCTTTAGATCACAGAATGAAAGGAACAGGGGGAAAGAGAGGAAGGAAGGAAGGGAGGGAGGGTGGGAGGAAGGGAGGAAAAGGAAGGAAAAACATGAATGAGTGGGGGGGCTGTGTTTCCCGAGAGCCCAGCAATTGTTTCCAGGGGTCCGTCCCCTGGACCTGTTTCTGTGAATGCAATGGAGTCCAGGTGCATTCTGGGAGAATCCTCCCAGTCCTCCCCACTGTAAAGTCGGAGAGGAAACCCTGATCTTTCACCCACGGTGCTGTAGCTCCATATGTCGGGGCCCAGCCACATCCTCTCCCGGACTTCCATCCCCAGCCTTAATGTGCACATCAGAAAAGTAAAAAGCCTGCAGAAGAGTCACAGAGAAACTGCATGTGGAGCCGAGCAGGCCATGCGGAGGGAGAGGCACAATCTTCACTCTGGAATGTGCAGGAGTAAACCGGATGGGTTCCTTTCCCTATACCAGAGGCTTTTCTTCCTCCCTTCCTTCCTTCTCCCTCCCTCCCTCCCTCCCTCCCTCCCTCCCTCCCTCCCTCTCTCTCTCTCTCTTTCTCTCTCTCTTTTCCCTTTATTATTTTGCTTTATTTTGCAAATACATCCTCAGAGATCACTCTCCAGAAACTTGCAAGCCACAGGTAAAGATATAATACGCAGTCTGTTGCGAATAAAAATAGAATTACTTCTCTGTCCGAAAGTTCCACTTTCTTTGTTCCCCTCCCCAGTTCTGATTTCCTGCCGCTGACTGGCTCCAAGAAAAGGGTGAAGTAATTTCTTTCCTCTGTGATTTATTGCCTGACGATAAGTAAGCAAAAATGCCATAGAGAAAGCGGGAAAGAATGATTCACAACAAATACTTCTCGAAAGCACAAGTCCAGAGTGACCCGGAAGGTAAAATGGAGTACTTACTGTGTAGCAAGAACTTAACAGGAATAAAGCTACATGTATGTATGTATTTCTGTGTAATGATGGCAAACTTTATAAAACTGTGTTCCAGGCACATAACGCCCAGAGCTTTACACACTTTACTTTATTTAATCCTTTTAGGGAGCGGTTATAGGGTGAAGCCTCAGACCGACCAGCTGGCAAAGACGCAAACAAGTCCCAGCTTGGAGGGCACAGCCCTCTAAGCATAATTAAGCTTGATCTTGTAACTGCTCCCTAGATCTTTCCTGGGGAGCTAATGGGCCGTGGGAGGGGCAGCAAGTGCTGCCCAAACAAGTAAAACTTACAAGAACATTATAAATTATCTTGTTTACCCCTGACTATAAATAAAGCCTCAGCTTTGCAGTCTGGATCTGTTCTGTGGCCTCGGCCAGGCACAGAAGATCCACCTAGACCCCGCTTATTCAGACCCCGCTTATTCTCTGTCTGTCTTTTCTTCATCCTTCACCGGCCCTCCCTCAGGCTCACCGAACCCTTGGGCTGTGCTGGCACGGCTCAAATCCTTGGGACAATCTTACGTGGGAAGAATCATCCACATTTTATAGATGAAGAAACTGAGGTTTGCAGAAGTTATGGAACCTGCCAAAGGACACCTGGCTTATACAATCATAGAGTCAAGATGCAAGTGCACCTCCGCCCTCACAGACCACGGCTTGGCTATTCCCACGGCTTACAATGCTCACAGAAAATCCCCCAAAGCTGGGAAGTACACACAAGGTAACTGTACACCATCAACCAGAACAGCAATCCTCTCTGCCACAGTCCCCACTTAAATCTCTCTGAAATGCATTCATCTCTTCATATTATTTTTTAATGCATTTTTTATTGATTCCAGAGAGGAAGGGAGAGGGAGAAAGAGAAACATCAATGATGAGAGAGAACATTGATTGGCTGCCCCCTGCACACCCCACACTGGGGACTGAGCCTGCCACACAGGCATGTGTCCTGACGGGCAATCAAACGGTGACCTCCTGGTTCATAGGTCGACGCTTGACCAATGAGCCACGCTGGCTGGGCGGTTGACCTCTTCATGGTGTTAAGTAAAATATGGTCAACTTAACTGCACTTTTCTTTAGTGACTCAGGGTGTGTAGTGTTTTCCAATAACTATGTGAGTGAGGCTTTGTCTGCTTTCAGCTGTAGAAGATTACTGCAGAAACTTGCCAAGGGCTGTAACGTCAAGCTCGCAACTCAATCAAGGACTAGGCTGAGATACACAATGAGTGGGGAGGCTCCCTGGTAGATGGCAGGCATTTCATTTTTCTACATAAACAAAATTCTACTGAAGGATCAGGCTAGACTAGGGGGGAAGGGTGGCCTATATCTTAACCGAATGTTCGTCCCTTCCACCTCCACCCTGGTTTTCAGGAACCTGGCTGTGGAGAGGAATCCTCCATCTAGGAATACTACAGTACTCATTCATTCACTAGACAGAAACATTTGATGTGGAGGGTACACACACGAGCAGAACAGAATGGCTCTGCCCTCAGTCTAACAGCACTGTGCAACTCATCACATATGTGCGGTATGGGTGCTCCTGAGACTATGGTGAAGAGTCTTCATGGAAACCCCAAGAGAAATTCCTGTCTGACCCTTGGGTCCAGAACAGTATCTCTGCAGAGTACTGACCTGTGTTTAACCCCACAGACACTGGATGCTGAAAACTAACTGAGCCTGCTTTCTTTGTTGCTAAAAATCTCAGCGCCCACCTGTGGCCCACCCATGGCATAGAAGAAGCATTTCGGCAGCTGTCTCATTCCCAGTCCAGTTCATGTCCCTAACCTTCTTATCCCCTCTTTTTCTCCCAGCTACTTCAAGTTTGATTCTTATATTTTATGTTTCCTTAATCTTCGGAAAGGTACAGTCGAAATAAGTAAATAACAATGTACATAAATATTATAAAAATTTTAGGAAAGTAGAGTATTACATGCCAACTCCAAAAACTCATCCTAGAAATTCGTGGACATCCCTTTAAATATCCATTAAGAACTTCTTTTATTATTTTCCTACCTTAAAGTTTAAGCTCTTGAGTGGGGGGAAAAGATTAAAGATTTTTAGTTATTTAGAGCTCAATTGTGTTTTTTTCTTTTTCTTAACTATGTCAGAACTGAATGCACAAAGCAACCATTTATAAATGAGAATACCTCCATGTGCCAATTGGCCTAACACAGAACTTGTTCTAGTAATTAGGTGATATTATGTAAAAAAATGAATTCATTGTAAGTGCAACAAAATGCACATTCTATTGTTACCAGCCCCAGATCTATGATCTCAGCTCAGTAAGTGTACTTAAAGTGCTTGCATACTAAATTCTAGCCACACTTTCACCTAACTCAGAGCCCACTACAACCCAAATCCCAGCTCTCATTTGGAAGATGATTTCTATGGGGGAGAAGAGGCTTAATTCAAAAATCAAAGATATTATTTGTTGTGTGAAAAATAATTTGCCATTTTATACATATTGGTTAAAATATATTTTAAAATTTGATTTTCAGAACTAAGAGCATGCCTAAAGAACTGCTACTTTTATTGCTATGAAGAATGTATGAGCATGAGCAGAAGAGAGTACAGGATGAGAGAGTACAAGGGAGAGAGCTTCTGCGACAGGATGTGGGCATCCCTGCAAAGGCCAACGCAGAACACAGAGGCTCATCTTTCTGTGGCGTCAGCACCATCGCCACCATCATCACCATCCATCTATCAGATTTCCTTTTGGCTTTGCAGTACATCGGACACATGACAAGACCAGTAGAATCAGGTAACATTTCCCATTTAGCTTTTCTTTTACAATGGCCCAAGATTCATAAATAAGTGAATCTCTCTATATGGTCTTTCAGATCTTTATTTACAAAATATTCACATGACATGAACCACATGAATACACCTGTATTCATGCTTATCCCAGATATAGTTCCTTCTAATCCCAGACAATAGGCACACAGTTGTCCATTCCCGCTGAGCCTTCCTCGTTGGCATCAGCATCAGATTCTTAGATGCATGAGGGGCCCGGGGGAGCATTGCTGGAAGTTCTAATGCAATAAAGCCAAAAGGAAAATTTTACGAGTTACACAGATGTTCTAGTTTTGAGAGCCATTGGGGACAAAAATGAGTCAAATCTCCACATTAATACCAAACAACTACTATTTCCTTAGAGCCTACATCTACCAAATTATAAACCAAACAGGGTCTAGTGCTAAGTAAATAACAATAATCTTCATGGTTGTCATTTTTCTTATTTACTGTGTGACAGAAACTGTGCTAAGTACTTTACCTCATTTAATCCTAACAACCCTATAAGGCAGATGCCACTGTTACTGTTACTTTACTCCTCAGAACGCTAAGGCTCAGACAAATTAAGTAAACTAGAGTGAAGTAAAACAGCTGAGGGAGGGGAGCTGGGACTCCATCCAGGCCGTGTGACTGCAGACATGGAACTTCTCCCTGTCCTGGAGTGCAGCATGAAACACCTGGTGAGTTCATGATGTCCGTATTACACTCATTTCTAAGAAGAGAATATAGCCCTGGCTTAGCTTTCAAATACCCAATGTTGGCACCCCTTCTGAGTCCTCAGCGCCCTGCACGGTGCATGACATCCAAGAGATGCTCAATAAATGTTTGTTGATTAAGTCAACGAACACAATTTAGCAGTTTACAGAACAGTAGAAATGTTCTTCAAGGAAAATGGCAAATATATTAAGTCTAGGGAAGCCTTGTAGAAAGCTTTATTTAAAAATTCCAAAATACAAATTATTGATTATTGATTTTCTGTAAATAAAATCTCCCTCAGCTCTGATACCAAATATAGGTGAACCTATCCCAAGACAATGACCACAATATACTTCTCTGTGTATAATGGGGACATAAGATTTAGTTGATTTAAAGGGATAGTTGAACTAGAAAAACAGCGAACAGTGCTTTAAATTGTCAAAAAGTGATTATGTTCAACTACAAATTTAAATGAGAATTTAAGAGTCTAAGGATTAGGTGGGGCAGCTTTTAGAAAGTTAAAATTGCCATAAAACCATTAAAAAACACAACCTAGTAATAGTCCTTGCCAAGACAAAATGTTCCAGTAGCTCCAGTTTTTATGCTAGGATCACTTCTGGAGCTAGAAACTAGATGTAAAGTAAACTTTCTATTCATCTTCTAGGAGGTCAAGCAAAAGAAGTCCAATGTTCAGTCCTGTTAAGTCACAGACTGGTTTACACGTTACTGGGTAATGGCATAGAGTTATACCCATTGTTATCAATACTGCCATGTATAAACTATTGATACTAGCCCTCTAGTAAATCTCTACACATCTCCAAAAACCAGTAAATCTAAACCTGCAGAAACTATGTAAAGTTGTCATTTTTATATGAAGTCAGTTATTCTTCTTTTATAATGAGTCTAATCCTCTTTATTAACAGCATTCATTCAAGCTGACATTTATATGCCTGGATGTTTATATTATAGTAAATAAAAGTGCACTAGTCATTCACTTCTTTTAATGTTTTTATATTTGTGCTAAAATAATCTCCATTAAGAAAATGATACTTCATAGTCAACTACTCTTTTATGAGGTCAAATAGATGACTTTTTACAGTAACTATATCTCTGAAACTATTTCACCAGTATCTTAATCTGTCAAGTTTCACTATGTATATATAAAAAGTATACACAGTAAGGGAAGCTTTAAAAAAAAAAAAAAGTACCCTTAATAGACAACAAAGCTTTCTTTCTAAATAAACATGCTTGCCAGTTTTAACTAATTATACAATACCAAGTAATTATAATATGTGATAATAGAATCTTGTAACTCAACTATCAAATAAATTTTCATACATCTTTTATATTCTTTCTTGGTGTCAATAAAATAAGATCAGTTAATTAGTGCCAAAGTCAGAAACTACTGCATACATGGCTCAGCTATGAAACAATTTTAAAAAATATATATTTCTTTATTGATTTCAGAGAGGAAAGGAGAGGGAGAGAGAGATAGACACATCAATTATGAGAGAGAATCATTGATCAGCTGCCTCCTGCACAACCCCCACTGGGGATCGAGGCTGCAACCCAGGCCTGTGTCCTTGGCTGGAATCGAACCCGGGACCCTTCAGTCCACAGGCTGATGCTCTATCCACTGAGCCAAGCTGGCTAAGGCTGAAACAAATTTTGTTTTAAAGATTCTTTTCTGTCCTAACCAGTTTTGCTCAGTGGATAGAGTGTCGGCCTATGAACTGAAGGGTCCCAGGTTAGATTCTGGTCAAGGGCATTCCCTGGGTTGCAGACACCCAGTAGGGGGTTTGCAGGAGGCAACTGAGATGTTTCTCATCGATGTTTCTAACTCTCTATCTCCCTTCCTCTCTGTAAAAAAAATCAATAAAATATATTTTAAAAAGATTCTTTCCTATCTAAAATACTGTAAAAGCTTCAAAATGACTATACATATCTAACTAAGAAGTCTAAAAAAAATCAGCTCTGATAGGAATTTAATGACAACTCTTCCATAATTTTTTTCATTAAGAAATTCTAGAAAATCCTTCAAACTCTATAAGCAAAGAACAGTCTTTACCATACTAACAGAAATTTAGAAAGAATTAAGTTTCTTTACCCTATTGGCAAAACTTGGGAAGCTTGCGAACTACCATTCCTCACCGCTGTGAAATGTAAGATGTAATTCATGGAAGATCTAATTTATCACCGCATTAAATACATTCAGAGTTTTCTAAGCACTTAACAATGAACTCTCTCTAGCTCTAGAAGTAGCATTTTTTGTAATTTTAAAAGGATATTTCATATAGTTTGTAATTTTTTTTAGTGTAACTGAGCCAGAAATATGTGTTAAGACATAGTTTAAGTAAGATTATGTACTGATGCTCTAATTTAATCTACTCACCCATATCTTTTGGAACCAAATTATAAACAAATAAAAGCTAAACTAATCAAAAAGAGGAAGTTTGTCCTCAAATCTTAAATTTCCGAAAGTAAATTATTACATACTAAGAACTCATTATACAATTACACTACAAGGCTGATTATCCTACAGGTTTGGCTAATTTGCTGGCAACTGGATAAGAACTTGTTTATAAACTACAAAATAATCCCATCACATTTACTTCTTGATCCTGACTGTCATAAAAATAAATTTTAATTGCCTCAAATTTCTTGCTGCATAGAGCTTGAACCACTTTGGGGGTGTGGGTGGGGTCAAGCAGAACCTACAGCCAGATGACAATCATGTGTACTTTTCAAACAAGGTGAAAAAAAATTCTCAACAAACAAAACGCTGCTGTTTACTCAATCCAGCAAATTACTTTTTCTCTAGTTAGGTTATATCTAAATATTTTCCTTCTAACTTTAAACATGGAAGTCACTAGCCCTTTTGAAACGATGGATCTTTGCTAAGCCACGGACAACACAAATACCTTATTTTCCGGCGTATAAGACGACTTTTGAAACGAAAAAAAGTCAACCAAAAATCAGGGGCAAAAGACCAAAATTGCACAAAAATTACCTGCAGATCTTGACGGCAAAGTAAGTGTTTTCTTTGAAGTGGGGGGTAGTCTTATACAGCGAATATAGGCCTAAACCTATGTTTTAACTGTAAAAATTAGGGGGTTGTCTTATACACCAGAAAATACAGGTAACAAGTAAGTCTTTCACACACACACACACACACACACACACGTATGTGAAAATCTGTCCCCTTGAGATTTCATCCGAGTATAAATTCGTTTCTTTACATTTCAGAGTTACTACAGGAAGAAGAAAAGGACAAAAATCTACCAACTAGGCTGAGCTGCCATCCTCTCCATGTAGTCCTTGGCCATGTCCCGGGCCTCGATGTTCTCGGGGTACAGCACGCAGAACATCGCCAGGGCGCCCAGGTTGTTGCCGTAAATCTCGTTCCAGCGGGCGCTGAAGTCCTTGGGGTCCCAGGGGGGCAGGTAGTCCAGGGGGCTGGACAGCATGGTGTGCACGGCCTCGGCGAGGCGGGCGGCGATGTGCCCGTGGGAGCCGGCGGCCCGGAGCCGCAGCTCGGCCACCTCGGCCCTGGAGAAGTACAGCATCGGGTGGCTGTCGTAGTTGGCGTTGGTGAAGGGGATCATGACGTCGGGGTCCTCGTCGGTGACGTAGGCCGACGTGCAGCAGAGCAGAGCTATGAAAAACACACTGGGGGCCCCCCGCGTGTGAGTCCTCATCGTGGCATCAGATCTCCAGGCCTCCGAGGCAGCCAGACCATCTTCGAAAGATACTGCGGGAGGAAACAGAAAAGAAGGGCGGGTCAACCAAGGAAATATTACAGACTGATTCATATGCCTTTGAGCATAACGATTATTGCTTGTCTCATTTTTTATTCTTATTAGTATAGTTCCAGTAGGACATGATCTCACCCATCTAGGGGGAATGGTGAACAACATAGACGGATGAGCAAGAACAGACCCAGAGATAAGGAGCCCTGGGTCAGACTGTTGGACCTCAGAGGGAGGGTGGGGATAAAAGGGAGAGATCAACCAAAGGACTTATGTGCACACATACGAGCCTAACCAGTGGTCAAGGACAATAGGGGGGTGGGGACATGAGTGTGTGTAGGGGATAGGGATGAGGGGGTTGAGGACAAATATGTGATACCTTAATCAATAAAGAAATTTAAAAAAAAAAAAAAGAAGCATATGGTAGGTAGTGAACACACTAGGAAAAGGTCTAAATACTGAAAATAACTTGTTTGAATTTAGGTATTTTTTTTTAATACAACAAAATTCGAACGAGGAAGACACTTACTGAAACCTAACAATTTACAATTAATTAATTAGTTATTTAACTAATTAGGCATGATACATCACACATGTACACACCGTGAAAAACAGATTCTGCACTTGGGAAAGCAGTATAATGCTTGCGTAAGTAGGCATTCTTGTCACATTTTTATCACACTAAAAGTTTAGGTTTTATGGTTATTTTTTAGCCACTAGTATGAACACCACACTAACCAAAAGCTGGTGGTGAGATGCCATCTGGGAATCTGAATGGACATTAGGAAAAAAACAAGATCCTGTCTCTCTGAGCAGAACCCCCTTCACTCTAACCTCTCCCTGCTCCCTTACATTCTTTATTCTGAGTTGGGGGTTGGGGTCAATACATCACTAAGAATGCAAGCAGGCCAAATATTATGAGTAAAGCTAAACATCCTCTTTGCGTCAGCAGAAGGTGGGCCAGAGGAGACAACGGCAGGGGAACCGTCTTCTGGGCCCCGCGCCCCCTGGGCTGACAGCATAAGCACGCAGGGCAAGGCCTGGCGGGCTTGCTGGGACTGGAAGCTGGCACATCTTCATTCAGAAAGTGAGATCGCAGAACCCAACGGATAAAATCACACGTGTGCATTTCCCCCTTATTTGGAACTACTGTCTACTTTTTCATTTTGCATATGGGATTTTGGTTCCATTCAGTAAGTCAGACCTTTAAACCAAACTGAACTACTTAATGTTCTTAAAAGTCCTTTTCCCCCCCTTTTTTTCCCCCCAGTGGCAGCTTTGCTCACAGGTTAAAAGAATGTCTTTCAAATGTAGGAACATTAAAAAAAAAAAAAAAAAAAGGAACCTCAGCCAGTCTTAGTCCATGTCTCACATCTGGGATACAGCACGCATTACAGCCCCTAGAGCAAAGTCAGGGAATTCTTAAAATTCTTCAGAGGGGAAAGGTTATGGCAAGCAGACCAGTAAAAGACAGTTTTGTGTAAATAATGAGCAGTAGTTTTCAATTATTAAAGGGGAAAACGGATGGAGAAAAATCAACCTCCCCCGCTGAAGAGAAACGATTTTTCCAGGGAAAAACTGTCCCGTCACATTCAGAAGACAGGACATCAAGGATTTCACACACATCAGAGACCAATCTAGATTCCCAACTGGCTGACTCTCCAGGAGAAGGGCACTATGGCGCCCCCTGTGGATGCTGCCCCAAGTCCTAGCATTCTTTCTATTTCTGATTACATTTCTGAATGTGCTTTAGACTTTATGTACAGTAACGACATCAAGGGCAGTGGTGTGGTAAAGCGTTTTAGATTTACTTCAAGAGTAGAATTTGTGGTGAATAAAAAAAAAAAATCAATATTAGCCATGCTAAATAAAATGTATAAAATAGAAATAACTCTAGGACTCTGCCCATATTATGTCTAGCACCCAAAGCTTCAAGGCGGCTGTCTGGATCCTTCAAGGTCAGAGCCCTGGGCCAAAAGAAATAATGGCCTGTGGTTATGTCTACGGAGGGGTGTGGCTCTCTGGCAACTCAGAGATGTGGCTGGGTCTGAAGCAATGCTCAGTACCCCCTCCCCCCCAACTCCCCAAAATCCAAGTTTATTTCTTACTTTAAAAAAAAATATATATATATATATTATTGATTTTTTACAGAGAGGAAGAGAGAGGGATAGAGTTAGAAACTATTGATGAGAGAGAATCATCGACCAGCTGCCTCTTGCACACCCCCCACTGGGGATGTGCCCGCAACCAAGGTACATGCCCTTGACCGGAATCGAACCCGGGATCTTTCAGTCCGCAGGCCCACGCTCTATCCATTGAACCAAACCGGTTTCGGCCCAAGTTTATTTCATACTCTTTTCAGAGAACAATCATGCTAACGATTTTCGTAAAAGCCTGTATATATTAAATCCCCAAGAGTCTGAGGTTGAATGCAGGCATCAATACAATTAACACTGTGGGGGTTTTAGGCACCCAGAGTGAGGACGGGTGAGAAGTTTCTCCTTTAACTGACCCCTACATGCACAGAACTGAAGATCTGGCTGCTACTGGTGTATGTGCAGCTCAAGTTCCAGTAGGGGATGGCTTGGGCTGGAGGGGTGGGTAGGGTAATAGCCGTGTGTAGACTAGAAATCCACTATTTCAGATTCTGTACAAACATTCCCTAAAGGGGCTTAAGGCTGATTGGTTTTATGCCTTTTCACCTTCCTTAGGCATCGAATCCCCCTGGGGTCACTGACATAGTCAAGGTCACGGACATAGTCAAGGCTGCTCCAGACAGCCCCTCACAATCTGAGACTCACACTCTGAGCCCAGCCCCTCCTGCCACATTGCTTCCCGCTGGGCCGGCTGTGCCAGAGTCTATTTAAACAAGAAGAGCTGCTTCTGAGGCACAGAGCCTCATTAAGATGTTGTTTTGGGAATGGTGCCATCTCAATATGCCAACCGAAGGCTCCCTCGTTACTACTTCACATCCACGTGAGAGTGTCAGGGCAGCGAGGCCGTGCGTTACCACACATGTGAAACGTTCATTCTTGCTAGAATTCCGTGTGGGCCAATGCAGGGCCCACAGAAATCCTGCAGAATGATCTTCGATGGAGGCTGCCTGGGGAGGAAAAATCCCACAGCGTTCACCGCGGCATAAACTGTGTGCCACCCCCCTTGTATCACATTCCACGTGCTGGGCCCCAGAGCTCTCCTGCTTTGAAGGCCTTCATTCCTCTACCCAAAAAGCCGGTGTCTGCTGTGTCTGGCACGCAGCCGGAATGGGGTGGGCTGTTTGGGCTGTGCATATGCTGCGCTTCACGGGAGCATCCCAGGGCTTAGCACGTGCCTGACAGAAAAGGCAGCTCGTAAACTCTGGCTGAACGGAGCTCACTCCTGGGCTGGGAGCTGGCAGAGCAGAGAGCATCGCTAAGATCAACAAGAAGAAAGCTTAGTTCCTCTTATTGGAAGCCAGCCCAAGTTTAGAACTTTTCAGAAGGAAAGTCAGCTAGGAAACCCACGGAGGGAAACACAAGATCTCGAAACTCCTGCAGCCTAGAAAGTATTGTGGGGTGATGGTTGGTTTTTGGCAAAGAAAAAAAAAAAAAAAAAAGGAAGAAATTAAGCCTACTTAAAGTCTAACTCAAACTTGCTTTAGTCGGATAACCTACAGGGAAACCTACTTCCCATCTACCAGCTTACATTGATCCAGGAAATTCCATGAAAAACCTCCTATGTCCAGTCTTTGGGTTTTCCCTTTGACCTCTATCCTGGCATCCTGAGGGCCCGCTCTGTAAAGAGAAGAGCTAAAATTAGGTGAAAGGAACATTCCTCAAGATAATTTCATGTGGACTACAGATGGACTGGTCTTATGCTAATCTGACCCACTTATTTCATTAGCAAAAACTATAGCACAACAAACCTGAAATTTCAACAGATACATAAAGTTCTTGTTTCAGATACATTTAAGTATTAGTTTGTGGTTTGTGTGTGTTTTTTTAAGCAAACGAATAAAGCAAAATTTGTTGAAAGTGATGCCCTAATGACTGAACTTTGGGAAGTACTGGGAATGCTGAGTAAAACAATGGCCACTCACTTAAATATTTAAGTTGCACTTGGCCCAGTTCAAGAAAGAGCATGGCATTTTCAATATGGCAGAAGCACAGGTGACCCTCCACAGCTGACTCTAATAATACAGTTTACCCATAATTCAATTCTCAGGATGTTTCTGAAAGGCTCCATTAGGTCCCATTTCCGCCCAACAATCTCTCCTCTTCCCGTCCACTACAATAGGCTAGCGTTCCCAATCCAGTTTTCTTTCCCATTCTTCTGTCTCCTTCTGCAAAGTTCAGAGAGCAAAACATTCCTTAGTTTAGACCTAATTAATGAATACAATATAGTCCTTTAAGAATTAACCTGTCACTACAAAATAACTCAGATAGCAATTTGGTCATCTAGCCACAATAATCCTAGTTTGGCACTTTGCTTAGGCCAAGCCAAAGGATATAACAAGATGTCCAAATTCTAATTACCTTAAGCCGGTCCTCACACAACAACAAGCCCAAAATTATTTTGCTTTAGTTCTGGTTCCAACTGTCCACTGTAGCTATTATGATTTCTGACCCCCAGAGAAATTTTTTTGTGAAGTGCTTTGCACATATTTGATCTTTTACTTACAATAAATTAATGTGGCAAAAACAGTATTAAGAGTTACTATACGCTGTTATTCAGTGCCTTGAACTTCAGAGGCAGAACTAGAACCCAAACTTCCTAAATCCTAAGCCAAGGTCCTTTCCTGTGACCAAACATTTAGAAATTCAACAACATATCTGCCATCCTTACACAAGGAAAGCACAGAAAGAGGATGAAAATGAAAAGAAATGAGAATTAGATTAGTCCATCCAATTTCCCACATGAAGTGTGTTTCCAAGTGGTCTGGGATTGTTTAAAAATGAAATGCATAGTATACAAAAGTTCTTTCAATTCCTCTGGCTTTGGAAAATATAGAAAGTATTAAAAATAATTTAATTTTTTTTAAATATAGAATTCATAAGAATTGAAGAGAGAAATCACCTTGTATAAAGTAAAACATATCCCAAGTTAAGATGGCTTAAAAACCCTTTTCTAATATGCACCTAAACCCTTTTATAATATGAGCTAAAGTCTAAGGAATACAGCATTATGATAAACATAATAAATGTTGAGGTGGGCAGACATTAGTATAATCCCATCTGTGCTAGTACTTTATTTTGTTTTTAAATATGTTTTTATTGATTTTTAGAGAACACAGGGAGAGACAGATGGAAACATCAATGAGAGAACCATCAATTGGCTGCCTCCTGCGGGGGTCATGCAGGAGGCAGCCAACTGATGGTTCTCTCGTGTGTCCTGCCTGGGAATCTAACCCACAACCTCTTGGTGTATGGGTGGACCTTCAACCACTGAGTAACACTGGCCAGGTTGTCTACTAGTTTTGATCAACTGACTTCTGGTCTCAAAGTCTCTCTTCTCTCATTCATAAAATGATCCCAACCTAATGGAAGATTAAGTACACTTATCATAGACCTGATATGAATTAAGAGCTCAATAAACATGTCATTTTTAATAAAAGGGAAGAAGTTTTAGAAATGTAAAATTGTACAAACCTACCCACAAAATATGTTATTTGAAAGAAAATGAATATTATAAGCAAGAGAATCAGAGATGTTAACACACTAGGGCAAGGTCATGCCCCTTAGAGACAGCTACAACTTGAACACATACTCCTGACTCTTCAACTCATCATTCCAGTAAGCTCAACACTCACGAGGAAGAAAAGCCTATGACCCTTGAATATTTTCAAGGATTCGTTGAGGGTTTTGCCCCAGAAGAAAAGAATAACAACAGAATACTAAACTATTACTGTATCTGAGTTTGACTGCTTCCCCTAGCCCATGCACGAAAGGCGCTGCTTCTTACTGTATTCTGTCAAAAGAAATGCCACGTGACATAAGAGGGGCTGGGAAAACCACCTCTGGCTGGAGCTGTTGCCAAGTGACAGATTTATATTATGGAAGGGACGTGAGTACTTGGGGGACATCTGCTGCCCTTGATGAGCTAACCTCAATCCAGGGTCTAGTCTTGTTTCAGTCAATGTCATCAATAGCTCCGCTGATCAGCCCGGGAGATGCTCTCCAATGTTAATAAACTAAAACTCGACTCCCTCAAGATAAATAGAACCAGAGTGTCTGCATTCATTTATGAGAAATACAATGATCAAGCAGATTGGGAAATATTGTCGTAAAACTGCACAGGAAGTCAAGTTATTAAATAATTGCCTGGTGCACAGGGATCAGGACAAAGGAAGTGGGAAGGGCTTTAGGCTTGGGGCAACTTCATCAGTCAAGATCACTGCCATCACTGCATTTGAGCGGAAGCTGTAATGTCAGCATCTGGAATACCATTGAAAACAACATTTTAAAAATTAACTTGTGATGACATTTAGGGAAGAAGAGCAAATGTACATCCCCACAGCTCCTGCCACCACCCCCTTCAAGCTCGCCCAAGAGTAGTTGTTCCAGTTTGCCACCCCAATGGATGGCCTAGGAATCAGTTACATGACTAGGACAGTCAAATGTCTCCCACCCACATTCATTAAGTCCGAAAACAATCCAACAGGCCAGACAACTAAGGCCCTTGACATCATACCCACGCCCCTGGAAAACGTGTAGAAGTTTGCACCTACAACTTTTCCTTCCCTGTTCATGCTTTCATTGAAACCCAAATTCCCTCCCTCTTTAAGCCTCCAATCTGTTTTAGGAAACCTCTGATGGTCTGGGCGCTCTAATATATCCTAACAGAGATGCCCGTTTCCTCCTCGGATCTATTTTAGGATTTCACTCTCAGAGAAACCCTGTTCCCAAGTATTTGAGACACATCTAACCATGGTCATCTTAAGACATACTAACCTCACTGTTTCCGCATATTTTAACTAATAGAAGGTACACATTTTAAAAGTTCTCCTTGCTTTTCTATTTCCATTTTATGAAATGTATATTTAGAATAACTTTTTGAAAAGTAATTTTTTTTTTAAATAGCAAAAATAAACCTTGTTTTCTTGGTAAATTTTTGTAGTGAAATAAATCGAGCATTATGCTTAAAGATGTCAAATCCTAAGAAAACATATGGTTTGGGTACTATACAATCATTCCCTAAAATTATACTCCCCGATGTGTAAAGTCTGTGGACTCAGCCAAAAAAAAAAAAGGGAATTTTTTTTTTAAACCAAGGGCTCTTAATCAAAATGAAAGTGCCTTTTACTGAGGGCTTATTGTTTCCTTACTTAAGGGTGAGATGAATTATATCTCCCTAAAAAGTCATTTCCAAACAAAAATCCACAATATGGAATTATACCAGACGGAACCCCCAAGAATTCACACACACCACTGAGGGAGTAATTATAACCCTGAACCCACACAGCAAAACCACACGGTATAATGATGGTGCTCACCGCCTCCACACTCAACACGGAGGAAACTGTCGGGTAGGTTTGTAAGCTCAGTGTCGCTCTGTGCAGTCCAAGAGCATCTCCACCTGGGGCCCAAGGAAGTGTCCTGCGGGAACCACACTGTCTCGTAATGCATCCGACACTCACTTCTTTCCTACATCAGCAATGACGGTTGTCTCACTTTCTCTGATGAGAAGAATCATTCATCTGAAGTATGTTTAAAATGGCCGTACATAGTTTCCAGTGTCAAGTCTGAAGGTCCCATCTCCCCTTGACCAGAGACGACGTGAAGAAGTAATGTGGTGGCTATCGAACTGGAGGCATTAAGTAGGAGAGCTTTTGCCTGGTGCTCATTGTTACAAAACTAAGAACCGTGAAGATCCAGCTTTTGAGAGAGTGATTGCCTTGGGAAATGTAGAATGGAAGTTAAAGCTGTATCAGTTGCATGGAGCCAAAGAGAAAGCAGGGCAGAGGTGGTCTGCAAAGTCACTGATGCAATTACTAGAGTAATTAATTTTACTTTACCAAGGCCGAAAGAAAATGAAATGGTTAGACTACCTGAGATATAAGTAAATTCTAGTTTATCGAGCAGTCTAACACTTGGATATCTGATTCGTGCTTCCTTATTACACATTTAATTCATTTTCTACATGGTGTAGGAGTACAATATCCTAATGTATTTCCAGAATTTTTTATTCTGATCTTTCTTAAGAAATATCCTTTATTGATTTTTTTTACAGAGAAGAAGGGAGAGGGATAGAGAGTCAGAAACATCACTGAGAGAGAAACATCAATCAGCTGCCTCCTGCACACCTCCCACTGGGGATGTGCCCACAACCAAGGTACATGCACTTGACTGGAACCGAACCCGGGACCCTTCAGTCCACAGGTCGATGCTCTATCCACTGAGCCAAACCAGCCAGGGCCATATTCTGATCTTTTTATCAGAATAATGTAACGTTGAATATAACTATGTATTTTTTTGGTATTCTCAATCTTCTAAAAAATAGTTTTTAAGCATCGGTATGAACTTTTCCAATGTACTGATTTTCAGAATTAAAATATCAATTCCCTATGCTGGGGATAAGAATTTCTTATAAATATTAATTGATTCAGCTATGTATTTACCAGCTATTACATCTAGGAAATGTGCTAGTCAGAGACCACAAAGTGATCAAGGAAAACTATGCTCTGCCCTGAATCCTAGTAACTATAGGATAAAAAAAAAAAAAAAAAATCAAAGGAACTGGTGTTTCTGAGATTTTGGTGGTGGTGTTTTTAACTTCAGTATTTGCATTACTGTCTGGCATTGAAGTTAAAAGTTATGTCTCCCTTAATCCAAAGCCATTTATTTATTTAACTTACTGTGCCTAACCCCAAAAGAAAACTAACTATCTTTGTTTTCAATTTTTTTTTCTGCACAGAACGTAACCAAAGATTTCCTGGAAGGGCCCGCGAAACCACCAATAGCTTTCTCAGCAATAGTGTCAAGCATGAAAACACTCTTTTCTGGCATTACTGACTAAAAAAATAGAGCATAGAGAAGAAGATAAAGAGAGACAACGAAGCCAATAGCTAAATAGAACAGCATATAGTTTCAAATAACAGTTAAACTAAACCATGAAATGCCCGTGAAAACAAAAGGAAAACTTCTCTGCCAGCCATCGAGTCCTGAGGGCAGATGGGTGAGGTGGCACAGAGGCCAGCATGGCTTATGTCACCACGGCACGGCTTCACACAAGCTAACCATCGAAGCCTCGTCCCTCATTCAAAGGGAAGATGAAAATGGTTATTTGTGCTGCAGCCTGGTTGGGAGAGTCAATGAGATGACACCTTCAAAGCACCACTTTCTGCTAAGCGTTCCCTCAAAACGCTAGTTACCATCGTTCATCCCAGAACATGATGAGTGGTTGAGGGCACCAGCTGGAGCCAGCCGTCCAGGGTTGGAAGCCCAGGAACACGGCATCCTCAGCTATGGCCCTGCTTTCCCTGCCGTGGAAGGGATGCGATAATAATGCCTTCCTCACAAGGTTTCTGTGGTCCTCAATGACCGGGTACGCTTAAAGCAGTAAGAGGGTGCTTGGGATTGGCAAAGTGTTCAATCAAGGCTTGAACTTTCCAAAGGAAGTGCCCCATGCCACCAGGAGGAAGTGCTCATAAAAAAAAAAAAAAAAAAACCAGATACAGTGTATTGTGTATTCATAACCTTGAACTCTCAAGAGACTAAAAATATCAAATATTTTGACAAATACAAAGTATTGATGCCTAGAGGTTTCTCCTTCTTCCTGCTCAACGGCACGTTGACAACTTTCCTTTTCTTTTTCTTTTTCTTTTTTCTTATTTTATTGATTTTTTTACAGAGAGGAAAGGAGGAGAGAGATAGAGTTAGAAACATCAATGAGAAAGAGTCATCGATCAGCTGCCTCTTGCACGCCCCCTACTGGAGATATGCCCACAACCAAGGTACATGCCCTTGACCGGAATCGAACCTGGGACCCTTGAGTCTGAAGGCTGATGCTCTATCCACTGAACCAAACTGGTTTCGACTTTTTTTTTTTTTTAATGCACGTTGACAACTTTCAAGATACATATTCCAAGGTACCAAACATATCGGAGGAGAAAAGCCTTCCAATCTAATACTGTTTCTTCATCAACCAAATTTATAGAGAGAGACAAAACTTGCGGATACACCACAAGGAGAGTATTCTCTCTGTCTCTCCCCCTCCCCACCTTCATCCCTACCCCCCTCCCTTCCTCCCTGAGCTGGGGTATCAGTCTGCTCCTGCCTTTAGACAGCGGCGGTGGGAACTTACACCAGGACTTCTCAGCCTCCACAGTCACATGAGCCCATTCCTCCGCCTTAACATCCACTTGCAGGCGGCCTTCCTTCTTTCCCGCCTCTTTCCTGATTCCCGTTCATGCCACACATGCCTCTCTCCTAACCCACTCTCTGGAACTTCTGTGGGATGAGTCCAGACATCGATTACAGATGTTTTAGACAAAACAAGTTGATCTCTTATATACAATCTAGTCTGGTTCATGCATTGATGAATTAAGCTAAAACGGTATATGTTTTGGGTATGTCCTCATATCATCTCCTCCAGGATCAGGTCCTAACCATAATAACTCTAAGAAGCACTGATACTATCCATAGTCAAGGCCCTACCCTGCTGGACAGAAAAGGGTTAGCGTAGCAGGTGTATCGTTCAAACACCACCCACTTCTAAGACGGGCCTGTCTTCAGTATTGGCCCTGGTCGAACACAGGGGGGGCTGAGCTTGGAGCCCTTACAGTATTCTGCCCTATAGGTGGGGTTTCTTGTTTTTGTGTAACTGAGGCCTTGAGCCATACGGTACCAGTTTGATCAGCCAGTTTATACTAAATAGGACTTATGATAGACGCTATCTTTGCTGTGGGAGTCGAGGATCTGAAGTCAGTCACACAGGTGCTGCACGTCCATATCACCGGACTCTGTAAAAGCCCCAGACACCACGCTGGGACTCTGCACATGCGGTCTGCACAGCTGCTGTCCTTGGTTTCTCCCGGGCTTCTCTGCCCCATGCACCGTTCCCTCTGCTGACTTCCGTCTGTGCCCTATGGTGGCATTGAACCTGACTGCAACAGCTTTGTGTGGGAGTCCTTCTAGCCCAGAGGTGGTCTCGGGGACCCTGACCTTTGTTTTTAGTCCCATCACCTGTGTTCCTGTTAGAATTATGAGAGTCTTGCCCTAACACTTGTCCCTTGAGAATAGGAAATGTGGCACTTTTCACTGAATCCTTCTCTTTACCCAATGTTTGTTATTATTTTCTGACTTATATCCAGAAAAAAAAAGATTCTGTCCAAGGATATTACGCTTGGGGCAAAATACACAGCGGTACATACTGGACTTACAAATTGCTTAAAAGCTTTAGACATACACGGAAGTGAGGCAAAAGACTTAGAAGCATCTTGTGGGAAAATAATTTGCTGGCATTAAATCTACGTTTCTGGTACATTTGATATAAAATGGGAAATCTATGTCCTGGATGAGTACATATGGAGGGATGCGTTTAGCACTATTTAGGAAGCTCTTTTCCATGCCCTCCTTATATTCAAGCATTCTTCCATTTTAATCTTCAAATGCCCACCAATGATAAACTTACTTCTTTTGCCGCCTTTCACATACATGAACATTTTTATATATACTTTTTGATCTTACAGATCGCAATTCTTTGGTACTTTCTAAACATCATCTTATGAATCATAATAAAAAAAAACTCACAACACCACAGGTTTGGTTTGTAAAACAAGGACACTCGGATGCAAAAATGCAGGCACTGCCTTCTCCGACTTCCCCATTTCAGTTGCTGGCAGCTAATCCTGCCAGCAATTCAGGCCCACATTCCCCCTTTTTCCCTTCCCCACAACTGTCTCCATTTCCAAGCCATCAGCACATTCTGTTGACTCCATCCTCAAAATACAATCCAGAATCAGCCAGTAACAACCTAAGCCACACCACACCATGTCTTGCCTGAATTACTGCAAGAGTATCCCAACTCCCCTCTCTGCCTTCACCCTTTCCTCTTGCTGGTCCTTCTCAGCAGGTTGAGAACCACTAGCAGGGTCACCTAAGACCATTGGAAAACACAGATATTTACATTACGATTCATAACAGTAGCAAAATTACAGTTATGATGTAGCAACGAAAATCATTTTATGGTTGGGGGTCACCACATGAGGAACTGTATTAAAGGGTCTCGGCATTAGGAAGGTTGAGAACCACTGTCTTAGTGACTTAAGGATTGACTCTCCCGGAACTTTCCTCACTTGAAAATCATCATTCGTCTTTGTACCTTTTTAAATCAATAGATAAGTAACTTCTATCACTTGGGGAAATTTCTAACTTGCTTAGAAATGACTTAGGAACCTCCATTTCATTCTACCTCCATCCTTAATTTACACTTGAAAGGCACCAACTTCTATTTTAGCTTACAGGGGTATATCTACCACTTATCCATCTCCATCTGCCTCCTCAGCAAAATCCTTACCGTTGATACTTTAGATTTTTGCCTTTTTCCAAAAGCACTCAATTCTTCCTTTATTACCAATACTTTGGGACAGTGATTTATCATCCAAATTTATAGAGAGGACTGAAATTTACCAGTGCAAGTATAATGTCCCTGAACTTAACTGTATCTCCAATGCCAAATGGAGCGAAGTCTCAGAGAATGCATGTTGGAAAGAAGAAAGGAAAAGATCCTTTCGGTAGACAGGGAGCACACCGCCCTCCCAAGGCCCACTGTGACATGTCCATTGCTGTGGCTGTTTGGGGGATGGTTGAGGTCTAGGAGAACAGGAGATGGAAGAGCCTTGTTTCTCATATAAACCTACGGATTCCTCCTCTTTCCTACAATCCTCTCAGCACACCCTGGTCAGAGTGTGGTGTACTCAAAAGATCTGACATTGAGTCTGTTATGGGTTGAATTATGTCCTGTAAAAATTCACATGTCCGAGTCCTGATCTCCAATACCTCATAATGTGACCTTATGTGGAAACAAGATCATAGCAGATATAATTAGTAAAGCCAACGTCATTTGGAGTAGGATGGGCCCCTAATCCAATATGACAGATGTCTTCATAAAATGGGAAAATTGGGAGACAGACAGACACACACACACACACACACACGAAGAAGGTCATGTGAAGATAAAGGTAGAGAACGGGGTGAAGCATCTACAAGCCCAGGAATGCCTAAGCCTAACAGAAACCACCAGAAGCTGGGAGAGAAGCATGGGAAAGATCTTCTTTCATGGCCTTAGCAGGAACCAACCCTGCTGACACCTTGATTTCAGACTTCTAGCCTCAAGAACTTTGAGACAATAAATTTCTTTTGTTGAAGACACCCAGTTTGAGGGATTTTGTTACAACAGCCTAGCAAACTCTGTAGAGTCCTAGCTCTACAATCTTCTCGTTTCCAAATTAGGGATTACAGCCCTTACTATATACACACCAGAGGCTGCTATAATCAATAAACATACCGGAGTGGGAGAAAGTAGGTTTATAGACTTGAGTACATGAAACAGAGTTTATTCTTGTATTTTTATCTACTAATTAATGTATTATTTTCCATATGAACAACAGTAAACCTACCTTTGCCCACTCCTGTACATAATGTTTACCAACTGCCAGGAACTATGCCAAGTTTGTCACCTGGGTTAACTCATCTAATCTTCACTGTGGCCCCACACTATAAATATTAATAGCACCCCCTTTCCACAGCTGAGGAAACTGAGGCATAAAGTGAGTTATGCAAGATCAGAGAAAGAGCGAAGGAGCCAAGACATAACCTAGGCAACGTGCCAAAACTAATCATGACATAATTATCTTTGTAAACCATAAAGTTCCTCCCAAATTAAATAAGTCACCATCATCATATCACTCACCTACTCAAGAGCTTCTATTTCCTGTGGCAAAAAAAAAAAAAAAAAATGAACAACTTTCTTCCACAGGGTATGTAGCTCTGGCCTATCATTCAATAGTATTTCCCATTTCCTTTCCACACACACTCTCCCTCCACGCGCATCCTTGCCTGATCACGACTCACCTTTCTGTCTTTCATTCCCACTGTTACTCTCTTTCATGTGGTTCCCTCTAAGCGCTCCACACCCAACCCCTTGCCTTTTTCAGAGAACACATTTGTTATAAAGCCTTCTCTGGCCATCCATGCATTGCTCAGTATTCTTTGGGAATTCAGGGATGAGGCTTGCCTAGAAGGTGCTTATGTCATCTGTTAAGATGACAGAAGAAGTAATATATTTTCACAAGTCACTAAAATAAAAGGAAGGAAGTTTGCATGAGAGTGACAAAGTACTTTCAGAATTTACGCGCCTTTGCACTTCTGGCTGGGATGGAGAAGGGAGGATGTACTGAGAAAATGCATGATCTAAACTGTTTTAAGAGGATTTAAAAGGGGGGGGATCAATAAGAATATTTATAGTTTTAACTGTTTCTACTAATTTATGCATTTAGTACTAGTTACAGGTATACCAAGTTATTTGAAGGTACATGTTTATCTTCCTTTCTCACATTTATGTTTCAATCCCTTCTGGACCCAAAAGGGATCTGAGGTAGAACTCACCAATGCAGGTATAAGCTCCTGGGAGGCAAGGGTCTTACTCTTTTCTTTCCTATAGTGTCTAGCACCACTGATTACATGCAATACGGTCCTTCAAAAATATTTGTGGAAAACAACGAAAGAATGTATGAGGAAGGGAAGGGAACAAGGAAAGATAACGCTATAAAAGGAGATAGGGAATGTCCACGATTGTTCTAAGAAATTCTCCTTGACCTGGCAGCCATCCCATTTTGCTATTCACTCCTCCTCCTGTGCATTTGCCCTCCTTGTGATGTTTTTCCTCCCCTATGAGCATAAAATCCTGAGACATAGTTCATTCTCCCCTCTACCTGAGTATCCTCTGCCATGTAACACTTACAGATCTCTTCCCGCCTGCAATGCCACTGCATGCATTTGTCTCTGTTTAGCCCTTAATTGTTCTCACAAAGATTCGTGTTCAGCTGTTTCACCAACCAGATTTTATTGCTGCCCAAGGATGAAAACTATGCCATATTTATTCTGCATGCTCCCCTCTCCACCCCCACCCAGATATCCCCTCAAACACAGAAGTACCTGGCAAATACTTGCTGAAGGACTAAATCCTTTCAGTATTTCTATCACTAAAGTGCAGCATTCTTTCACCTGGCTCTCCAGGTTCAAAAGTACATTGGAAAAAGTTATATATCAAAGCTTTCATTGCCAAGTAACAGATTTATCTTTTCTAAAACTTGCAACCATTGAACCAAACTTCAGTGGCTTCCCCAACAAGAAAAAAAAAAAGGTGTAAGCACACAAAGAAGGATCTGTTATGTAACTACCCTTCTACTGCCAGCTCACTTCAGCTGTAGGCACAGGATTTATCATTTTATGGCAATTTAGTAAAATAAATACAGCCACACATCTCTTCCCTAAGAAAGAGATATTGGAAGTTTTAACCTAAAACTTGCACCATGAAATTTAACAAGAGATGAAATTGAATTTTGAAAGTTCCCAAGTTCCCACAGCAGATACTCAAAATACCATTTGTTAATCTGAATTTTATATAGAATTCTATACAAGTCACAAAAGTCTAAAAACTTTAATGGTGCAAATCTTAAACCCCTATCATAGCACGTGGCTAACAGGATGAGTCCAAACTGAACAATATTGGTTTCTTTAGGAAAAAAGGTGGATATTAAAATGTCACACCAGTGTTTGGGACAGGATAAATGGAACTATTGCACAAAGCAACCAATGGATTTGAATTTCGCCCTCCAGCTGTCCTGGGTTCTCCTTAGAACCAATAGGGTCTAATTTGTAGATGATTTATAACGAAGCAAGAGGAACAGCATGGCCAGGTAGCTCAGCTGGTTAGAGAGCCCTCCCAATGTGGCAAGGTTGTGGGTTCAATCCCCAATCAGGGCACATGCACATAAAAGAATCAATTTTCTCTCTCTCCCCTCCCCCTTTCTCTCTCTCTCTCTCTCTCTCTCTCTCTCTCTCTCTCTCTCTCTCTCTCTCTCTCTCTCTCTCTCTCATCAATTTTAAAAAATAAAAAGAGGAAGAAATTAGCCTCACAACTCACAGGGCCAGCAAAAGATGCTCTTACTGAGAAAACTCTGCCGCTTTTTCAGTGCCCCCAGGAATCAGTTTCCTTTGAGAAAGGCAACTGTGAAAAGCATTTCAAACCTGCTTTCCAACCACAGGCTGTAAAACTAAGGTGAAACACTTACTTCCTGCTGCCTGAGACAAAGGCTGCTGGGCTTACCTTTCTGGCATCCCCCACGCCATGAACCCAATACTGGCGGGCAGTGTATTATTTTCAAGCACCTTTTGCTCATCAGCACGAACCCTCTTTGAAGATCATTCTATCGCTAAGTACTGCCTAGTTTTAACATTGAGAATAAAATAGAAACACTGGCCTGAAACCACATTCTGAATTCTACTGGATAGTCCATCTTCCCAAACAAAAATCAAACAAAGCTCACATTGTTTCTATAAATATTATTACTTTTAACCATAACTACTGCCACGAGAAGTTTGGTATATAGGAGAGAAGTTTCCAGACTCTCTCTGACATGGGCAAGCTGTATATTTTAGCCACATGGACGAATGCCCCAGTCGTTAGTGTTAGCACTGGTGCCAGTCTAGTTTTACTTTAAAAAGTGGACCAGAGAAATGTAAAGGCTATTACGGAAAGTCCAAATGGAACAGAATAGTCTAGTGCCAGAGCCTTTTTTTAAAAAAGATTTTCTAGAATAAAAATGAAATGTAAAGGAAAGTGGTCAGTTTGGGGTAAAACCAAATGAAGCCTAGAGGATTTTTCAGCTCTTGGAATGTGCACCTACATGAACAATGTGTTAAAGAATCTTATATGTGATCAATACCTACCCTGATCCTAACCTTAACCCTAACCCTAACCCTAACCAATACTTTGTACTAACAAATAGATATGCTAAGTAGAAACCATAAAGGCAACTTGTATTATATTTCAGACACTGAAACCGACCATTTCTTCTACATTCACAATACTGTTGACCCTTGAACAGCAGACACCTACCTCCGAATGCTCTCGAAAATCTGTGTCTAACTTTAATTTAAAAAATATATATTTTATTGATTTTTTACAGAGAGGAAGAGAGAGGGATAGAAAGAAACATCGATGAGAGAGAGTCATCGATGAGCTGCCTCTTGCACACCCCCCACCGGGGATGTGCCCGCAACCAAGGTACAGGCCCTTGACGGGAATCGAACCCGGGACCCTTCAGTCCACTGAGCCAAACCGGCCTCGGCAGTGTGTCTAACTTTAAACTCTTCAGAAACTTAACTGCTAATAGCCTCCTGTGGACTGGAAGCCTTACCAATGAACTGTTGGGTAACACATACTGTCTATATGTTTTACATGCTGTAGCCTCACAATAAAAAAAGCTAGCGGGGAAAATCTCACTTAAAAATCATAAGGAAAATACATGTACTGTACTGTACACATTCCCTGAAAAAAAATCTCCATGTAAGTGGACCCACACAATTCAAACCTGTGAAACCTGTGTTGTTCGAGGGTCAGCTGTGATGAAATCATTTTTAATTCCTAAGATTTTCAAATCCAGGTGAGAAGTCGTAAACTTAGAACTCCAGAAAACAGGTGCTAACTAGCACCCCCTTCAGGACAACCTCGCTCAAACCTTTCTAAACAGAGAAGAATCCAAAGGCCTCTGTCAGAAATCTACAGGTTAAAACATTCAGAAAAACTTCCCTGTATTTAGCATAAATCTGTCTTAATGCTTGCTGTAAGTGACTTCCTCTCCTTTTTCTTCAGGGAAGATGGAAAACAGCTGTTCAACATCCCTTTTCAAGCTACTTTTTCTTTCCTGCCCGTCCTCCCTCCTTCCCCTTCCCCCCCCCAAGTGTAAACACTGCAGGTGACTCCAAACGCCAGCTGGCCCAGGCCTGAGGATCCACTGAGCCCATGCATGCCTCCTGCCATGACATCATCAAACTGCAAAGGCCCCAAGGAAAGTTCTTTACCAGAACGGGTGAAATTCTAGAAATCTGCTGCCTCCAGTCTGCCCTCAAACATATTCCAACAACAGAAACAAAGTCAGACGTCTTCCAGAAGGAGGCTGCAGTCAGGCTGCAGGGAAGGTGAGCGGCCCTGTCCGCAGCCAGCCCATCCCGGCTTCACTACCGTTCTCCTCCACGTGGCAGGGTGCTGAGTGCACCCTGGCATGAAACATGTTTGAGCTGCTTGGGGATTTTTATCATGCTCTTCTTGAGTTTCTTGTCACTGACGCAACTTTCTGGGCGTAAGCTATTTATAGAAGGGCGCTAACTCTTTCAATACCGAGATCTGAAGGACTCCTCCAAATCAAAGTGTCCATTTGTGGTCTGTTATCTCTAAGTGAATAATCGTCTCTACTAGATCCGAAACATGATCTGCGGGTCACATTTTATACCAAAATGTATTCAAGAGACCCAATGGTGTTACCTCCCCCTTCAGGAATTGCTAACAAATATTCTCATTTTCCTCGCAATCACCATTCGATTTCAACAGTCAAGTCAGTACATTGCCTGCCTACTGCATCCGTAAAAATATTATAGATCCGCAAGCGTGATGAGCTGATTTCCTTTACAAATCCCTATGAAGGGTTAGGAAATGCCGATTCAACTTTGTTGTGGTATCGATACAACATCTCTGTTGCTTAGCAGCTCGGTTTGTTACACAGGAGGAAAATACAAAAGCCTTGATCTAATCAACAAACGCACATTTTACAGCTCTATGGCATGTGTATGTACAACGAATAATTTGGAAGATTCCAATTTCAGCTTTTTAAACAGATTGTGAACTTCTTCAATTTCAACTACAAGAGCCTGGATATTAATTTAAATACACACAGGGAATTTTGCTATGATTGTCCTGCTATTCTTCATATTAACTAGGGAGAAAAGAGGCACTATTAATTCTATAAATAATACCAAAAACTTTTTTGGCATGCAGACGCATACACTTAGTTGCCTACTCACTCTGACCCTGCCTGGGAAAAGCAGATGGGCACAAACAACCTACAATGAATATGTCAGGTATCTGTAATTGAGACTTAACTGCATATGCCTTTTGTATACTTTTAAGAACAGGGCTACACTTAACTAATAATCATAGCTACTCCCGAATATACAGTGTTAATGTAAGTCATGTTTATTATCAGTCTCTTTATAGCTTCTAAGTATTACTGAAGAGGCAAATTCTGTTCTTTCAGGAATTGTTTAATAACAACACTAACCAAATCATTTTTATGGAATCTCCTAAGAAAGCTGAAACAAATAGAAATCCAGCAAAGAATCTTTGCGCACATTAGAATGTATGGAGTTGCTCTGGCGGTGTTGCCAAGTGGTTGGGGCATCAGCCCGCACATAGAAGGGTCTTGGGTTCAATTCCCAGTCAAGTGCTAGTACCTGGGTTGCAGGTCTGCTCCCTGCCCCAGGGTTGGGTTGCATGGGGAAGATGACCAATCAATGTGTTTCTGTCACATCAATGTCTCCCTCCTTCCACAATCTGAAAGGCAATGGAAAAAAATACCCTCCAATAAAGGTCAATTAAGAAAAAAAATTTCATGGTGTTATTCTGAATGAAGGACTGAATAACTGCACTCAAGAAATAAACACATGGCCTCAACAATCTTTTCTTCTTTTTCTAAATCCCTTTTCTTCTTTGTGATCTCCGACCACCTCTCTGGACACTGCCTCCTGCAGGCTTATAGTCTTCTGGGCATTTGCGAGGATTTGGAATCCACACCCTCAACAGGCTGGGGCTTGCCTAGACGGACAGAAGTAAACAACACGTGGGCAAAGCACCCACAGACCCGAGGCCAGGGAATGAGAACCCAGCGATGAGCTAGGGCTCTCAGCAGTCAGGCAGGCCTCACATTAGGGTCCTTAGTAAGGCTTGGGAAGAGCCACAGAATGGGAAAGGAGGGGGCTGTGGGAAGGGGGTCTGTAAGTGCCAGTTCACAGAAGCCTGAGAAGCACAGGAGCATTCCAGGGAGCTGACAGTTTATGGCCAGTGGTGAGAATTCAAAGGGATAACAAACTAGAACTGTAGGAAAATAAAAGGCAAGAGTCTTTCGTAACATAAATTTGGAGTCATCAAGGAGAAAAGTAGAATGAAATGGGCAATTCAGGCTAATCTCCTATTTAAGATAGGCCACTAATTACTTGTAAGATGATAAGCAAATGGCTTATTTTCAGTTGTTTCCATTTTCCCACTCCTAAAAAGAGGAGAAGACACCTGCTCTACAGCACTCCCCATCTTCGCTACGCTAAAACCTGAAAATATTAACAAGTATTAGGCATTTTTAAAATGCAAGTGCTCATGTAGCTGCATGATCTACGGGGGCTTTTCCTTTCCGCCAATTGTCTAAAAGCTTATAAATGTGTAAGGGAGAGTTGATTCACCCTAGAGGCACCTTTTTGAACCCATGCACAATACTTTGCATTTCTCTTTCTAGTTTCAATCTCTTCTGCAACACTCCTCCACCACCAGCTAATTAACCACTCTCCTCTACATAAGAAGTGGTGGAACACTAACTTTAGGTAAGTCAGAACTCGAGAATGCATTTATTTACTAACAGATATAGATTTTCTTGAAGAAACAACAACACTGTTTCCATTAAAATAGTATCCACTTAATGTAGACTTTAATTTCTAAAAGGGAATTTTCCACTAGACTTGGGCAGTGGAGTCGGCAAGACTGTTTGAAATGCGTACATTTCTAATTATTGCTAGCACCAAATGGAATCCGCAATTTTAATCTCCACCTCCCATCCTGCCACTAATTCCCATTGAATTTCATGGGGAAAGAATTTCTCCTTTCGGTAGTCTAGGTTTATACACTTTCTGAAACCCCACGTTGGGGACTGACTCTTGGTTTAGAGAATTTTGTGTCATCCAAACATCTCCGGGCAGTTTGGCGACCCCAAAGAATTTACTCTACATATCCCTCTAGGGCAGTGGTCGGCAAACTGCGGCTCTTTGGCCCCTTGAGTGTGGCCCTTCCACAGACGACCACGTACAGTGTGACTGAAACTTCGTGGCCCGGGCACAGAAGTCGGTTTTCGGCTCTCAAAGAAATTTCAATCGTTGTACTATTGATATTTGGCTCTGTTGACTAATGAGTCTGCCGACTACGGCTCTAGGGTAGGGGTGTCGAACTCAATCAGAGAAGGGGCCAAAATCTAAAATCCAGCCTAAATCTCGGGCCGAATGGTTTACTGAACAGTCATAAACTGTTATTGTGATGGAAACGCAGCAGAGTGCAGTGATGACAGCGCGGTGCGGGCCACATTGCAAGGCCTGGCGGGACGGATCTGGCCCTCGGGCCTTATGTTTGACACATGTGCTCTAGGGGAAGACAATGTAATACCAAGATAAAAAAAACCCTAAGGCATTAGTAATGAGAACTGTCCTGTGCTCTGCTTGGACCCTTCTAGAAGGTCGCTGGTTATTGCATCTCACCAAGTGCCTTCCTGCCTCTTGCAGAACAGTCAACATCCAGCTGCTCCCAGTAAGTGGAGTAACAACACTCACTACGATGATGGTATTACCTCTACCACGGGTTCAGATCACCTCAAAAGCCTGCCGCATCCACATCACAGGATAACAACATTTCTCCTTTTGTTGGGGTAGTAAAAAATGGTAAGAATTCTTACTTTATATATTTAGGACACAAACGTGCCAGTGGTTAAGTACTATTTAGCATATGCTGCAACCTCAAAATGTTATAGTCTTTTATTACTAATTGCTTTACTCCTTTTGGAAACAAAGATTACTGATATATTAAAACCCAAATTTAAATGTTTTCTCTTCCTTTATTCCTCTCCAGTCACTTGCTGAAATCGTGATATGGAAAGGGTATCAGGTAATGTCTTTCATGCAACACAGCGTGACCCAGATTAGTAGAAATAAATACCAAAATCATCTACCTCAAATAGCGGTCAAAAGTATTTTACTGTTTCACTGCAGGACACATTTGCACCTCTGATTCCAAACACCTTTCGGAGGCTAAATGTATCTTTATAAGGAGGCGCTGGGAACGCAGAGGAGCATCTGTGAAGTAAGAACTGCACCATGTGGCCCTAACCGTTTGGTTCAGTGGGTAGAGCGCCTCCGGCCTGTGGACTGAATGGTCCTGGATTCGATTTCCGGTCAAGGGCACATGCCTACATTGAGAGCTCAATCCCCAGTGTGGGGCGTGCAGAAAGCAGCCGATCCAGGATTCTCTCATTATTGATGTTTCTATATCTCTCTTCCTCTCCCTTCCTCTCTGAAATCAATAAAAATGTATTTTTTTTAAAAAAGAACTTGACCATGTGGACAGCCACCATGTCCTCCCCAGCAGCAATGGCAGATACTGAACTGGAAAGACCACCAATCTCGTTAAAAACCTGTTTGCACTAAATTGGGGAGTGATTTTAAAAGCACAAAAGTAGATGCACACATCAATGCTAGTCGCTGTGATGGTCCTGACCTCACGTGGCCAGCCTGGCTGACTTAGAGGGAGTTTTCCCACAACCAGGCCCCTACCCTCAGAGGGAGCTAGTGGAGTTGCATGACTGTGTCTACCAGGCAGGACTGGGGAAGTCCTAACAGTTCCCTCCATGGCAAAGGCCCTTCTATAGTGTGTTCTATTGCAGATTTCTCTCTGTCCAAGTTTCCCTCCCCCCCGCCCCTTTCACTTGGTAATTGTACTATCAACCTTTTTTAACCTGGATGGAAAAATGGGCTTTGCAGGTCACTGTGTAATTGAACTAAAACGATGGAACTGATGTGACATGCCCGTCGATGAAAAGGACGCTTAGGCTCTCCAATGTGTAGGCGGGTTTCCTCTCTGTCTGCACGAGCAGCGCAGGAGAGCGAGGGCACCTCGACGTGGCTCCCGCGTGCCCAGCCCTGTCTTCTACTTTTCGCTGAGTCCACGCAGGCGGGTGACTAACCAATGAGGCATCAAATTCCACCCTTTCTCCCTCTTAGCTAGAACGTATTTAACCTACACACTTCCTAAAAGGACTTCTATGTTTGCTGACTTGGAAAGAAAATAGTAGCACACCATAGGCCAGTGCACAGATTGACGACTCCGGGTTTTACTTCCTCCCTGCCTATTACACACATTGTTATGATCTGATTTTAGTAGTGCTGCCTCAATACTCTACAAAATATTGCTCATCATATTTCATTTCAGGTTATCATTTGAGGAACCCAAACACAATGCAGAAAAGGTAATTCCTGGGAGATGAAGTGCTATAACATGAAAAATACTTAAAAACCTGTTTTAAACTCTGTCTAAGTGAGAAGGTCCATTCTCAAATTTCATGAACATTTAAACCATGACTAATGGAAAAAAAATTTTTAAATAATTTTGTTACACGAAGATCCCTAGAAACTATGTGTCCTTTTCTGACCTAAGGAATTGCAGGTAAGGGAGGTGCACTCCCTGCTTTTAAGCACGGGATTCGGTTTCAAGCTCCCCTGCCCGCTGGCCCGGGCTGCAGCCTCCACCAAAGGAGCAAAGAACATGAGAGCGTCCCGGGGTCGCACCCGCAGCTCGGATTCCGGGCCCGTGCGGCCCCGCTCCGAGCTGCCCCGCCGCTGAGTCAACGGCCCGCCGCCGCCGCGGCCGCCAGGGGCTCCGGGCGTGGGGTTCACCAGCGACTCCTCTCCGGTGTCCGCCGCCCCGGGCTCCCGCGGCTGGAGGCGGGTGCAGCGCCGCGACCCGCACGCCGACCCCGCAGCGCGATGTGCGGCGAGACGCCAGCCTGTGCCACCCCCCGGGCAGCGGGATGCCAGCGCCCGCGGGCGGTCCGGGGGGATCCCGGCCGGGCCAGACCCGACGCCCCAGAGCGATCGCCGCGTTCCTACCGCGCGCCGGGCTGGGCACCGGGCGCCCCGGGGGGTGGGAAGGGGCGAACGGCCGGCCCGGGGCTGCCCCGCCGCCCGCGAGCCCACGGCTCGGGCTTCGCGCCCCGCGCGCCCCGCAGGCACCCTCCGAGCGGGCCGGGCGCGCAGCCCAGGGCGCCGACGGTGGGGACGTGGCTCCCGCCGCCCGCCCGCCGCCCGCGCCCCCGGGACAAAGTTGCGCCGCGCGGGGCCCAGCTGCGCGCCCGCCCCGCCGCCCCCAATCCCGGCCCCGCTCACCGCTCCCCGCCGCTCCGTCCTCCCGGGCGGCGCCTCCCGGCCGCGGCGCGGGCTGCAGGCTCCCGGCCTCCGCACCGCAGGGCGCCCGGCGCGGAGCACTCAGCGCGCTCGCCGCGCCATCGGAGCCGCTGGGGCCGCGGGTGCGCCGCCGCCGCCCGGGGGGCGCTCCTTCCAGCGGCGCGGGCGGCGGGCGGGTGTGGGCGAGCCCCGCGGAGGGCGGGCCGGGTCCCGGGCTCGGCCGGAGGGCGGGGGAACCGCAACGTCACCGGAGCCCGCGGAGGCGAGGAGTGGGAGGGGGGCCGGGGACCCCCTCCCCCGCCGGCCCGCCCGGGACTCACGTTTCTCCGCCTGCGCCCGGCCTGCTCCGCCGGGCCTCGGGGGCGCTAACTTGCTCCAGTAGTTTCCAGGGACCCGTGCGTTTCGGGTTCCACTCTGGGATCACCCCCAAACGAGAGGAGGCCCAGGGGAGGAGGAACTTGGTGTTTCCATCCGGACCGGGAGAGAAATCGGGGGGGGGGAGGGGGGGGGGGACGCCGAGGACCTTTCCAGGGGGGCCCTCGCCCACTCCGCTCGCCCTCTCCAAAATAGCGACTCCTCCTTCTTTTTGCTTTTCCTGTCTTCGCGGAGAGAAGGCAGAAAATCACCTCCTAAGAAGCACGTTTTGCCTTCACGGTACTAACCAGCATATGCGAAATTGAAACCACCGACCCTTGCAAACGGAACGGAGGGCAATCCCCAAAGGCAGAGGGTCGGGAACAGAGCACGGAATGCCTGCAGCTCTCCAGAGGAAATTCCATTTATCTTATCTGCTAGGCCTGCGCGGGTGGGTGGGGGGGCCGGGGGCGGATGCGCCCTCCTCCATCGGGGTTCTGCGACCTCAGTAACAATCGCAGCTCCCTTGGAGAAGGGTCTGCAGTTTGCTTAAAAGCAGCCACTGCACCAACATGGCTCCCTCCCGAGAGGTGGCAGGTAGGAGCCGGGCCATCCACCTCCGGGCAGCCTCGCCTCTGTGTGAGAGTGTAATTAACCGACCAGAGCTAGAGGGCCCGGGCGTGGCAGACGTTTCCCCATCCCTCAGAACTGAGGGTGTTTTACCTGAGAGCAGTGATTTCCACCCCCCGCTTCACTTCAAAGGGTTTTTGAGGAAGTCTGAAGGGCCACCCCCTAATCCTGAGTTTCCCCAGACCTACAGAGGAGTTTCCATTAATTAGGCCACATTAGAAAAAAAAAAAAAAAGTGCATGTCTACTTTTATGCTTCTCTTACTCAAAGAAAAATTGCATTTGAAGAGACATTCCTTACAAACAGGTCAAGGGGAAGTGGTTTAATTAAATTTCTGAAATGTTTACACAGGTAAACCACTGATTTGCATAAACCTCCAAACGTTTCAGAGCGGCCTGCGGAAGAAAGAAGGGGCTCTAGAATTTAGAACTGGATTTTCATTCTGGTTTCAGCCCTTAATTTTGCAGTTTTCTACGGGGGGCCTTGGAAAATAACTTCAAAGCCTCAGTTCACTTATCTGTAATGTAGAGGTATAATGCCTTCACAGAACAGCTATAGAGATGATGCAATAAAAATGGCCCCTATCTGAGAGTTACTTCATGCCAGACACTGGGCTAAGGAATTTACAATTCAAGTATTAGAGACAACTAATTGTTGATTGTGAAAGTGTCTGTCATATGTAACCCATAGGGTTAGGGTAGGGGTTGGGTTAGAGGTAAATTAGGGTAGGGTTAGGATTAGGGTTAGGGAACCTATCTTCTCAAATTAGGAAGAGACTTTAGAAAACAAACCAACATCTCTTTTGATTTATTTATCCTCTCAACAAGTAGTCATCTAGTTCAGTGACTCTTCAACCTGGAACATCAAATCAGCAGGAGAGTGCTATAAGATACTTTTTTTTTAAAATTGATATAAGAGAAAAGTAGAGGGAGAGAGAAATAGAAACATTAATCAGCTGCCTCCTGTCTGCCCCACACTGGGGATCAAGCTCCCAAACCTGGCATGTGCCCTGGCGGGGAATTGAACCATGACCTCCTGGTTCAGAGGTGGACACTCAACCGCTGAGCCAGGCAGACCAGACTGATAAATACTTTTTAATAGAGGCCCCACACCAGACTAATAAATCAGAATCTCGGGGCTAGAGTTTAAGTACCAGCATTTTAAATGCTCTTCCCAAAATGCACAACTATGTTGAGAACTCTTCAAAAGGAGGCAGTGGTACCCACTAGCATTTGCTACTTTACTCCCAGTTTTGGCTTCAATTGACTTGAATATCTGCCCAATATCCACTTCTTGTAAAGTGTCCCCTTCGGAGCAGGCCTCAAAGATAAGCAATTTTGCCCTCAGAGTCTTCCAAGATCCAGGAGCCTTGATTCCACAGGAAAAGTGCTCCAGTTCACCTGGACACCTACAACACCATCAGCTTCTCATCCTTCCTGAAAGCCCTGGGGAGGCCGTTTACTTTGCCATCATCTCTCTGAAAATCTGATCCCGAGAATCTAATTCCGGTTTTATCCAAGCAACACACAGAGAGAAGATGTTTAACGGCTTTGTTCTAATTACTGTTATCCCCCACCCCCCCCCCCAAGTAAATCCTGGTAGCTATTATGGCAGTAACATTACCCCATTGTCTCCTCTATTACAATTTACTAAAACTCTCAAGCAGTAAAGTGTTTTCTACAACTGTTACAAAACACACCTCAACCTACGCTTTTTCCAACTTGTATTGAGCACTTAACATACTAATCTATTAAAATTCTGTTGTGCTCAGTCAGTTGGCGTTGGATATCCTTGATGCAAACGAGTAACTCTAACTCCCAATTTCATGTGTTCTGTAAATTTGGTCTGTATGCCATGTCATCACTCATGTTCTCATTCTATGTCAACTGAAACTGAAAGCAGGTGACAGTGAGGACCCAATGTGTTACTAAGTCATATTTTCATTACTTGCTCCAGAGTAGCATCTGAGTGAGTGCAGGGCATATTTGTGGAATTAGAAGGTGCATCACCCTTTCTCAGGCAGAAGGGTTAGGAAAAATCGACCTCTTCCTCCCAGATAGAGTCCCAAACAGCAGCCGAAACCGGTTTGGCTCAGTGGATAGAGCGTTGGCCTGTGGACTGAAAGGTCAAGGGCATGTATGTTGGTTGCAGGCACATCCCCTGTGGGGGGTGTGCAGGAGGCAGCTGATCGATGTTTCTAGCTTTCTATCCCTCTCCATTTCTCTCTGTAAAAAATCAATAAAATATATTAAGAAAAAAAAAAAGAATCCCAAATAGCAGATGTGCTTTTACCATCCAGTATGTTTCCTTTGCTGATGGTGCCACATTGTCAAAAAGGAAAATGACTACTTGGTGAATTCTCATCAACTTCTGAATTTCTTCTTCCTTTTCTAAGTGCCCAGATATTACTTTAATAATAGGTTTATGTTAATTTTGCTCCGGATATGTGAAAAGCCCCTTGTTTTGGTTTCGAGAGTCAAGCTGCTCTTTTTTTTTGAAAACGCCTTTGCCCATCTCCAGTCTTTGAGTGTTCCTAGCCTTCAGTGCTGATTCCAGATGAAAGTCCTAAATATATAAAGTCTCTTTGCTGAGAGGTAATTATTCTAGGCAAAAGAAGTTAAGCTTTAGGGAACTAGGATATTTTCTTATAAGTTCTTTGCTTAGTTTTCAATTAACTCTTCCAAAGTTCATTTCATTCTTTCCACTGAAATGGTTGTCTTTCTATAATAAAGGGGGTGGGGGGGGGGAGAAAGAAATTCTGGTTTGTCTGCTTCTCCCAAGTCGTGGCATCGTTTCTATGTTGTTCTTACCTGAACAGAACAAATTATATATATTTGTTGTCCTTAGTTTATTCTCGGCTCTAGCAAAATGGAGCCCAGTCTTACATGGGTATTACAAAGACATGGTTTCTGTTCTCTTGTTTAGTTATAATTCATTAAATTAGACTCAAAGCTGCCCTTTAGGTTTTACTAACCAGACAGCTGGTCCATGACTGAACAACTGCTTCAGCTCTCAAGCCAAATTAGTCTGTTTGTAAATAACCCCTTACTCTCAGCCAAAAGGTTCCTTCTTGAGTCACTGGAGAGGAATGATCATTTTGGTTTGTCTCAAGCCCGGTTGCCCTTTACTCGTACTTACTCAATGATCATCTCCTTCTGCTTCCCTTGCCCTTTCTGGACAGTCAGCTCTGGCCAGATAGCCACTGAGGCTTCTCCTACCCCCTTGCTCAGGCCTGCTGCCTCCCCCACTCTGCCAGGGCTGCCCTGCTTTCCTCCATGACCTAGGCTGTTCTTGTTTCTGCTTCTACTTCATTTCCAGCTGGCTCACACGCTCATCATTAAAACCAAAAGAGACAACAGGGTTGGAACTCAAGGGTATGATGCCAAGTGAAATAAGTCAGATGGAGAAAGACAAATGCCATATGATTTCACTCATACATGGAATCTAAAAGCAAAAGCAAAACCAACTCAACAGCGTGGTGGTTACCAGAAGGGAAGAAGGTTCGGGAAGAGTGAAATGGATAAAGGGGGTAATTTGTATGGCGACGATGGAAACTAGGTCTTGGGTGGTCAGTACACAGTAGTATATACAGATGTTGAATTACAATGTTGTACACCTGAAACATGTTATAAACCAACGTTACCTCAATTAAACAAAAACAAGCAGGCAAATGTAACATTTACCTACATTCCTAATCATAATTGAGTTGCACCTTCTTCACCCCAGTCACAATTTGAGGCTTTTATGTGTCATTCTTCTTTGGGTGTGATATATAATTCCTGGCCTCACAATCTTCTAGTACAGTAGTTGGCAAATTCATTAGTCAACAGAGCGGCAAATCGCGGCTCGAGAGCTGCATGTGTCTTGGGAGCCGCAGTTTGCCGACCACTGTTCTAATAGATCATTAAGTGTGCTTCCACGTGTGTTCCCTTTTATGCTCACAGGCACTCACATTAGTATTACATTGGACTCATGGGAAAACAGGGGCTAAAAAGTTGAAGCAAATTTCCCAAGTAGTAAATGGCTCAGACCACATATGATTAAGTTTTTTTTTTATATCAAATCCTGGTTCTTTCCAGTAAGCCCCTCGGTCTGTACTAGCTTTTCATTATCTGAAACCCGACTTGCAATTTGAGTGTTCTGGCCTCAGGTAAAAGTTATTCTCCATTCCTGATTGACTTTTGAAATGGATAATTTTCATAACACCTCCTGATTTATTTGAAACTACCCAAGATGTCCCATACACCTACCAAATTACAGCACAATTCTCTGAATGATTATTGCTATTTAATACAAAAATGATTACTGATCTTTGCCACACAAATGTATGAAATTAGAAGCTTGTTCTTTTCCTTGGGGTGATGAAATGAACAGAAAGGAGTTTAAGCATTTAATATTATCTTAAACATGGTTTTTGAGAACTATAAAGAACTGGTTGACATCACTGGGGAGTTTAGAAAATTAATGTTTAATGAGGCTTTATTTAATCTGATGCTTCTTTATAATAGGTGCTTGGCTAGTATTTAATCCTCCCCATTTAAAAAAAAATTTTTTTTTTTTTAAGAAACTCTGGCTTTTTCCAGAAAAATGCAATTAATGAAGAACTGTATGAAGAAGGTTCTAAGGTTAAGTTCATGGCCCAGGAATCTGATTTCCCAATGTCCATGTGCTATTATGGTCTGCTAGTTCAAGAAATAGCACAACTTCTCTTTCCATGCACCCCACTCAATCACAACCCTGCTAAAAGTAGAGATTACACCGGGTTTGCACTAGTTTGAAGCCACTCCTTACGGGGTTATATGCTAATTTATTCAGGGGGAGATAAGGAGTTGCTCTAGCAATATTCTGTCATGGAAATTCTAATCCCTGGCTGCATGTTAGCATTACCTGGGGAGTACCTAAGCCACACCAATGTCTCAGAAATTCTGATTTAATTCTTTTTACAATGAGCTTCAACTAACCCATGTGCTTTCAAATCCCAGGTGATTCCAGGGTGCAGCCAGTTAGAACCAATATTCCACAGCCGTGGTTCCCAAACATTGCTGGCCATTAGAACCATCTGGGAAGAGCTTTTAGAACTTCTGATGCCCAGGCTGTAGCCTGTGCCAATAAATAATGCCTGGGGTGTACAAAACCCTACGATAGCAATAAACAGAAACTTTAGGAACCACGGCTCTATAGGCATGTTACTAAGCAAGCTCTTGGACCACATGAAGCGTTAGGTCCAGGCACTATGTTTACTTGCCATGTTTGTACCAGTTTAGTAATTATATAAAATATCATGAAGATTGGTTTTCATTCACACCAGTTCACTAATATATTTACTTCTAGGTACTTCTGTTACATATGCAGTTTGGGGAAGTAATGTTTGATCTCAGTATTGCATGAACTAGTGAAATTGCTTGAAGATTTTAGTTAATGGTTCACTCCATGTTCTGCTGCCCAAATATCATATAAGTAATGAATTTCAATAACACATTTAGCAGCCAGTCTATTCAGACTTTTTCTTCTGCTGTTGATATTAGCTGCATCGAGAAAAGAAAAATCTTAGCTGTTTTGCATTTATAGTATATTTTAGATGAGGGACAATTGACACTTTGCTGGTATTAAACCTAAATTTGTAATCCAATGACACTGTTTGGTATCTTTTTCTAGCCTAATGACAAAGAATACAGATGCTTCTTTCTTCTGTATTTTAGTTTTTATTATTTTTAAAAATAGTGACATTTTTAGATGGTCTTTTTTACTCTTCATGGCCAAATGGAAACCATGGGTAATTTTTTAAAATGCTAAAATAACAGAATTTAACCAGACTACAGTCTAAAAGAAAAAACGTCATTCCTTAGAAGCACTTACCATCTTTGCAAAAAAAAAAAAAAAAAAAAAAGTAGGAGGAAACTTGGAATAATTATAAGCCAACCCTTTCATTTTACAAAGAACCAAGGTTATCATAGATGATGATTGTGACCAGGGCTGCAGCTAACTACTGGCAGAAGTGGGTCATCTCCTAGTTCCTGGCCAAAGTTCCTTCTTCCCACTTCTTCATCTGCATCATTGGCCAAGAAAGCTGAGCTGACTTCTTCTTTTGAGATTCTCCTATTTTACATGAATTGTGGCAATTTATAGAAAAATGCAAGGATGCATTCTTTCCATTAACAAAATGTCAATGCGTAAGGAGAAGTAAGTTTTATATTTTGAGGAAATCAAATGTGACTGGGATGATAGCTTTCATTTAGCACTGTTAAAACGGATGATGTAGGTTTACTTATAATTTTCCACTGGCATGTGCACAAAGTAAGCTAGCTCATCACCACAGCTTATAGTTGCTAACCTAACCAATCTCCTGTCCTTAAGGTTAAATCTTCTATAAGCTTTATCCATTTTGAGTGATTTATCTTCATGCCTAGAGGACCTGTGCATGAAATTCATGCACTCGGGGGTTGAGAGGGTCCCTCAGCCTGGCCTGTGCCCTCTCATAGTCTAGAAGCCCTTGGGGTATGTTCAACTGACAGGGAGAGGGCCTAAGCCATCAGTTGGACATCCTTAGAGCTGCCGTGGAAGCAGGAGAGACTCCTGCCACAGTCACTGCACTCCCCAGCCCAGATTCTGGCTGAGGGACTCTTGACTGTCTGCCCCCTGGTGGTCAGTGCACATCATAGGGAGCAGTAGAGCGGCCATAGAATATCATCAGCATAGTATGCTTTGATTGGTTGACCAAACAACTGGACACTTAGCATATTAGGCATTTATTATATAGGATACTTGGGGTTTTTTAAGGCATTCAAAAGTCTTAACAAATTTGCATTTTAAAAAATATGTTTTTGTTGATTTAAAAAAATGTTTTAAAAAAAGAGGAAGGGAAAGGGATAAAGAGTTGGAAACATCAATGAGAAAGAAACACCATCAATCAGCTGCCTCTTGCATGCCCCCTCCTGGAGATCAAGCCCGCAACCCAGGAATGCCCTGAACTTGAGACTTCTTAGTTCATGTATTGATGCTTAACCACTGAGCCATATCACCCAGGCATATTTGCACTTTTTATAGAAAAATTTTCTAAGTTTCATGCTATTATACAAAAAGGATAATACTAGATAGCAGTATCTCTCTCTCTCTCTCTCTCTCTCTCTCTCTCTCTCTCTCTCTCTCTCTGTGTGTGTGTGTGTGTGTGTTTGTAGATACATACAGGTATTTATACATATAAATTTCACTTTCGGATGAGTCATTATGCATGTTGCAACAAATAGCAACTGTTATGAAGCAGACACAGAATGTAGAATACAGCAGTCTTGTACTATAATGGTAAGTCATTTAAAGTGAATCTGCCTGAATTAAGCCATTTTTAATGTTATTTGGGGAAAACAAATGGGTTAAGACTGGACATTGAGAGTGCTGTGTTCTAGAACTGTCTTTCACATACTAGTAGTGTGACCCCAGAAGGATTTTTTTCTCTCTATAAACTTGGAAAAACAGCAATGGGACTCATGGTAGCTTGGACAAATCACTTATAAGTCTCAATGTCCTCAGCTATAAGTTGAAGAAAATGGCCTGGTTATACATTAGAATCACTCAGGAAATGTTAAAAAATAATAATGCCTTGCACTGTCCCCAGACAAACACACACAGAGTTTCTGGGGGATGTGGGCTAGGCTAGTGGTATTCAAAATGCGGTCTATGGACCACCAGCATCAGCATTACTCAGTATATTAGTCAGCTCAGGCTGCCACAGCAAAATACCATAGCCTGGGTGGCTTAAACAACAGAAGTGCATTTCCTTCAGTTCTGGAGGCTGGGAAGTTCAAGATCAAGGTGCCAGCTGACCTCAGTTTCTAGTGAGAACTCTTCCTGTCCTCTTGCTGTGTCCTCACATGGCCTTTCCTTGGTGCATGCACATGTAGAAGGAGACAGAACTTCCTCTTTTTCTTCTAATAAGGCCTCTACTGCTATTGGATTGTGACCCCACCCTTTCTGCCTTATGTAACCTTCCCTCCTAAAAGTTCTATCTCCAAATACAGTCACATTGGGGGTTAGAGCTTCAACTTATGAATTGGGGGCGGGGGGTGGATGGATAATTTAGTCCATGGCACTTGGGATTTTGAAAAAATTCAGACCCAATCCCAGGTCAAATGAATTAGATTCTCTGGGAGTAAGGATTAGGAACCCATGTTTTAACAAACTCTACTGGTGATGCTTATGCATAGTCAAGTTTGAGCATCACAGGCCTAGACCACTTGTTTTTACACGAGGCTGCACATTGAATTACCTAAAGAATTTTCAATCTTTTGATGTCTAGGGCCAAATTCCATAGATTTTTAAAAATTTCTTTATGTATTGATTTTATAGAGTGAGAGAGAAAGGGAGAGAGAAAGAAACATCAATTTGTTGTTCCGCTTACTTATGCATTCATTGGTTGATTCTTGATTGTGCCCTGACCAGGGATCAAACAAGTAACCTTGGTGTATCAGGACCATGAGCTACCTGCCAGGACATAGATTTTGTATTTGTTACAGGATGCTCACTCTAAGCAAGTTTTAGAGCTTTCAGTTTAATCCAATCTGAAAACCACTGGCATAGAACATCTCCAAGGGTCTTTTCAGTCCTAACATAGTACAGATTTTAATATAATGACATAGATATATAATATAATATAATATAATATGCATAATCTAGATAATGTACATCAGAAGAAGCTGATAAGATAGTTCTATTTTGTAGTGTCAAATACATTTGTTATTCTGTTGTCATTAGTCACTTAATGATATAATGCATTAAATGGTTGTTTTTTAAGAATTGCTATTTTGGTAGTACATTTGCTAGCTTTTTAGTCTTCAACAAATCAAAAATTGATTTGATGGTCTGTGTCTTTACACTGTGTAGAACTAAATGAGGGTTTGGAAATTAGCCAGATGCTTATGTTATTATTTTTAAAGAAACATATAAATTTAGAATCCAGGGGTAATTATAAAAAAACAAACAAACATAATGTGATTATTTTGTAAGTCTCAGAAAAGGTCATTCTACTATAAAAATAAAGATACTATGGATATTTCTTTGTATTAAAATCTATATTCAATTATATAGTTTAAAATCTCCTTTGATATCAGGATATAAAATATCTCTAGAATTTTAGATGCTATTTTCCCCAAAATGTACAAAAGTTGTAGAAAAATGATATTTTAAAATATTTCAAATCACCAGAGCTCTGACCAGTGAATTTAATTGAAATTCTGTACAAAAGCTACCATATGAAAATAGAAAAAAAAATCCCTTGATATTTTTCTTTTCTCACCCAGGCATAGGTACCATTTAAAAACTTTATTTTAAAACTTCAAATTCCTCAGAGAGGAACAAGTAATGAATGAATCAAAACTAACAATCTTCTTAATAAGGTTGGGTTTTAATAAAAGTTATTATAAATGGTATTTGAGCACTTGGCTTAATTAGAGTTCTGTTTTGATTAGGCTAAGGTAGCAAACATATCTATTTTAATGGTCACAAAGTAACTGGGTAGTTGACATGAAATTGGTATCTCCACTCAAAAAAATCCATGCTCTATTGAAAGGGGATAATGGTGTCCCCTTTACTTACAAGTCCTCAAAAACTAGCTTTTAAATATTTTCTGCATTTTTCAACAAATAACATTACCAGGAAATTACAAATGCAATGTCAGAATGCACGTCAAGATGTGACTCATGGCAATACTCCTTTTCTATAAACAAGTGTGTGAGTAAAAAATAACTTGTAAGGAACTGTTTGGAAATAATGCTGCAGATGAATTTTTCTTTTACTGGATGCCACTAAGAAAAACCATGGCCTGGCAATTGAGGAGATATTGCCTCACAAGTCAGTGGATATTGTTTTATGAGTAAAGCGAGCTACATCAATACTTAGAACCACAGATGAGATGAGATTAACAAACGCTTGAGAAAAAGAGGAAGTAAAATAAAATTCTGATTTGTGATAATATTGCAAACTCCCAGCTGTTTCCACTTAACCGCATAGCCTGTTACATATGCTGTATTGAAATGCAAGTTCTCTATTACTGAGTTTCTATTTTAAGTGTAAAAGAATAGTACTAACTTGGGTCTATCCCTAATCTGAAAGACGTCATTCTCTGAAAGCCAAGAAGCTTCTGAACTTCATGAATATTAAAATTACTTTACATATATCTTGTTAAGAAACAAGATACATCAATATAGTAGCTGAGCTAAAATTATAAATAGGAAGAAAATATATTCCAATATGATAACAATGGTTATTCTTAAATTACATTTTCTTACTAAGAAGCTGAGTAACATATACTGTTCCCTTTCAGTGAAGGAATTGATAAGGTACCATTCTAAATATAATTTTTTTTTCTTTTTATTGAAAGGGTTGTTAGAACTTATGTGTTTTCTTAGTTCAGAAATATATAAGAAAGTCTTTCTTGCCAGCTTTGCTAGGAGCTGATGGCAGAATGCTCATGTCTTCTTTCCCCAATAAGCAGAATAATTCTAATGAAGGATAAATCAGAAAATATAAATGATTTTTAGCCTCCATCTTTGTAGGTGGCTTTTGGTGATTCAACATTGAGATGATAAATAATGTCTCAATTATTCTGGACCAGCCTGACCAGCGTGGCCAATGGTTGAGTGTTGACTTATGAACCAGGAGGTCATGGTTCAATTCCCAGTCAGAGCACATGCCTGGGTTGTGGGCTCAATCCACAGACTGAGGCTTGCAGAAGGCAGCTGATCAATGATTCTCTCATCATGACGTTTCTCTCTCCCTCTCCCTTCCTCACAGAAATAAATAAAAATATATTTTTTAATTATTCTGGATCAAAAATTAAAGACATACCAAATTCTATCCTGAGTGTGTGATTGAAGTATCAGAATTACATAGGAAAGCAATATTTCTCGTGATACCTTTAGAAATTATGCTCTATTTTATATATCATTATAAAGTTTTCACTTTTAATTTCTGTTACTTGCTTGGTGTTTCTACTGCTCAGAAGTATAAAAAGTCTCATTGGCTGTTGACCTCCAAGTGCAAGCTTGAAGTATGATACATGAAAGACAGAATATGAATAGGTGCCTGAATTTTTCTACAACTTCTTTCATTTATTGCACCATTGACAATCAGTTCACAGTAAGACAAGGCCTTTGAGGAGCTGATGTTCTACTTTCCTCTTCTGCTGGATGGTATCAGTGAAGAGGAACATGAGCCAGGTCTGGCCCAGAGAGCTGGGTCTGTACATATAAAGGCTCTGGTAGTTTATCTAAGTGTCCTTAAAACTTACTAACTTTTCAGTGTCTCTACACAAAATTTTAAAAGGACAAAACAAAAAGGAATTGTAGGAGAAGGAAGTTGTGAAAGAAGGACATCGTCATATATGCAAAATTACAGGAAGTGTTCCCTATTTTGTCTACCAAGAAATTATAAGAATTTTTATAAAGTATAATAATATATTTCTGGTAATTCCCTTAAGGCAACTTTTCCTCAAACCCTTTTTTAAAATTAAAAACTAATATTGATAGAGGGATGGTAAGTAAGTAGGTAGATAGATAGATAGATAGATAGATGATAAATATATAGAAATTGACATTTATAAAATAAAGCCTGGAACCAATGTTTACATTTTATTTTTAGTATATCTTATTTTTAAAAAGAGAGACATACTTTGATCAATTAATTAGATTTCAAAATCCGCTAATGGATTGCAACTTCCAGCTTAAAAACATTACATGGGATTCTTGTGTAGAGAGATATTTTTCATGTTCGCTATCAAAGTTTAAGAGTATAGATCTCTAAAAATTATGGAATTAAAAGTGGCTTTTGAACTCCTCCTGACCTACATAAATCTGACTGTTAAACACATAAGAAGATGCCTTAATGCCTTAGCCAAACAAGAAGTAGAGGCAACTTTGCCTAAAAGCAAACAACATGGGGCATTTAGAAACCTGATCCTACTGGCAGGAGAAGGAAACAGTAGTGAATAGATAAGTTTTAAAGCAATACACTACCTTTAAGACTTTCCCAACAGCCACATAGATCTTCTAACAGGAAGAGTATATGTTTATGAGGCACACCAAGAAATATTTGCAATTGCTAGAGGCCACCACGGGTTCCCAACCGCCTCGAAGTCATCAGCTCCTCAAAGAGAAGGTCCACATGGATGATCAGGAGTCATCAGCTCCTGCCACTGGGAAGGACACATCCAAGGACAGCACATCTCAAACCACTCCCATCATATTCCCTTACTCCCTCATCTTAAAAACTCTTCCTACCTCCTCCATTTATAAACAATTGCATGGTAGTACATATACCAGTATAGGTTGTAGTCTGCTGCTACAGATGGTGCTGATACTGTGATACTGTAAGTAAGCATGCCGTCTGTTGATTGTTATTTTCATTCCTTCTCACAGAGAGAACTTCTCTATGGTCAGAGAGAACTAGCAGCCACAAAAGACACCTATACCTGATGAGGGAAAGAGGGCCATGGTCAGAAACTTTTACTGCATTGGATACAGGGCTTTGGAGCCAGGCCAAGAGGACTTTCCTGACTTCTGCCAGCAGCAAGGCTTCAACTAGACAGGAAAAAACTAAAATTAGAAAGCCTTTTGTGACCTATTCTTAAGAGACTTTGTAACCAATGTTATTGGTATTCTTATTTGCCTGGGGCATGCTAGTTTATCGGTGACTTGGGTTAAGTACTCTCTATAAATTCTACACTTGACAGCTCAGCTTAAAACTAAAGAATCCAGAAGGATATATATCAAAGTGCAAAGATGTCCGTCAGGCATTTCTCTGCATCTTCACTGACTTTGACACACACACACACACACACACACACACACACACACACACATGGATTTTCGTACATTTTGGAACATGTACGTGCATAGATCTCAGTAGCTTGGAATCACTCAGGAAGTAAGTCCCTGGAATGCACCATTCAGAGCAGCAACTATTCCAATGGGGGAGGGGAAGGGAGATATCCTAGAAATATTTTGTTTGCTCCCAATAACACTATTTTCTTAAAATTCTCAAGTAGTTTATTAAAGGATAAGAGAGAAGGAAAAATATTTTTCGGCTTAAAAAAATGTCTTATATAAGCAAGGCTCTGCTGATGCCTTGTAAAAAAAAATAACTTGTTTTTATGGCTAAAGGGCAAGAACCAGGGAATGGCTCACCACCCATCAGCACTTGATCCTTCTGAAGAGCACATTAGCACTGCGGCAGAGAGAAGGAATGCTGTTTTGTGGATGCCAAAGGAAACTGAAGATGTAGTAAACATTGGGGGAGAGACATTATTAATGAATTTCAAAGGTTCACACTTCTCAATTGGCTAAAAAGTGGTTATTTTTCGGGCCATGCTTTGAAAAGTTTCTAAGACCTCACTGAAATCTCAGTATGTGTGGAGTCAAAACTGATTATTAATATGAGATGGTGAAAGGGGCCAAATATGACTCTTTAGTAATGAATTTTGGAAACTCTCGTCATCAGAGGAAATCTGGTGAGCAGACACTTGCAGCAGCATCTGTGAGTAGAGAGCTTTTGTATGCCTTAGAGTTATAGAGACTGAACAAATTCGGTGTGGCTACTGCAGCCAGTCACGGGCAGCATGAGACAGAGAAGTTAGCACTGGAGGGGGATCCAGAGGTGTGGGACTCAGGGACATCCTGGTTGTGTCACCAACCCAGGTAAACTGAGTAAGTCCTTTCATCCAACTGGGTGCCAGTATCTTCATTTATAAAACAAAAGGGTTGTATCATATCCGAGATTCCTTGAACTTTAGAATTTTACGGTTCAAAGTTTTTAAGCTGTGGGATACATGCCTTCTGGATTAGAACTGCCCAGCAGAAATATAATGTAAGCCACATATGTAATTTAAAATGTTTACTAGCTACATTATGTATGTAAATAGAAACAGGTAAAATAAAGATATATTACATTTTTATTTAACCTAATATGTCTTAAATATTGCCATTTCAACTGTGTCTGAAATCTCGAGTGACCACCCACACCTTCAAGTACTCACAGCCACATGTAGCCAATGGTTTCCATCTAGCACATTGCTCAGTACAATCTAGAGAATAAAAGCTCTCAGGATGGGAGCAGGAGCTGCGTTTCTCTTCAACACTCTGAAGTTACCTCCTGGCTTGTCACCAAAATTACTGGAGGCACTTAAAAAATATTTCTGCCTAAACCAGTTTGGCTCAGTGGATAGAGCATTGGTCAGGGACTGGAGGGTCCCAGGTTCGATTCCTGTCAAGGGCATGTACATTGGTTGCAGGCAGGTCCCCGGTAGGCGGCATGCAGGAGGCAGCTGGTCGATATTTCTAGCTCTCTAACCCTCTCCCTTCCTCTCTGTGAAAAATCAATAAAATATCTTTTTTTAAAAATATTTCTGAGCCCACCACATTTGTTGGGCACCGGTCATATCTTAGAAAATCTCATTGAATAAGTCCAATGTGCAGCCAGTTCATACCAGTCTGCAGGGCAGTGTTTCAAAACCTCTTCACTGACCTAACTGAGCCTTCCTGTTGTTCAGAGGTGGGCGGGACTAGGGAAGCAGTGGTCACGGGATGAGCATCCTCTCCAGAAAGTTATCAAGAGGACGATCTCCTATCTGCAGTGTGGGCTGGGAGGCTCCAACACTAATCCTGACAGCGGAAGTTGCTTTCACTTATTAAAGGCAATTTAATTTTTTCAAGTTAGAATGTATTAAAAAAAACAATGAGCTGATGTTGCAAAACAAAGGACACTAGATTCCACTCTGCCAGGACTTGCCCAGCTGGTGACTTGATGGAGCTGCGGCTGTAGCTACCGAATTACTTCCTTGCTTGTTTGTGTAGAACGGTTGCCCTCAATCTGGGACCGATTCTCACTTTCAGATCTCTCCAACCGAGTGATGACAGAGTAGTTGAGAAAACTTGTCAAAGTGAGGAGTCTAGTAATATTTTATGACATGAAAAAATGGGTATGTGTATTATAAATCTGCCTTCTCTAGACTTCCAAAACTGTGTAAGCATGGACAAAGGAGGCTACCAGGGAATTAAAAAATAAAACTGGTAAGTTGAAATTAGCCAACGTTATATCAAAGGGAAAGAAGTATCAGACGTAAATGAGGATATTTGTGGCCTAACTGGAGAAAAAGGTTTAAAAGCATCAGGTCAAAAACAATAGATGAGATCAACATGGTGACATAAGAGAACCCAGCCTTTGTGCTCCCATAGTGATTAACAGACAGCTATCCACAAACAGAAATGGCGCTAGGATTCCACTTCAGAAACGTTAGCAGCACAGTGGAACCAAAAACTTGAGAAAAACTGCAGAAGAAGAGAATGAAGACAGCTTGCACACTCCTCACCCCCACCCCCCACTCCTCAAGCCAGCATTGCCCAGTACCAAGAGGTAACTTCCCAGTTAGAAAAACTTACCTTCTCCCAGAAAGAAAAAACTTAGCCTTTTTGAACACTATGCAAAGGTTCTCCTTTGGTTTCACCCTACCCCGACCTGTAGGACTGAGGCATACAGAAACAACTAGGAATGAGGGGGGAAAGCATAAGCTACCAATAGCAGCCATGCAATCGAAACAACTGTAGCTCACAGTGACCTGATCTGCAGATAACCCTTAGGAACCAGTATCTGAAGACTGCTTCCATCTTCTCTAAAACCATGTCTACAAATCCCAGCCCATAGCTTATGGTTATATTTAGATTAATACTAAGATTTTATTAATTTAACATAATAATAGATTGTTTTACAAAAAGAGCCCTGCCTGGTTTGGCTCAGTGGATAGAGTGTCGGCCTGCGGACTGGAGGGTCCCTGGTTCAAGTTCATTCAGGGGAATATGCCTGAGTTGTAGGCTCCTTCTTCCTTGGTGTGGGGCGTGCAAGAGGTGGCCAATCAGTGATTTTCATCATTGATGTTTCTATCTCTCTCTTCCTCTGTGAAATGAATAAAAATATATTTAAAAAAAATAAAAATCACAAAAAGCAAACATCTTTATAGACAAGCTCTCTTAAAAAATTATAAAATAAGCTCTTTTATCTGAGTCCCTTTATGTCATGATGGTAAGTGTCCAATGGCTAGAGACAGATTTATGTTCAAATACAATTTATTTGCCTTATAAACTCAGCCAAATTGCTCAGCCTCCCCCAAATCTCCATTTTCTGGGGGTGTTTCATGCCCATCTTGTGAGGTTATGTGCACAAAACATAAAGAATGTAAAGTGTTGGACACAATGAGAGGCAGAATACTAGTAAATGCTCAAAATTAGCTATTAAGATTATCAAAACAAAGGCTATTAAAAGACCTGACTGATAACCATTTATGAGATTTTCTGGAAATTAAGAAGGCCCTTATAAAAAACATATTTATTCCTCAGAACTATATATAACATCACATATTTATTTGGAATACTACAAGGAAAATATCCCTAAAATCTCCACCCAATATTTTCTGACACTCACACACACATGCAGGATGCTCTTTCACCACCACCCTTCATAGTCTTTTTATTTCTCCAGAGGAAAAGTAGAACACAAAGTTCTTCTCTAAACCACAAATTAGAGGTCATCATCAGTTCATTTGGAAAAATATCCATCAGTGTTTATACACATACAGACCCACACACATACGTCTGTGACTACACATAGACACACACATACACACTTGCTCCTGAGTATATTTGAAATACAAATTCGTAAAAACCTTGATTTTAGTTAACATAAAAGAGTGAGTTGGTAGGGAAACTCACGCACTTAGGATGATCACAAGACTCATGCCTCTGTCTTACTCTTAACCAGTCCTGATGGACTTTTCTGACAAACACATTCCATGCTCCCACAAATCATTCTAGCAAAGGAAGAAATGAGAGAAAAGGAGCAGCAGGGAGGGGGAAGGGAGGAAGAGAAAAAGGATGGGGGGGGGGGCAGGAGAGAGGAAAGGAAGGGAGGGGGAAAAAAAAAAAGATTCCATGTGTAGGGCATGTGTGTTTGTTGGGTTGGCAAACCAGGTCCATTTGGGGAAGCCAATTTTTTGCCCACCCAGAGCTTGCCCAGACTGAGGCTGTGTTGCAAAACAAGCAGTGATTTCTCTGCCAGGCATATTATTGGAATGAGTGGAGTTCCAGACCTGACTAATGTTTTCTTCTGGTTCTCTTACTTTCTTAACACAAACATCTGAGGCTGAGGTAGTTTGAAGTGAGCTCCTCAAAACATCCCCAAATAAATACTTTTTATTTTTTTATTTCCTTGATGTTTACTACCTAGTTCAAGAGCTAATGAGCTCTGCTCCACCCAGCACTAACCCTGTGGATTCTAAATGCTTTTGCCTTTCAGAACCATCATTCCAAGCTCGGTTACCTCCACACAGAGTCTAAAATTAGAATCAATGAGCCATGCCAACTCAGCCCCATAGTGGGAGATGCCTCTAGGGCAGGTACATCATCATTTGAGGCAGCCTGATGTCTTGAGAACACTTGTGACTGACAGAAGAAATAGTTGTGACTGGCCGTTTTGGTCCTTAGACATAATAACAAGACAAGCTAAGGTCTGAAAGGCAGGTTGTGCCAAGAAAGCTGCCTGTAGACAGAATGTAGTTGATTTGCTTAAAGAACTATTCAGTGAGGCACTACTGTGTATTGATACTGATTCCAAGAATGTATAAACACCTAAAATCATGAAATGCTATGGCTAGACATCTAGTCTGACCTTTTCATTTTACATATTTATAGGCAGAATGAAGGTCTGGGAAATTTAACTTTTCCAAGGTGATGGGCAGAGACTGGAATGAGCTTTGGTTATAGTTCAGTGGAAACTAAGTGTAAGCAAGGAGGTTACACACAATTAGTAAAGACTTAGTGATGGGACTTGAAGGACTCATCAACTACAATAAAAAGTAGCACCTGGAAGAGCAGAATGCAGCCACCAGAAAGGTGTCTAATAAAATGGAAGAGACAACTGTCCAGCCCTAGCTGTTTTGGCTCAGTGGATAGAGCATCTGCCTGCGGACTCAAAGGTCCCAGGCTCAATTCTGGTCAAGGGCACATGTCTGGGATGTGGGCTTGATCCCCATTAGGGAATGTGCAGGAGGCAGCCAATCAATATTCTCTCTCATCATTGATGTTTCTATCTCTCTTTCCCTTCCCCTTCCTCTCTGAAATCAATAAAGAGATGTTAAAAAACAAAAAGAGACAACTGTCCAGGTTCTACCAGAGGTGGGATGAACATTGCTTCTGACCTTTGTCTCCATTCATAACTTGCCAGGGAGCTTTCTGATTACAAAATTCAAATTCCTAAATGCTGTGAGTTTAGAATTGTAGTATACTGGGTGACAGAGAAGACAATTCAAATTAGCAAAGGCTAATCACTTGAATTAAATTGATAAACTTGAGTTTCTAAAATTATATACTTGAAGACTCTGGATTCATGAAATAGATCCCAAGGTGGTCAATAATCCTTATTTTTTCCTCTGTGGAACATTATTAAAAATTTTAGTATATATGAAGCTAGTTTATGATGGGGCAAAAATAATGAAGTTATTAATAAACAAACACTACTATAACAGAATGTAATAAAATGTAGTTGTGATATACTTAGTCGATAAGCTATCCAAATGGTTTCTAGGAATTTAAATGTTAATAGGTTACCAACTTACTAACTCTTTTCTTAAAATAAGAAGTAAAAGGTTTAATATATGAAATGAAGTATCAGATTTATTTTTTACCGTCTACCACACTCAAAGCAGACTCTTTGTTTTCTCTTAAAGGTACCAGCAAGGGTTACTCTGTTGCTGCCAGGAGATCTGGGTTTGGGATAGCCAGACTGAGATCAGATGACTGTTCTGTGTAAATAAGGGTTCTGAGACTGTGGATTCATGAGACTGGGAACCCAGCAAGATGAAAACATTCACATCTCTATTATAGGAAAATTATTAATGGTGTTCACTAGTTGGAACAAAAGAGAAGAGTAGACAAATTTATGCGTAATCACAACAAATGCTCTACTAAACACCATGTAAAAACAAACTATAGTCTCAATAATACCAGCCAATTTAAGTAGCTTTTGACAAAGGAACAAACATTCTTTCCCAGGACTGTAAGTCCTATTTCAAGTAATATAATGCAGAACAGAGACTGGAACATTTCATGAAACAGTAGAACTTTCAGGACTTAATTTTTTCTGAAAGGAAGATATGCCAGGAAAACCTTTATACAATGAAATAGTCTATCTTCATTATGTCTGAAGTCATGGAAAACATTCAAATATTACCCTATTTTCCCCCCCTCTTACTTGGAGGCAGATTATAACGTAGTCTAAGACGATCAGTGAAAATCTATGTGTGGAACACTTCTCTGGGAGATAGTGGGGGAGTGCCTGATATTTAGAGAGCCATGTACATTGCTGTTTAAGAAACAGTCTTAAATATCATCATCACCAATTGAATACACACAATGCCTGACTGGGTTCATTGCTTCCTCAAAGAATAGACAATTGTGTCAGTGGATTTTTATATGATAACTAGAGGCCTGGTGAACAAATTCATGCAGGGGTGGGCCCCCTTGGCCTGGCTGGTGATCAGGGCCGATTGGAGCCAAGGGAGATTGGCTGTGAGAGTGTACTGACCATAAAGGGGCAGCTCCTGCATTGAGTATCTTCCCCCTGGTGGTCAGTGCATGTCATAACGACCAGCCGACCAATCATTTAGTTGTTCAGTTGCTTAGGCTTTTATATATATATAGATGGGCTAATGAGAGTCCTGTTTAATCCCTGGAATGAAATTCAAGACCCTGAAATTTCTAAATGTGTTTTCAAATTGGCTTACCTAGAGTTCTCTGTAGTTAACTTTTGTGATATGAAAACAAAAGATAACAGATCCTTTCTCAGGAGAATGAATTTTGATGTAATTATGCTTCTTTAAATGAAGTTTATTGCTACAGGAGTTACAGAGTAGATGGTTTCCACTCTGTGAGTAAGTAAGTAGGTCCTGGAATAATGTAGATTGATATTACATTGAACTTATTACAATTTCTTCTTACAATATCCTCTTGAACAGTTTTTAAAAAATATATATTTTATTAATTTTTTACAGAGAGGAAGTGAGAGGGATAGAGAGTTAGAAACATCAATGAGAGTGCCGAGACCGGTTTGGCTCAATGGATAGAGCATCGGCTTGGGGACTGAAGGGCCCGGGTTCGATTCCGGTCAGGGGCATGTACCTTGGTTGCGGGCATATCCCCAGTAGGGGGTGTGCAAGGGGCAGCTGATCGATGACTCTCATCGATGTTTCTAACTTTCTATCTCTCTCCCTTCCTCTCTGTACAAAATCAATAAAATATATTTAAAAAAAAAAGAAAGAAAGAAACATCAATGAGAGATCAGCTGCCTCTTGCACAGCCCCTACCGGGGATGTGCCCACAACCAAGGTACATGCCCTTGACTGGAATCGAAACCAGGACCTTTCAGTCCGCAGGCCAACGCTCTATCCATTGAGCTAAACCAGTTTCGGCATTGAACAGTTTTGATTAAGGCATTTGTAATGGCCTGATCACTTTTCAATTTTTTAATTATTTTATTCCTTTATGACACATAAATCATTTTGATTAAAAACATTCGTCTGCCCTGGCTGGTTTGGCTTAGTGGATAATGTTGGCCTGCAGACGGAAGGGTCCCATATTTGATTCCTGTCAAGGGCACTTGCCTGGGTTGTGGGCTCAATCCCCAGTAGGGGGTGTGCAGGAGCCAGCTGGTTGATGATTCTCTCTCATCATTGATGTTTCTATCTCTCTCCTTTCCTCTCTGAAATCAATAAAAATATATATTTAAAAAAACACACTCACATTCATCTGCATATTCAAGAGGCTTAAAGAACTCAAGTAGATAAACCATCTGCATGAAATTCTTCTCATTGGCTTTCTGTGATTGTATACTCTCATGGGTTCCCTTACACCTTTATGTCTATCCGTCTCTTGTATACGTCTCTTTTTCAATTCTTTTCTTCTTGGTGAGTGTGTTTTAAAATCCCATGTGGCTCTTATCTTTCTATACTGCATACTCTCACTTAGAAATTCTATCCATTTTCATAGACTATCAGTAAAGAAGTTTTCTAATCTTGTACCACGGCTTCTGTATTGCCATTGCCTGGCTAAATACCTGTTCTTGCGTATTTTACTGGCCTCCTAAGTGCAGAATAGGGATTCTTTTTCTGCTATTCCATATTCCCATAAAAGCCTTAATGCTAAGATGGTCAACAGGTAACCTGAGACTCAGTTACCTTTGACTTTCCTTCACTTGACTCAGTTGCTAAGTCCTCCCAATTCTACTGACATTTCCCCCCTTCCTATTCATTACCCCTGCTACTTTTCTAGTTCATTTTTTTTTTCCTCACCAGATTGGATTCAACAGCAATAACTGGCTTTCATGATTCTATTCTCCTCCTTAATTCATTCCTCAAGCATCTCTCTGATGATGTCACTCCTTGTTAAAACAACAGAATGATAGTTTCCCATGGGCTCAAAAAAACAAAACAAAATCGTAATCTGTTAGCAGAACATTTCTTTCTGAACAATAACGTGTATTTATCACTTCCCTTCGCCAGCCCCAAATTCCAGTTGTGAAAAAAATGTGTGCTAGTAGACTTTTTCAGTTGAAATAAACGATGAAGTACAAAGAAAGAGAAAGAAAAAACAGGGAAAGGGATCATCCCTTGTGGGTGGGTGCATGTTTTCTGACAACTTTGCAAATGTTCTAAGATTTAATATTATGTAAGTTCTGGGAAGGGTGGAGTGGCCACATCAGCTACAGGGGATAAAAAGTTCAGGACACGTGGCCATGGAATATGGTGAGCAGATGCACAGGGATGAGTGGCGGAGACCCACCCTGGACTTTTCCAACCAGTTACAGACCAGAAGACAAATGAAAACATCTCTCCTGAGCAGGAGCATGTCACTAGTCAATGGATAGAGATGAACAGAGCTTCTAGCACAGGGCATGTGAGATAAATGTAACAAAGATCAGAGCAAACATTCCTGGAACATTGTTTTGCTCTTTGGAACCTCTGAGGAGCTTGTACTTCCAGATTAGCCTGGTCAAGGATATTTAGGCAAGCCCTCCGAGGTCCAGAGACCCTTGAAAATAGCAAGCTGAAGAATCCTGATTACCTGGCAAAAAGCTCTTTTTATAAACATGCCGCTGCCTGCACAGGGCTTTGCTGAAAAATGGGGAGAGCTTTCTATTCATTGCTTTCTACCCCTGCTTATTGTGAATGAAATAAGCTACCTGATTTTTGCAAATTAGGTAACAAAAATTCTGCAAATGCTGGATAGGAATGGGCCAAGTTATTTAGCTAAACCCTCTTATCTCTGTACGTATGCCAAAAGTAATTTTTTGGTTTATTCTATGAATTATAATGAACTCTGAATATAAATGTTTTCCTATGAAAAGATGCATGTTAGTTAAAGATAAATGTCTCCTGCGTAAGTCCTAACCAGACTGGGGATTGAACATGCAACCCAGGTACATGTCCTTGACTAAGAATCAAACCCATGACCCTTAGGTCCACAGGCCAACACTCTAATCCACATGTGTCAAACACAAGGCCCTCGGGCCAAATCCGTCCCGCCAGGCCTTGCAATGTGGCCCACACCGCTCTGTCATCACTGCACTCCGCTGCGTTTCCATCACAATGACAGTTTATGACTGTTCAGTAAACCATTCGGCCCGCGATTTAGGCTGGATTTTAGATTTTGGCCCCTTCTCTGATTGAGTTCGACACCCCTACTAATCACTGAACCACACCGGCCAGAGCAATGCTTCTTTACTTTTAATGCTATTTTTTAGAAGCTACAACTAACCATTACATTCAGATGAGTAAGACTTTCCTAAAATTAACTCTACCACATTATTTAGAATCTATCGATAATAAGCTTGAATATTATTCTCTCATTCAACAGTTTAAATTATGTCTCGGTCATCGCAAACCTTTTCAACAGGAATGTATTTTCTGTTAATATACTGCAAGATACATATTTTTAGATTTTTCTTCTATAAAATAGATTTATTTATTAAGTATAACAAAAATAAAATTGTTCCTGGATTCCAAAGGAGTTGACATCTCCATACAAATGGGCAGCAGGGACATTCACAAGCTGAACACAATTTTGAACACAATTATGTCTGATTGAGTACACACGGAAGAGAAAACATCATCAGCAAGGAGAGCCTTACTCTCTGAATTCAATTTATGAAACTCAGTATGTGAAGTGAGAGAGCAACAGAGTGCAGAATTGTTTGTGAATAACTTCAAATGGAAGAAAGAAGTAGAATCCTTTCTCTTTCAGAACATGATTTGGCTTTAATTCTGCTGGAAGGTACCAAAGTGGTGGTAGGCCAACTAGCAGTGGTGATAGTGCTCATGCTTGTCTTATTCCTAATCTCAGAAGGAAAACTCTCAATATTTCCATGGTGTCTGCTGGTGGTGTTTTGTAGATATCTCTTGTCAGATTAAAGAAAAATTATCTTCTATTCTTAGTTTGCCAAAAGATATATTTTAATTACAAACAAGAGCTGATTTTAATCAACTGCTTTTCTGATAAGATGATCATTTAACTTTTTCCCTTTATTCTGTCAATGTGGTAAATTCCACTAATTGATTTTCTAATGTATATAGTGAACATTGCATTATTACAACAAACTCAACTTATTTGCAACAACATCTTATCATTTATGCATGTTGTTTGGTGAGCTGACATTAAGAGTTTTGGTATATATGTTCATGATTGAGATTGCCCAGAAACTTTCTCCTCATCATTTCCTGTTTATGTTTTGATATGATATGAAGGTTATACTGGCCTCATAAATTAAGTTGGATAGCATTACCTGTTTCTGTTTTCTGAAAAGGCGAGATGTTTATTCCTTAAACGTTTGCTAGAATTAAATAGTTAAACTATCTGTACATGTAGTGGAAGGTTTTAAATTAGAGATTCAACTATTTTTAGTTGTTATGAGATATTCATAATTTCTGGGGAAGGAGGGGGGGTTTGTGGTACACATTTCAGCAGGCTGAATTTTTGTATTATTTTTATCCTAGTAAGCTTATAGAAAATAGTTGACAAAAAGCATAGTTATTAGGCATGTAACTATTGCTGAAATCTATGGTGGATAAGAACTATACTTAATGTATTTTTTTCTATTTATTGGTTATTTTGACTTTACCTTATTAAAATGAACTGCTTTGGGGCATAATTTTCAAAAGCATAATTGTGGTACTAAAAAGACTGAGAATACATTTTGTTTTGAGGTAAAATGAAAAGACGTGGTAGTATACTTGACACCTGAAAGGAACAGTTTTTAACACTTTTTCCTCTAGATGGCAAAAGTATCTTCAGTGATGATGATGAAATGAAACAAATACTTATTATGTCCATAAAGGAAATGCAGACAGTGACAATTTTCATTTATTAAATTTTGCATATCAAATAATGCTAGTAAAAAATAGTAAAAACAATAGAAGCAACGTTTTAAAACTTTTTAAGTACATTAATATATTTTTAGAAAAATATGTATACCTACATGTTGATTTTCCAGGGTGATGAATAATCCCATTGCCATTTCTGGCTTTGAGCCTTCACTTCTGCAAATTTGTCAATGGCTTTGTCAAACCGATCTTCACATATTCATGGTGGATAGAATCAGGATAGGAAGATGTGTCAATCTGTCTTCACTCATAGTTGATTGAAGGACACTTTATTTTAATTTCAAATGTTTCTTTCACATGAGAAAAACAGATACACAAATGGTTAGGAAAGCTTTATAATAAAAATGTTTATCAGGAATTCATAAAAATCCCATTTAACTGTAAATTCCAGAAATAATAGTACCATCCTTGTCTTTGTTCTTTGCAATCAGTTCTGGTTAGCTTTCAAATGTTTCTGCAGTTGAAACTTTTTCACTAAAATACCTTCACCAGAAAAGTTGTCATAAATATCTATTATATTTGGTAAAATTAATCAAAGCTTATAAATGGTTGTATATTATTTGAGCTTACTTCAGGCTCAGTTCATATTTCTAATGCCTGCTGTACTGTGGATCCTGTGTTTCAACATAGATTCAAAATAAACAATTATAGCACAGTGATTGTGAAAATGAAGAAACAGAACTTGGCTGCTTATTGTTGAAATAAACATGTGTAGTTGAGTCCAGTGTAGAGAGTTATAGTTACTTCCATGTAGAATGCAACGTTTATTAAAGAATAAGCAATATGGGCGGGAGTGGCCAGGGAGGGGTCAATGGTGGAAAAGGAGACATATGTAATACTTTAAACAATAAAAACAAACAAACAAACAAACAAACAAATAAATAGAATAATCAATTTAAAAAACATGGTCATTTTTAGCTTACATATAGTATATTATTAAATTTCAGGCCCGGCTGGCGTGGCTTAGTGATTAAGCATCAACTTATGAACCAGGAGGTCATGGTTTGGTTCAGTTCTTGGACAGGGCATACGCCCAGGTTGATTTATTTGTGGAAATATTCATAAAAAATACAAATTACATTCCCTTTTGCTCCATCACTACGCTTGGTTAAATTATTACACTGAGCTTCATTTTTGCTTGTGTGCCATCCCTGGCAGTGAGTAATACAACTTATTCTGATGTAATGGACTGGATAACAAACTGATATATCAAGATTGAGGTACGCCTGGCCTTATCTGACACTTTCACACCCTATCAAAACTGAAGGGTGGTAACTCTGCTCAGTACATGCACATCCTCCCAGGTCTGGAAAGGAAATAACTGGGAAATTTAATTCAAGTCTAAGTGAAACACGAGTCCCAATAGACTGCAGCAAATATTAAATTTCTGGTTTGCAGCTTAAAAAATAACGGTAAAATTCCAATATCATAAGAATGTAGTATTGCATCAATTGTAGTAAGTAAAAGAACTGGAAAAACAGCATTCAATATTTTGGTGGGGTTTAAACTAACCGAAATGACTACACCTTTTAAGGGGTTGATGTTTTTTATGCTTCATTGACAAATTTGGCTGAAAGAACCAAACTCGTCTGTCTTCATAGTCACAAAAATAGACAGAATGCCCATTTGCTTCCTGTTAGGGTCTGCTGATGGACTAATGTTCCCTCCTGCGATAGCCATGGAGGATGTTTGTATTCTTGACCCCTCACAGAGAAGCAGGAAAGAATCTGAACTCTGAGGACTTGATGTACTTTGGCTTTGAAGTGCTGCTCTGGCCTCTGTGGTGGAAGTGAGCGTGCAGAGGGACAGACCTGAACTTGTGCTGAAAGCAGCAAAAATGGCAATCAAGAGTCTGATATGGAGTAGTGTGTCTCTAAACCAACTTGGATAAGAACATACTTTCTGTAGCAACATACATTATGGTTTCAACTGCCCTCAAAATTAGGCAGATAAAATATACAAAAGACAGTAAAATATACAAAAGAAACAAGGCATTTTCTTAAAAATATGTAAAACAGCCAATGAGGTAGGAAGAATGCACCAATAATGGGCCTACTGACAATAATTTGAAATATTTACCAGGAGCATTTTGGAGTCAAGTATTCCACTAAAGGGGAATCAACATATTTAATGGGGGACAGTGGGGAACAGCAGGCATTTGTATTTTTTTTTTAATCACCAGATATAATTCTGATATGAAACCAGCATTATGAGCCATGGTTTTGGACACCATCAATTGTTTAATTGAATGCAGTATAACATCATGCTTTAGAGTCCGGATATATATATGTATCACATCGTCTGTATCCATTTGTCTATCAGTGGACACTTAAGCTGCTTTTATATCTTGGTTATTACGAGTAATGCTTCAATGAACATAGAGGTGCATATAACTTTTCCAATGAGTATTTTGGATTTCTTCAGATAAATACCCAGAAGTGGAGTTCCTGGGTCATGTAATAGTTCTATTTTTAATTTTTTGAGGAACCTCCATAGTGTTTTCCCTAGTGGCTGCAGTCCAGCCCAACAGTGCATAAGAGTTCTCTTTTCTCCGTATACTTACCCATACTTATTGTTGATGTATATTTAAATGCTTTGCACATAAATTTTTTAAAATATTTTTTTATTGATTTCAGAGAGAGGAAGGAGAGAGAGCAGGAAAGAAACATCATGATGATATCGAATCATTGATCAGCTGCCTTCTGCATGCCCCCTACTGGGCATGTGCCCTGATTGGGAATCAAACTGTGTCCTCCTAGTAGGTTGATGCTCAGCCATTGAGCCACACTGGCCAGGCTGCACATAAATTTTCTAGTAAATTAATTGCATGCAGAGTTGAAGTAACTTATGCTAACTCATACCCAGAATCAGAGGAAAAAAACATCATAGAGAAATGAATTACACGTGAACTAAAGTCCTGCTAGGCATAGAGCAACTTTCTCACTGTTTACATCAAGTTTCACTTATCTTTGTTCCCAAGACTGTTAGCCACTGCCTTAATGATTTCCTTTTCCCTATTTTTTCCCCCTGTCGGTTTAATCTCTTATGCTACAACCTGAGTTACTGGTTTGTCTTTTTCTTTTTTGCTTCATATGCTTTCACGATAAAGATAAAAGACTTTGCTGTATTATCAAAAGGCATAACACTAACAGGGCAAATTATGTTTTTCACATAGGTTCTAGAATGTTCTGCAACATGTTTAAATTGGTTGCTCCTCCTTCCTTCACTCAATGTCAACTTTAATTGTTTTAGTTTTGAGGGTCATGGGAATAAATTTTCACTCACTCGCATTATATGGTTTTAACCTTTATAGTTATAACACAAACAAATATTAGTCATTCTAATAAAGAATTATATATACAACAGATTATTACTTGGCCATATAAAAGAATTAAATCTTACCATTTGCAACAGCATGGATGGACTAGAGGGCATTATGCTAAGTGAAATAAGTCAGTCAGAGAAAGACAAATACCATATGATTTCACTCATATGTGGAATTGAAAGAACAAAATAAATGAACGAACAAAACAGAAACAGACTCATAGTACAGAAAGCAGACTGATGGCTGCCAGAAGGGAGGGTGCCGGGGGGCTGGGTGAAAAAGGTGAAGGGAGTAAGCAGGATAAACTGATAATTACAAAGCAGTCATGGGGATGGAAAGTACACCATAGGGAATATAGTCAACAATATTGACTACACATGATGCCAGGTGGATACTTGAAATATGGAGGGGTTCACTTTATGAAGTATATGATTGTCTACCCACTATGATGTACACATGAAATTCATACAAAATAATATTGACTGTAAATTGTAATTGAAAAATAACATGTAAATTTAAAATAAAAATAAAATCTTCTGTGCTACAATCTTAGTGATCTCAGGCTGAGAGTGATTTTAGAGATTATCCAGTTCAAACCTTGATTTTACAGAAGAAAAGATAGAGCTGAGAGGAAGTGAGGAATTCCAGGGATTATGTAGTTATTAATAAGAGGAGAACTTTTTTTTTTTTTTTTAAGAACAGTCCATTGGTTTTTAGAGAGAGAACAAGAAACACTGATGTGAGAAACAATGATCCCCTGCCTCCTGCACCAGGAATCGAACCAGCGACCTTTTGGTTGGGCAAGGGATGACGCCCAACTAACTAAGCTACACCGGCCAAGGCACGACAATATTTTTTATTTTTTCAGCTTTGATGTACATGATACAGCAACAGAGAACTCAGCCAGCCCTTAAGAGATAAAAGGGATTTGACAGAAAAGTAAAGCACATAGCTGCTGCCCTCAGGGTTCACTCCCCAGTGGGAGAGAACGATCCATCAGCAGCCAATTAAAAGACAGAGTCCTCACGTTTACCTGTAAGCTAGGTGCAGGGAATACACTGAGGAGATGCCTTAGTCTGCATGGGCTGCCATAACAGAACACCGCACACTGTGCGGCCTGACCAACAGAAGGGCCTTCTCTCAGTTCTGGAGCTCAGGAAGTCCAGGGGTGAGATGCCAGCAGATTAGGTCCCTGGCGAGAACTCCTTTCCTGGTGTCTCTTCTTATAAGGCTCTCACTCTCATGCCCTCAAGTAACCCTAATTACCTCCCACAGTTCCCATCTCCAAATGCTATCACACTGGAGGCTAGGGTTTCAACATAATTTCAGGGAACACAGACACTCAGTGCATGACAGGACAGGAGTGTTCACTCTGCCTACAGTACAGGCGCTACTCAGAGGAAGTGAATCCTGAGCTTTGTCTCAAAGCAGGTGTAGGAGCTCACCAGTGAAGGAACTGCGAGAGCCCACCTTGTAGAGAGAACACCAAAACAGGATGCAGGAGGAGGGATGAATGGTGAGCATTTCAGCAGAGGTAGAATAAGGACGACCTGTAGGGAGAAAAGTAATTTGGGACCAGATTGTAGAAAGTCCCTGTGCATGATGTTGAGGAGCTTAAAATTTCTTCCCATGGGCAGCGGGAAGTTGGTAAAATTGTGTGTGTGCTGTGATAAAGTTTGCTGTGTGGGTAAGAGTAATACAAATTTAATACTTGAAAATTGAATTTAAAAAAACTTAATGCTGAGCCGAAACCGGTTTAGCTCAGTGGATAGAGCGTGGGCCTGCAGACTGAAGGGTCCCAGGTTCGATTCTGCTCAAGAGCATTACCTTGGTTGTGGGCACATCCCCAGTAGAGGGCGTGCAGGAGGCAGCTGATCGATGTTTCTCTCTCATCAATGTTTTTAACTCTCTGTCCTTCTCCCTTCCTCTCTGTAAAAAAATCAATAAAATATATATTTTAAAATTTAATGTTGAAATAATTAAAACTTACAGAAAGATGGCAAGAATAGTACAAAGAACTCCTGTATACTCTTTACTCAGATTTAACAATTAATACTATTTTGCCACATTTGTTTCATTATTCTTTTTTTTTCTTTGTGTAACATATATATTATTTAGACATATGGAAATAGACATACACAGATATGCATGTGTATGTATGCACCCATACACAAACGTATACACACGTATACATACACATATAAATACACACATATTTTTTCCTGAAGGATAAACCCATCTCCCATTTGCCTTTCTATCTCCTGGCTGAGCCCTGAACACAGCAGACACTTAATAAGATTGAAGACTAACAACCATGTCAGAGTAGCTTACGCAGAAGGCCAGGGGTGGCCAAATTTCCTTCCAGGAAGATGTGCGGCGGGGAGGACAGGGGGTTCCCAGCAGAATTGAGGAGCCTTTGAGTCAGAAAACCAGAGCAGCTCCTCCCCTGCTGCTGAGAACCAGCCAAGCAAGAATTAACAGCGGGCCAGAAGCACACAACTCTTTGGGCCGGGTCCACAATCCCTCATCCAGAATTTCCAAATCCAAAACACTCTGAAAGTATTTTTGTATCTTCTTTGGTAGCAAAGCCTGCCCCAAAACGATCCTGAGCCTTTTGATAGTGTTTATTTATCCAACTCTCTGAATATTCATACATTTCTCTGCTTGACTATTAATGTGCTTGATAATAAGGGCTTCCTTGGGGATATCACTGGGGATAATAATTAAATCAGGGTATATCACCCTTACATCCCTTTTCTAAAATCCAAAAAAATAAAATAAAATTCTGAATTTCAAATTCATTGGACTGTAAAGATTTCAGATAAGGAAATATGGAAGTGTATTTTTAAAAAAATATATTTTAAAATATTTTAAAAAATGGGTTTGGCTCGGTAGATAGAGCATTGGCCTGCAGACTCAAGGGTCCCGGGTTCGATTCCAGTCAAGAGCATGTACCTTGGTTGCGGGCACATTCCCAGTAGGAAGTGTACAGGAGGCAGCTGATCGATGTTTCTCTCTCATCAATGTTTCTTACTCTGTCCCTCTCCCTTCCTCTCTGAAAATAAATAAATAAATAAATAAATAAATAAATAAATAAATAAAATATATATTTAAATGTGGGGGTAAATACTTTGCAACTTAGAGAGGGGCTTTTAATGAACATTTCACCCATGAAAATGTGAGTGGAGCTCAAAGAAGACTCCACACGCTTTGGCACCTATCTCTGGAACTTCTAAAGAGGGCCTTCATTCCGCCTGTTTTGACTCATGCTCCTCATTGATGCATCTTTGGTTCCTTACTAATTCTGTCCCTCAGCAACTACTACAGGTCTGGCTCACCATTCGATTCAAAGCCTTCCCTCCTCTTCAGGATATGGTTTTTGCTATTTGATCTCTGCCTTCCTGAACCCTAACTTCCACTAAGAAAAGGGCTTACCAGCTCCTCTCTCCCATCAGCCCTGCTCCGCCCTCACTGTGCTGTGCCAGATGGGACTTGTCACCTGCATCTGCCGCCTGCTGTCCTGACTGGAACACTGGGAGGTGGAATGTGTGTGCGACCACGCAGGCATTCGACCATCCAGTTGGTCACTTGTTGGATCGTTTATTCACTTAAGGAATATATACTAAATGACTACAAGTGCCAGATGCTTTTCTAAAGTACGGCAACTAACAGACATAGTTGATGTCACTTAATTAACAATCTAACCAGGGAAACAGATATTAAATAATTAATTACAATAGTAGCACCTACTACAAATGGGGGTGCAGAGTACCTGAAAGGGTATAAGGAAGAGAAAGGGGCCTAAGTGGACATAGAGGCTCAAGAAAGTCTTCCCTGAGTGAAGGTGAGAAAAATGAGTAGGAGGTAGCTGGGGAGCAAGGTGGAAAGGGAGTACAGATGTGTGGGAGGATGGAGATGGGGGGAATTTTTTTTTTAATATATATTTTATTGGATTTTTACAGAGAGGAAGGGAGAGAGATAGAGAGCTAGAAACGTCGATGAGAGAGAAACATCGACCAGCTGCCTCTTGCACAACCAAGGTACATGCCCTTGACCGGAATCGAACCCGGGACCTTTCAGTCCACAGACCGGCGCTGAGCCAAACTGGTTTCGGCTGGGGGGAATTTCAGGCAAAGCAAACTACATAATAAGGACCCAAGGCCGGAAAGAACTTGGCCAAAATGTGGAAGCCATAACTCTGGCTAGAGCGGGGGAAGAGAGAGAGGGGGACCTGGAGTAATGCTAAGTGAAATAAGCCAACCAGAGAAAGACAAGTGTCACATGATCTCACTCATGTGGAACCTAATGAACAAAATAAACTAACAAAAATAGAAACAGACCCATAGATACAAAGAACAGATTGATAACTTTCCGTCTGGGGGGAAGAAGGTTGGGGCCACGGTGAAAAAGGTGAAGGGATTAAGCAAATAAATAAATAAACAAACAAATAAATACCTCATTGACAGAGACAATAGTATGAGGGAAAGGGAAGTGAGGGAGGTAGAAGGCTGTATAGGGGGATAAACATTGATACAAGGAGACTTGATTGGGGTGGTGAACACACTATAAAACATACAGATGATGTATTATAGAATTGTACACCTGGAACCTATATAATTTTATTTACCAAAGTCACCCCAATAAATTTAGTTTAAGAAAAAGAGTAAATGTATGAAGACCTGAATAAAATAGTTCTTCCCTCTTAGGACACACAGGCATCTGATAAAGAGGTAACACAGAAGCACACCGAATGGGCAGGACTGGATCTCCCTGCTCCTGAAACAGTGGGTTACAGACGGGAAAGGCCAGGGCTTCCAGACAGGACCACCATCTCCAAGAAGGACCAAGAATCAAGGCTCCTTTCCAGGTGGATCCCCTTCACTTCCAACGGGCAAGCCTACCCCAGAAAATGTTTCTCTCTCCCACCTCCCATCCCCCCTCCCCCACTCCCCACCCTCTGCTCACACATAGACTCACTCATTCCAAAACCTTTGGGCCTGACTCCTTCAGGAGTCCAACCACTGTTCTCCAATCAAAGAAGGCTTGATCTCTTAGGACTTTTCTCCCTCTTTTGTTTGTTTGACTGGTGTCTGAATGAAAATCACAGTTGAGATGATTCCATCTTTCAATCTGTTGTTCATAAATGTTCATCATTTGAACTCTGAAGATGGCTGTGGAGTTTGCATTAGGAATCATAATCATGTGTTATCATCTATAAATGACTTCACTCAGAGCAGAATTTGCTCTGGCTGACTTCCATCTGCCAAGACTTTCATGCTGCCGCAGTGATTAGGAACACTGCTGGAATTCATTCTTGAGCAGAACTTTTCCTGAACTGAAACTCTATACTAAAAAGCAGTGAAGAAAATTTGTTACCATTCATTTGTTTTGGACTTAGAATCAAAGGGGGGGAGGAATGGGGAAGGACAATAGTTCTTTGACACCAGCAATAGTAAGTGAGTAGAAAGCCAAAACTCCCTTCATTAAACTTAACAGCCTGAGGCCGAACAGTCAGGAAAACAATTATGCAGAGTAAGTCTTTAGCAGGAGCGGAAAGATAAGATAAATATATATCTTGAAGCATGTTAAGCCATTGCTAAATATTATACTTGATCCCTCGAAGTTATAAAAATCCCCAGCTCCTTACTACTGTGAGTTTACTAAAAAGAATGATAAAATTATATATTCAGAAGCTAAAGGAACTGGTACATTTGAAGTTGGGCTTTTTTTTTTTTTCCTTTCATTTTGATGTTTGTATGAAAATAATATTCAATATGAAAGGAAATGAGTACCACTAAGGACTATTTTGTATTCCAAAAATAGCAACCGCAGCCTAAATATACAACTTGAAACTTCCTATTCAAACATAATTCTGGGTGGGTGGGTGGGTGGGAAGAGAGTAAGTAAAGAACTTGTAAGCATATATGCATAACCCGTGGACATAGACGATAGTGTGGTAAAGGCCTGGGATGGGGCATGGATGTGGGTTAGAAGAGGTCAAGAGGGAAAATAAGGGGATATCTTTACTATTTTCAACAATAAATATTTTTTAAACACACAAAAACCCCATAATTCTATTATTTCCAATTGTTCCTCTAATTGTGACTCTGGGTTCCCAAGGACTACAAGTACAAATTTAGTAATTTAGTACTGAATCAAGTCTCTTTTTGGAAGGTATAAAGGTCTGATTTCTCTTTATGCTCTTAATACTGTACACATTTTTCTAATAAAAAATTATACTTTTTTTCTGGACTAAGATTCATGAATAACTGCCAACATTTTAAAAATTATTTGAACAAAAGCAAATTATTAGCAGACTGGAAGTTTTTGTAATTCCACAATTATATTTCCATGTAGTATTCCTTGCCCATCGCCAAAACACTAACAGTCTCAGAAAACAGCAAATAATGTTAAGTAACTTTCTTTTAGACCATACTAATTTCACTTTCTCAACTTCAATTCACAAGCCTATTGTGGAATTACCCATTTCAACGTTATTAATGATTAAAGGTGTGGTCTGAAATATTATCTTGGACCTCTTAGCTGAGTTTTGCTCAAGTTTTGGAGATCCTATTTGGTACAAGTTGAGTAAGAGAAACCTCCCTTATCTCTACTTCTGTCTCTATTGCTATCCCTGATTGTCTCTGTCTCTATACATCAGTATCTATACCTAATCTTTAATTAGAAATATACATTTTTGGATTATGTATTTCCTGATGACAAACCTTTGTTTTTAAGACTTCTTTCTCAATGTAGAACAGAAAAAACGAATGAAATATTTACAGCTCTTTTATCCTTAAGTTCATTCATCAGCAAATGAAACCTCTGAACTCCAAGTCTGAGAAGCTGGAAAAGCTGTTAAGTTAGAAATAACAGCAGTAGCAGAAGGTATTATTTCTTAAATCTGTCCCACGTTTAATAAATGCTTCCACCGAGGGCACTTGTCTCATCTGAGCCATATGCTCTGTTTAGCTTAATGGCTGTTTCAGTTCACTAGAAACATTCAATCAATGCCACCAGCAGTGCACAAGAATCTCCTGTGTGCCAGCACTCAAGATATGAGCCCTGGAAAAAGGATTTATCAGGAAAGAGACAGCAGTCCTTGAGTTCCCCCATTACTGTCAAAGATGTCAAGAAGTCAGAAAAGCAACAGGGAGTAGCAGAAAGAGCTTTGAAGTTAGGCAAACGGAGTCCACATTCCATTACTTACTAGCTATATAACTTTAGGCAAGTCACTTGACCTCTCTGAGATTTCCTATCCCTACAGTAAAGTGAATTCTATCTATGTCATGAGAGGACTTCTATTAATGATCAAATGAATGAATAGTGGTCTCTTTCTAAGTCAACCTTTCCCACATTTTTTTTTAAAAAAACAGATGTGCATAGAATGGTTTGCTCACAAACCAAAGGAAGTTGTAATATCGTCTGAGAGCCAAAGAATTCACAGGCAGAGTTCACAGCTAATGAGTGAAGTGTTACGACAACCAAAGTATCAAGTTAGATACCATAGTAAGAACTTTTCGGATTGAATTAATTTTTATGTAGAAAGTAGAAAATGACTTTGATGAAACCTGGCTTAAAACCAGAGAGCTGTTTTGGTTTGTTCTCTTTTTATCATGAAAGTCTGATTGTTCTAAAAAGGTTCTTTGACCTTGGGACTGTACTCACACACAAAACTGTACTGATATTTCTGTGAGATTATGTATTAGCTCTGGAGTTTTAATGGACAGTGACAACACAAATTCATAACAATGTTAAAAAGTAGCTACTCATCTAAACTTCATACTATCTACAAAATAGAAGGTACATTTTTTCTTGTATGAAATTTCTTATCCTCAGGACTTTGAGATGCTCTCAAATATAAAAGTCATGTTTATTAAATGGTTTGACAGTCAATTTTTGGTACTGTACCAAAGAAATAACTATGATTCATGGTGACTTTTAAAAATCTCTATAGCCTGGCTGGCATGGCTCACTGGTTGAGGGTTAACCTATGAACCAGGAGATCAGGGCACATGCCCAGGGTTGCAGGCTTGATCCCCAGTATGGGGAATGTAGGAGGCAGGCGATCAACAATTCTCTCTCATCATTGATGTTTCTCTCTCTCTCTCTCTCTCCCTCTCTCCCTCTCTCCCTTCCTCTCTGAAGTCAATAATAATGTATTAAAAAATAAAAGTAAAAATATATGTAATTATTTTCATTGTTTCACATACATTATTTTTATTTTATTTTAAATTATTTTACCTTACTAAAAACACATTAAGAGTTTGTCCCACCATGCATACATTTTATTGATTATTTAAATGACTAATGAAATTATATAAAAATTTCAACTAATACTTCCTGCATCTGACTCATTTAACTTCCTTTCTATGAAGAGTAAGGGCTCAGACACCTTTGCAAATTATTTTAAATCTATAAGCTTTGCAATAAAGAGATATAACATCTGGATTATCTTTTTGATATTATGTGAGCCAGTACATAAGTAGTTCTATTACACTTAATCCTATTTATAAAGGCACAATTTTTTGGGGAAAAAATGCTAGCTGAAAACATAAATTTTCATGAGTAAATTTTTCCTTAATACTTTTATAAAATAATGCCGGCTACCTCACGGTACAGCACTTTGGGTCTGGCAAGCCCTCTTTTTTCTACCACCTGAAGAAATTATACGCATAGAACAGCATTGTCCAGCAGAACTTTCTGCCATGATGAAATGCCATAAGCTGCCCAGTACAGTAGCCACTAGCCAGATGTTGCTACTGAGCACTTGAAATGCAGGTAGTGTGATGGATGACCTGAAATTTTCATTGTATTTATTTTAATTAATTTGAATTTAAATAGCCACATGTATTTAATGGCCACTATATAGGACAGTGAAGATCTAGAATGCATGCTAAAATAGTTGGAGTAGTGGGCAAGTATGATTACTGTGTCTTCATGCCTCTTTCTCAAGCTATTCAACTCTTACCCATAGTAGGATAGAAGTCTCATTTTCTCCGTGAAACTTTCACTGATCACTCTAATCCACATGGATGTCTTTCTTCTCTGAACTCCTAAACACTTAACTGTTTCATAATGGAATTTAGTATACAATAGTTTAATTTTAATATATGTGAGTTTTAGCATAAAATAAATAAAAAATACTACCAGCTTCTATTCATTGAAAGCTTATAGTGCTAAACGCTTTACAAATTTTATTTCATTTTCTTAATAGGCCCACAGTATAAAGTATGTGTTATAATCTCTATTTTACTATGAGAAAATTATGGCTCAGGGCGATTATGTGACCTGCTCAGGTGAAACAGGTAATAAGTAGCAGAGCTCAAAGTTGAAACTAGGTCCATGACTCCAGTCTACACAGTAATAAGCAGGATCATTTGATACTTTGGCTTAATTTGATCATTGGAAGCCATCATAACAAACCTAAATCTGCTTTAGAAAATGACTTTGTAACAGTTACAGCTTAGTGGAAATAACAAATTATGATCCAATTTAAATTATGAATATTTCCTTTATAGCGAAAGATTTTAAAGTTCTTCCATCATAGACTAAGACATATCACCCTCTTAAAGACCAATTACTCCATCTAGTGGAACCAATGGACATACCATACCCACCAAGTATTTAAAAGAGATTCCCAGCAGGAGCTGTACCTTCTCTAGGGGATCTCTTGGAAATTAGTGGAAATATATTTTGGTTATTACAAAGAATGGGGGTTTTATTGGCTTTCATTAGATAGGATCAGGAAGGCATGAAATCCTTATCAACAAAATATTCCCACTTCCAAGTGGGAAAACCCACTTGTATTTAATTATCTGAGCTTGAAATTTAACATTATTTTACATATAAAAACAAAAAGTTTACACTGTTTTACTACTCAATGAATTTTCCAGGAAGAAGATGATGGCATTTCACCTGATTTCACCGGTTGTAAAACACAGTATTATTTAAATGTCACCAAGAAAAAAACAACATTCCCAATTAAACTAGGATGCGATGGCTCTGGCCAACGTGGTTCTGTTGGTAGAATGTTGTTCTGTGCACCAAAGGTGCCAGTTTGATTTCTGCTCAGGGCACATGCCTGGGGTTCAGGCTGGAGCCCCAGTAGGGGGCGTGGAGGAGTCAATCAATCTATGTATCTCTCTCACTGAGATGTTTCTCCCTTTTTCTCCGCCCTCACCTCCTCCCTGCCTCCCACTCTCTCTAGAATCAATGGAAAAAATATCCTTGGGTGAGGATTAAAAAAAAAAAAAAAAAGGCATAACATACACCTATCTGCTTTCCTCTCTCAATCCTTGCTTCTCACTGGCCCTTCTCTTACTTGAAAGTGAGCATAACCTAGGCTCACCATCATCTACAATGAAGAGTTATATATAATCACAATCACTTCTCTACTGTGACTTTCAGATAATTAAAATTAGAAAAGAAATTATTTTTCCTCACTTTTTGTATAAAGTCAATCAAATATTTCACATCACTGCTTTCCCAGTGATTGAAGGACAGTAAGAGAAGGAAGAATTTCTCCAAAGTGTCTCAATACCATCTGGGGGAATTATACTCATCAGAGTCCTGATTACATTTACATGTACCATCTATCACCGGAGTTTCCCCTAATATTACCAGTTAGAGCATTAATTTTCCCAGGAAGCAGTAACAGAGAAAATATCAGGGTAACACTATGTAGACAGCATAATGGTGACTTTGACAAATAAAGACATCTCCTGGGACTGGTCACAGCCTGGCGCTGTCTTCTGCTTAAAAATAGAAGGCATATTAGAGTAAAAAAGTTTTCACTTCAGGCCAAATTAAATTATTCCAGTTCCAAGACTGAGAATAATTTCATGGCAATTAGTAGTGGGCCTTGTGGAAAATTCCATTATTCATTCCTTTTTAAAAAATATGTTTTTATTGATTTTAGAGCGATAGGAAGGGAGAGGGAAAGATAGAAACATCAGGAGAGACAAACATCGATTGGCTGCCTCCTGCATGGCCCACCACTGGGGAGATGACACTTACACACTGGGCATGTGTCCTTGACTGGAATCGAACCTGGGATCCTTTAATCCACAGGCCAACACTCTAGCCACTGAGCCAAACCGGTTTCGGCCAAACTGACACTCTTACCTCCTTTTCATATGGACCCATCTACCGTGTTTCCCCGAAAATAAGACATCCTCTGAAAATAAGATCTACTTACAGGTTTCCTTTTAAGTGAAATATAAGGCATCCCCTGAAAATAGGGCCCTTTCCCCCCCCAAACCCCCCAGGCTAAACATGAGAAATTTGGTCCACTGATTCTGAAAGAAATGGAGTCACAAGAAATTCACCAGGAAATTCAGGAATTGGATTGTTATGATGGTGTTCCAGAAGATGAGGACATGATTGTCACTGAATAAATGAGTAAATTCTTGATACTGTATGATTCACAGTTTGTCTGGTTTGTGTTGACAACTACAGTACTACCGTACCGTATACAGGTAATAAATTTCCTTTATTTTCATTTAACAATAAACATGTACTGTATTCTTCTTCATGGAAAAATAAGACATCCCCTGAAAATAAGACCTAGCGCATCTTTGGGAGCAAAAATTAATATAAGACACTGTCTTATTTTCGGGGAAACAGGGTAGTTATAGAGGGTCCACCCAGATAATCCAGGATAATCATCCATCCCCAAATCCTTAAACTAATCATATCTGCAAAGTCTCCTTACCAGGTAAGAAACAGATTCATGGGTTCTGAATATTAGCAATTGGATTCCTGTGGGAGCCATTACTCAGCCGGTATGCCATAGAAAGCAGAGCAAATAGGAAAAAAGTGTTTGCCTCTTTTACACTCTAACTGCATGTTGGCATTCTGCAAGTTTGTAATTCTATTTTTTTAAATATTTTTTTTTTATTGATTTTACACAGAGAGGAATTGAGAGGGACAGAGAGTTAGAAACGTCGATGAGAAAGAAACACCGACCAGCTGCCTTTTGCACAACCCCCACTGGGGATGTGCCCACAACCAAGGTACATGCCCTTGACCCGGATCGAACCCTGGACCTTCTAGTCCGCAGGCCGACACTCTATCCATTGAGCCAAACCGGTCCCGGCTGTAATTCTATTTTAAGACCATTTTGGTTATCCATTTTAATGGGCTTTTCTTCATAAAATGGTGGCAGCTGGTCTTTCTCCCCCAGGCCTTGTGAAATCTCTAACACCCGTTTTCCTCACAAATCAGCACTCTGAAAGTAAAGCAACCAGAGACAATGGCATAACTCTTAAATAAACTCTGTGAGCTGATTGCCATGAAGACACACTTCATTATGGCCAAACTTTCCTATCTTCTTGCAGAACTAAATTTGCAAACAGATGAATAATTTACGGGGCTGGAAATAGCTTTTCTGTTTTCTACAGTGAGGGGCCACTGAGCAAGATTTAGCAAATTGATCCTGGCTTAATTCTTGCAGACATTATGCTGCACAAGTTCTTGGATGCAGGTTATAAATTTAGGATGGGCAAGGAGGAATATGCAACACCGATTGGCTTGTGCTCCCAGTGATGTTTCAGCCAGATATTGATATTTTCATGTCACTTCTCCGTGGAGAAAAGGGAAACAATCTGTGATTCATCCTGGTTTAAAAAATACAGAGAAGATTTTTTGCTTTCGGACATGATGGAGTAACAGGGGACAGACTTACCTTCTTGCCAAAATATTGAAAACCAGAGACACACATTTATACCAAGTATACAGTGTCGCCCTGTGGCCCCTACAATTACCCCAGCTTATGTGCTGGAGGCAGTTTCCAGATGCATTGTGGGGAGGACCCTCAGTGCTATCGGACTCAGAGTTCCTTATACATTTATTTTATTTGGTCTGTTTTAAATATATCCTATTGATTTTTAAAAATATATATTTTATTGATTTTTTACAGAGATGAAGGGAGAGAGATAGAGAATTAAAAACATTGATGAGAGAGTCATTGATCAGCTACCTCTTGCACATCCCCTACTGGGGATGTGCCTGCAACCAAGGTACATGCTCTTGACCAGAATCGAACCCGGGACCCTTCAGTCCGCAGGCTGAAGCTCTATCCACTGAGCCAAACCGTTTTCAGCCTTATTGATTTTTTACAGAGAGGAAGGGAGAGGGATAGAAAGCCAGAAACATCCATCAGCTGCCTCCTGCACATCTCCTACTGGGGATATGCCCACAACCAAGTTGCATGCCCTTGACCGAATGGAACCCGGGCGGATGCCCTATCCACTGAGCCAAACCAGCCAGGGCCCTTATACATGGATTTGCGTGAGTCAATGTATCGCTCCAACCGATAAAACTCCTCGGAGACAGAACTCGCTGGCGCCTGGCAACAGCCGCACCAATCCCCGGGAGCAGCCTAGTCGCGCGGGGAGCTCCGCAGCCGTGACGTCACCCTCACGGAGACCCTCGCGAGACCGGAGGGGTGGGCGGCGCCATTCGCCGGCGGACACAGACTGCGCGGCTTCTGTGAGGAGAGCGGACGGTCACTGACGGTTGGTCTGGCTGCTGCGAACGCCGACATGAGCGGCCTAGCCGGGGCCGAGGGGGCCCTGCACCCCCAGACCTGCAGCCCCGGTGCCCCCGCCCCCGCCCCCGGACAGCCGGACCCAGACCCGAGCCCGCAGCTCCGTGAGGAAACCGAGGCGTCACAGGTGATGGCGGAGCCGGGGGAGGGAGGCTCGGAGGCCGTCGCCCTCCCGCCGGTCCAGCTTCCAGAGGAGGAGAAGGAGGAGGAGGAGGAGGGAGCCTCACCCGACCCTGCGGCCGGTGGGGTCGGCGGCCGTGCCCCCCGGACCCCGGGTGGCGGGGGTGACGATGTCGGAGCGCCTGAAGCGGAGCCGGAGCAGGCCCCGCCCCCCGCCGCGGCCCCGGCGGCCGAGCCGGTGTCCATGGCAACGGGCCGCGGCCCCAACAATGGCGGTCCGCGCGGCCCCGGGGCGGCGCAGGCCGTGGAAGCCTGTGGCGCAGAGAAGCCGGGGTCGGAGGCGGTGGCCGAGGCGGCGGCCGCGGAAGTGAACCCGGTCTCGGTAGCAGTGGCTGAGGCGATGGTGGAAAAGGAAGGCGTGAAGGAGGAGAAAGGAGATGACGAAATGGAGATGAAAGAGGAGAAAGTAGATGAAGTGAAGGAGGAGAAAGGAGATGAAATGAAGGAGGAGAAAGGAGATGAAGAAGTGAAGGAGGAGGTGGAGGTAGAGGAGAAGCCAGTAGTAGGTGAGGAAATAGAAATGGCGGAGGAAAACCGAGCGGTGGAGGCGGTGGAGGAGGGGGCGGAGGGGGCAGGGCTGCCCCGGCCCCTGAATGTGAATTTCCGCGTGAACCTCCGCATGAACCCGCTGGAGGCCATCCAGCAGGAGCTGGACACTGTGAATGCTCAGGCCGACAGGGCCTTCCAGCAGCTGGAGCAGAAGTTTGGCCGGATGCGTCGGCACTACCTGGAGCGGAGGAATTACATCATTCAGAACATCCCGGGCTTCTGGGTCACCGCCTTCCGAAACCACCCCCAGCTGGCCCCCATGATCAGGGGCCAGGATGCCGAGATGCTGAGATACATCACCAATTTGGAAGTGAAGGAGTTCAGACACCCGAAAACCGGCTGCAAGTTCAAGTTCTTCTTCCGGAGAAACCCCTTCTTCAGAAACAAGCTGATTGTCAAAGAATACGAAGTCAGAGCCGGCCGAGTGGTGTCTCTCTCCACTCCAATCGTGTGGCGTCGGGGCCATGAGCCCCAGTCCTTCATTCGCAGAAACCAAGACGTCGTCTGCAATTTCTTCACCTGGTTTTCAGACCACAGCCTGCCGGAGTCTGACAAGATTGCCGAGATCATCAAAGAGGACCTGTGGCCGAATCCTCTGCAATACTACCTGCTGCGCGAAGGAGTCCGTAGAGCCAGACGCCGCCCACTGAGGGAACCAGTGGAGATCCCCAGGCCGTTTGGGTTCCAGTCTGGTTAAACTTGGTCCTTGGGACTACCTCTGCACAAGGTCCCCTGGCACTTCTTGCTGAAACCTGTGCTTGAGCAACAGAAATGGGTGGTATACCTTCTACTTTTTCCCCCCTGACATTTCTAAAACGTTTTTTTTTTTTCTCCCCTCTGGACATTTGTTTTCTCAACCGCAAGATTGGGACCTTCATAGCTGTGCTTCTCCACTTCTGTACAGCCTGACTTTTTCCACTTAATATATGACCTTCATGCTGTTCTGCATCACTGTCACATCCTGCAAGGCCATATTCACACTGCTGCTAAGTCAAGTAAATATGCTGTAAATTTCACTGCCTTTTTTTGCACTGCTTGGACTCTCTTTGTTTCCAGGGCCTCTGGTCTGGCTTTTACCATCTGGGATTCTAGCTTTTGTGTAGAGGCCTGTTCTACCCACCCTGTTCTGCAGGGCAAGCATACAGCCTATGGATTTTTGCAGAAAAGAAAACCACCAGAGACACTGAAGAGCAGCAGTGGTCCATTTGGTCTTCGTGATTCATGTGACTGCATTGCTCTCCTTGCACCTGTGGTCAGCTGTTGCCTGCTTCTGGCTGTGTCCACTCCTCTTAGCCTGCTGCCTACTCGATGAACATCTTCCAGACCATTGTCAGCTCCTCTCATTTCTGGTAAACCAGAATCTCTAGAACTGGTGGTGGACCCAAGTTTTCTGCTAGCACAAATTTCCTTTCCAGCCTTTCCATTCCTCATCCTCTTTCCCCTTGATCCTCATCATCCAAGAGCCCTACTTCAGAGAAGTGGTTGAGGTGACAAGTTTAGACCTTGTCCTTATGACAAGTATAAGGATGGTGTCCAGGCTTTCTCAGTATCTAGTGAATTCACACAAAACTTCGGTACCTCTCTGTACCTCCTTTCCTCATCCTGATGTAATTAGCAGTACACTTTCTGTGTGTTCCTTATCTCAAAATAAAAAACAACACTTAGAAACATCTGCAAAAGCAGATCTTGTAGTTAATTTGGCTCTCCTTGATTTCCAGGGACACTTTGACTGGTTTCCTCCCCACATGCCCTGACCCAACGAGGGCTGGGGATGAATTTGCAACCCAGGTATGTTTTCTTGACTGGGGATTGAACCCCCAGTCCTTTGGTGTAGTGGGTCAGTGCCCTAACCACTGCACATACTGGCCAGGATTTTTTTTTTCTTATGTTGTTAATCCTCACCCAACGATATTTTTTCCATTGATTTTGAGATAGTTGGAGGGAGGAAGAGGGGTGTTAAAGAGAGAAATATCCATGTGAAAGAGATTGCGATTGGTTGCCTCCAGGGCCAGCATCAAACCTGCAACCCAGGTACATGCCTTTGACCTTGACTAGGAATCAAATTGGCAACTCTTCAGTGCTTGGGCCAAGGCTCTAATCACTGAACCACACTGGCAAGGGTGAGAAGAGTTATTTAAAGAAATACAACTTTTGATGTTTTTTCTATATTTTTATTTGACTTAATTTATGGAGATAAATACTTTTATTTCACTAATACTTAATAAAATCCTGTTATTTTCTGTTTTTGCTTACTAGGAAAATTGAGTTATACAAGCTTTCTTTGCTTTTGTTTGGGAACATTTAGAAAAATAATCTTTCCAGATATATAGAGACTTAAATGAATATTCATAAAGGTTTTCAAACTTGTTCTTGTTTCTGTCAAAACTACATTCTTAGAAATATAAATAACTTGATTTTGTCAGATTATCAAGACTTTGGAAATTGTCTTCATGGAAAAATAACCTGTAAAAACAGTGTGGCTTGATTGTCTTGCTTGATAATTTGCCCTGCTAACAACTTATTAACAATTTAATTAAGTACTTGGAAGATTGCTCTGTCAAATTGGAAGTGTACCAATAACGTATTTATATTTACATATATGCATGTTGTTAAAATAAAAGTATGTTGTTACTCAGATAAGAGTTCTTATTTTTCACCCTATTAACAAACATGCTTGAAGAAATTATTAGAGATACAGATTATGGAATTTAATAAAGTTCTTCAATGAACACAACAGGCATTATCCCAAAAGTAAAATAAAGTATAGCACACTACCTTGAAAAAGTAGGGAAGAATGTTCCTTTTGTTTACTTTAAAATGTTAACAATTGTAACTGCTTATTCCTGTCAATTTTTCCCATACACTTTGTGCAATACCCCCATTCCACTCCAACCTTCACTTCCTTAAAGCTTCCATTTTTGTCTATGTAGATAATAGTTTCAGATCACTCAGGCTTGTCTTAGTCATTTGTGCATTTAATAAGCACACATTCAGAGAATTCTTACCATAAATGATATACTCTTCCCATAATTTCTTAGCTGTAGAAACTTGTTTGTTCTTCAAACCTCACCACCTCTCTCTGTCAAATCCTTCAAGGTCTGTCATAAATCACTCTTCTCTTTTACACTTTTTTCTGTTCCCCTTAGAGAAAATGAAACTTTAAAAAAATATATATATTTTTTGTTGATTTTTCACAGAGAGGAAGGGAGAGAGATAGAGAGTTAGAAACATCGATTAGCTTCCTCCTGCACACCCCCCACTGGGGATGTGCCCGCAACCAAGGTACATGTCCTTGACCTTAATCGAACCTGGGACCTTTCAATCTACAGGCCAACGTTGTATCCACTGAGCCAAACAGGTTTTGGCTGAAACTTTTATGTACTTGGTGTACTTTGTAGGACACTCTGTTCTAGAAAATAACACAGTAATTCATTATGTTGAATTCCATGAACATTTGTTAAGGCATCTGTCAGGCCCCAGGAAGATAACAAGTGTAAGAAGAGAGAATGCATTCCATTTATTGTTAAAGAACTAGGGAAAGGCTACTGGAAACAAATAATTGACAGAGTGACAAAGATTTATTCACATGTCTTTCACTGTCCCTTTCTGGTTTGGAAGTTTTGTGAAAGCAGAGATGGAAAAGGATGTTTTTTACCTTCGTCACTACATCTAGCTTAATGTACATAGTTGTTACCAGATAAATACTGAATGACAAAATGAACAACTCAAATGGAGATAGACAAAATAACCTCGTACCCAGCCAAGCATGTCAAACTTGAGGCCTGCAGGCTGCATGTGGCTCACAAGGAATATTTTTTCGGCCCAGCCAATACAATGGTATGTAAGGAATGCTTTAATAAAAATTTGTAACTTAATTTTTACAATATCCTATTATATATAACTAGAGCCCCGATACACAAAATTCATGCAAGAGTAGGCCTTCCTCCCCCTGACTGCCGGCACCAGCTTCCCTCTGGCACCTGAGACCCAGGCTTCCCTCGCAGTCCCAGCTTCGTCCAGAAGGACATCAGGTCTAATTAGCATATCATGCTTTTATTATATATTATTAATAACGAACTACAATGTTTGCTAATGACTGATTAATCTTGTTGCATTCATTTCCCTTATGCCCCAAATGTGCAGGTGGACCATTTCTCTCCACTGATACTAGCAGCGAATATTTAAGCAGCCGATTGCCATGTCATTTGCACTGACCTGTTTGGTGTGCGCAACTGGAAATACTTCGCTTTCAGAGAATAAGAAAAATAGGTTTATTTGCATTATGCTTATTAACTTGTGCAGTTATTCAGTGTCTGGTAAGTTAATGTTCAAGGAAAAATTTATTTCTATTAAAATGTTCTATTTTATGTTAACGATTACTCATTTATTTCAGCCCTTTGCATTCAGCTAAATAAAACTTTATTTAAATATCCAAATTAACCTGTGTTTCCATGAAAAATGAAGCTTTTGGGGGGGGGGGGGCGGCCCTCACATAAACTTTAACCTTATTTATTTGGCTTTGTTAGCCTTTGAGTTCGACATGTGTATTAAATAAAAGCAAAAGTTAGAGAAAATCCAAACACTTAACATTTAACTGTTTCACTTGCCATCTTAACAGAGCATCAACTTTGGATCATCTTATACATGCTTTGTTTTTGTACATCTTAAGGTGACTATTCACTTGGAGATTGAAGTTCGTTACATTCTAGACATGTGCTAATACAGCAGCCATGAGCCATCAATGACTATTGAGCACTTTGTGGCTAGTCCAAATTCAGATCTGATTTCTCATACTTAACCATTTTTTAACTGTGTCTACTGGTAAATTTTAACTTACATGGGGGACAGCATGGGTCTAGACTTCTTGAGTATCTCAAAGTGTATAAAAAAAAATCTAAAAATAAACGTTATTCTTTCTCCCTATGAAATTTTTTGTGACTTTAGGACAAGGATTATCTAGTCTAGATTCAAGTTGGGTAAAGTATAATTAGAGTAAGGTGACCAGATCGTCCCACTTTTGGCCAGACAGTCCCGAATCGGGACTTTTTAAAAACGCCGCGGGAAAAATTATTAAAAATCGGGACTGTCCCGCCAAAAGCGGGACGATCTGGTCACCTTAAACTAGAGGCCAGTGGGTAAAAAAGGATAATGAAATAAAATGCCTTTTATAATCTTGTTCTAAGATATATCTTGCAGAACGTATTGTGTAAAACTATTTTTCTGGATATAAGTAAGGTAGATCTGGGTGCCAAACTGGCACTGATAGTTATATTGGTTAATAAGTTGCTAGTAATATTTAGACCTATAGCTTCATATTTTTCTAGAATAAAATATTCTGTACTTTTTTGGCTTACAGAGTATATGAAGCTCAGAAAATAAAAATATTTTCAGTCATTATACCATTTTGTGTGTATTACATGGGCTGCACGTTTTAGCAGTTAGCCAGCAACAGAAAAATAAATCTGAATCTAGCATTCCATCAAGTCAATTCAATGCCCACCACTTGAGAAGCATATTTGATTGTTAAAAATTAATGTGCTAATTGCTGCAACAGCAATTATTTTATATATCAGATACTATATTAAGGATTAAATGGAATATAGATATTGTCATTGCTCTTGAAGAACTATCTCATTGGGGGGATATCTCTCTTCCGATGTTTTCTCTAGCAAATCACATACTCAAACCCGGCACATGCACAAGAAAATGGGATTTATGTGGTCAAGAGGTGTCAATGATCAGGACCATCCCTTCAGGCCAACTTCTCCCTCCAGGTTAATTTATAATTGAAGTGCCTAGGCTATAGAAACAATAAGTATAATCTTTATTAATTAGGATGGGAGGTGTTTCATTTGTGAGCAGTATTTTCTTCATGTTTGAAGTGCTTTCAGTTCTGAAGGGCCTCCTTGATACATTTCCTTTGACCTCAGCATTTGTTAAGACCCACCTAAGAATTTACATCATATCAAATTAGGAAAACAATGTCTATTTTTTGGCTTCATGTTCTCAGTACTTGCATTTAATGTAACTTTATTGAGAACAGGCCAGGAAGAAATGGTTCTATTGAAAATGAAAAGGGGCCTCTGTCTTTCTCTTAAAATTCATAAGGGAAACATAATTTTTTTAATTAAAAAATAATGAAAAGGGTCACTTAAGCTGCTAACTATTGTAATACCCAGATGTCTTCCTACTGGCCAAGAGGCAAGAAAACACACTAGCTTTAAGTTGGGATTAAATCACAGTTTTAGAATCTTCCCCCAAGTATATTAGGCAAAATAAATACCTTCTCTGAGCCTCAGTTTCATGTTCACAATGCAGGGATGATAATACCTATTTCATAAGCTGAGAAGCTACCCACCCCATGTCCACCTGTCCCACAGTGAATTATCACAGAAGCCAATTTTGGTAAATATTTGCTGGCTTCATGTCCACTGGCATTATGAAGCAACAACTTTTTTAGATTAAGATTATAATCAGGGGATAAGCAACAGAGTATGCCTAATTTTAGAAATTAAAATCTGAGATTACATTTCTTCCAGTAATGCTTAAAGGCTGAATTTGCACACTTGTGTCTAAGTCACTCCTAAATAAGGAAAATACAGCATCTTCCTACTTACACAGTGAAGAGGAAATATTGTCCAATTACTTTGTAGGTGTTGGCCAGAGTATATAAACTTTAAAATATGTGTGGAAAATTGAAATTATCTTTTAGGACGTCTTCTGGGGATGAGCAGGTTTCCCTTTCAGTTGCTCCTAATGACTTAAATGCTCACACTTCACACAGTAACACTTCACTTTTCTTAAGCGTCAAAGTCTGTTCATCTCAATTCTTTGTAAAGAGCCAAGAATCTCTGCCTTAAAGAAGGAAGGCCTGGGCATTGCTGAATCCACTTTATACACGAGAAGCCCTGGGAGCTGACTTGAATATACAACAACGAAAGCCTTAGGAAATCCGCGTGAACCGAATTCGCCCATGCTGGAGTTTGCTGCATCGATTCACGAAAGCCAAACCTCTCCCAGACCGACGAAACTGAAAACGTTTTGTAACCTAAGGACAACGGACTACCTGGTATGGCCAGCATCATCCCAGGGAGCAGTTGCTTCTTGCGCAATCGCGATACGCTGCCGTCCTGACGTCACCGGTTGCCATGGCAACATCCTCCGGGATGCGGGCGAGAGAGGGGTGGCGCGAAGGGCGGAGCACCACTGCTGCAGCGGACCAGGCTCGCTCTCCTGCAGGTCTGACTCCTTCCAAAATGAACGGTCCGGAGGAGGCCAGCAGCCCTTCCGCCGCTAAAACCTGCGGCCCCGCCACTCCCGACCCGGCCCCGGCACCCCCGAACCTAAGCCCGCGCCGGAGGAGCGAGGACGCCGCCGAGGCGCCGCGGGCGATGGCGATGGCGACGGCGATGGCGATGGCGCCCACAGGTGAGGGCGAGGGCAGCGCGGAGAGCCCGGCGGAGGGGGGCGCATCCCCGGCCCCCGCGGCCTGCGGCCCCGAGCCCGGCGATCGGGAGGTTAGGGGTGGTGATGCGGCCGCCAAAACGGCCCCGGAGGAGGCTCGGCCCCAGGCAGGGGGGCCGGGCGCAGCCCCTGCCTCCCCCTCGGCGGCTGTGGCTGCCGACCAGAGCCAGGAAAATGGCTGTCCGCCGGGAGAGCCGCGCGGCCCAGCTGGGGAGAAAGCTCCAGAAGCCCGTGGCGCAGAGGGACCGGGGTCTCTGGCGATGCCTGGGGCCACGGCCGAGGACGGGGTGACCAAGAAGGGCGCCGCCTCAGCCTCAGCCGCGGTGGGAAAGGAGGGAGTGGCGGCGGCGGCGGCGGCGGCGGCGGCGGAGAAGACATTGGCGCAGAAGGAGGAGAAGGTGGTGGGGGCAGGAGTGAAAGAGGAGGCGCGGGCTGGGAGCCCCAAGGCCAGCCACTCCATGGACTCGCTGGAGGCCATCGACCAGGAGCTGCTAAACGTCAATGCGCAGGCGGACAGGGCCTTCCATCAGCTGGAGCGCAAGTTCGGCCGCATGCGGAGGCTCCACATGCAGCGCAGAAGTTTCATCATCCAGAACATCCCCGGTTTCTGGGTCATCGCCTTTGGGAACCACCCCCAGCTGTCACCTATGATCAGCGGCCAGGATGAAGAAATGATGAGGTACATGGTCAATCTGGAGGTGGAGGAGCTTAAGCACCCGAGAGCAGGCTGCAAATTCAAGTTCATCTTTCAGGGCAACCCCTACTTCCGAAATGACGCGCTCGTCAAGGAGTATGAGCGCAGGTCCTCTGGCCGCGTGGTGTCCCTCGCCACCCCGATCCGCTGGCACCCGGGCCAAGACCCCCAGACCCATAGCCACAGGAACCGGCAAGGGAACTCGATCCCCAGTTTCTTCAACTGGTTCTCAGACCACAGCCTCCTGGAATTTGACAGGATTGCTGAGATTATCAAAGGAGAGCTGTGGTCCAATCCCCTCCAGTACTACCTGATGGGGGAAGGGCCCCGAAGATTTCGAGACCCAGGGAGACAGCCAGTGGAGAGCCCCCGGGCCTTCAGGTTCCAGTCTGGCTAGCTCCTGGCCTGGGAGAAGCTCCTGCACCCCGTTTCTTGACCACCTCCTCTTGGATCCCGTGCTTAGCCAGTCGCATGCACGCTCCCGTCTGTTTTCTCTTCACCCTGGATTATTTTGTTCTTTAGTTCTTCTAAAGTCTTCAATCAGTTGCAAGATTATGGCTTCTATGTCTGTGCTCATCTTCCTCTGGGCCTCCTTGCTGTTCTGCAAAGCGTTACGTGATCCAAGTGCATGGCCTTGTATTGCTTTTGTGCCAAGCACAAGACGCCGCGGATATGCACTGACTTCCTTTGCATGCCTTGGGCCCCGTCGGTGACGATGGTCTTTCCCCAGGGTCTCCAGGGGTTATCTGCCACAAGTTAACTTGATATATAGCTTTGCAAATAACCAGCTGGGCTTCATACTTTATGCTGGCTGTGCTCCTACACCTGGTACTCTGTGGCAAGATCTTTTGAGCTTCACCCCTGCAAGATGAAGCTGATGTAGATGGTGCCAGTCATCAACCCAAACTGGACATTCCAGGCTACCGCTAACTGGTTCCCAGCTGCCTTCCTGGGCGTATGCCATCCAACCTGCTGGTTATCTGGCAGAATAAGCAGGTGGCTGTGGGTAGCTGATGGTCTTGAACCAGGTAGCAGATGACAGGCATACTGTGTCATGTTGATCTTTTGCCTTTGGTCACTGTACTTTGACCAAGTTCTGGTGAGTATGAAAGCTGGGCTGTGGCCTCCCAAACCTGGTTTCAGTCTTTTGGATGTGCTTTGCCCACGTACCATAGCCTGCCTCTTCAGGAACTATCTGTGGACTGAAGCCCCCAGGCAGCACACAGGAACACCCCCTCCCCCCTTCCCCTAAACCCCTCCAAATGGTTACCCATCAACCCACTGGCTGTCAGTGTGACAGTGCCCAAAGCAAGGCAACAACCTTTCTGAGTCCTGGCCAATAAACCCCCCTTAATCTGGGCAACTTGGTTAGGCATCCCCTTCCTTACCTATTCTAAGCATGATGAAGTTGCTAGGCTGGGGTCACTGAGGACCATGTATTGCTATTCCTCTTCCTCTTACCCCCCTTCTCCCCCTCCTCCCTCAAGAGGCAATTACAGTTCAGAAAAAAACAATACTAAAGCAGGGTTTTGGTTTCATTGGCTCTCCCCTTGACTGTATCCAGAGGGAGAAAGCTACTGTATAATAGATTCTCCAGGTCTCATTGCCCTCTTCTGCCCTCATGCCTCCACCCACTTCCTTAAGCAAGATCGAAATGTTTCAAAGGGAGACCTATGGGTAAATTGTTTAGTTAGGCAGCGCTCTTTTGGACCAACGCTGACAATCTCATCCTTTCTCATGATTTACCAAAACCTCCTGTGTTTTTTAATCTTTAGTGTGAGAGTCCGGGAGGAGAGACAGAAGCACTTCACAGAGATGGGTTCAAGACTCACCGCAGGTTGTGATTTAAAACAACCAAAAATTAGTTTGACTCTACTTTCCTAAAGATGGCAATTTTTTTTTTTTGGGGGGGGGGGGCTTGGACAACTTAGAAAGCAGCATTTGTGGGTCAGCCCTGTGTTCTGTACTATTATAGCCCTGATGTCTTAAGGGCCTCCATCTTACTGCCTGGCCCTTGGCTCTCAGTTCTCAGCTTCCTCTTTTCCTTCCCTGCTTCTGCCCTGACAAAGAGGGAGCAGGCTGCTGTCTGCATTGTGGCAAATGCCAAGTCTTCCTCCTAGCGTGTAAGGAGGTTTGTGGGCCCTCTGGATTTTCAGACAAGTTCTAGCTGGGGGGACAACAGTGTGTCAGGGCTGTGTTACTTCTGGAGGGGTGTGGTGGTGCTGATGACACCCACCCTCACCCTTTCTCCTTCCTTTGTGAAGGTTTGGCCATAAGCTACCCAGGGCTTGGGGAATCTGGGTACAGAGCAGTGGGGACTATGCTCTAAACTGGAGAAACTGGAAGCCCAGAAACAAATGAGCCTGCTGCGGAGTGGCCTTGGGAAGGCAGGCAGGGAAGACCGGAACCCTGCAGGTTCAGGGGGGAGAGAGAGGCCCAAGGCTCTGCCCAGGAGATGTGGGGAAATTAAAGTGATTATTTAAAGAGGATGCTTGGGAGAGGGTCTCCCCCTAACTTTTCCTGTATCCTCCAATTCACCAGATTTTTATACACACCAATGCAAGCCTAGATATTTCCTATTATTCTAGGAGTGAACTTTTATATGTGGAAGATCGATGGTATTTGCTTATTTCACTGTGATTGAGTAAAATTCTATTCCTTTCTCCATTTTTGCCTTGCTGTGAATTGAATTGACATTTACAGACCTGTGTTGTTTTGTTTTTGTTTTTGCTTGTAATTGAGAATGTGTGCAAAAATATCAAACTTGTTCCCTGTGCAGAATGAAGACTTCTGTGAATATTATGAATATATCAGCCTGTTCTGGTCTATCTTTGTATATAGCTCTCTATCCTTAGAAGTAGAATTTGAATAATGTGATCTTTGAAGAGTCTGAAATTATGCAAATGTTGCTGACTTGTGAAAATAATCTCAGAAGAAAAATGTAACCTTATTTGATATTTCTTGCCCTAGTAGTAATGTGGTACTTGATATTTTATGTTCCTAATCAGTGTAAGTGCTTGTAGAATTGCTCTGTCAAATTAAATAAGGGTCCTTTTGTCTTCATGTGCTCAAAAGAAAAGTAAAATCTGTCAGTCTGCTGTATTGTTTTCACCAAAATAAAAATTAATAAAGTTGTATGTTGTCTAGGTAAGCATTATTCTGAAGGTTAACAAAAGAGGCAACAACCACCAAACTTCCTAAGATCTTTTTTTGGCTTGGAAAATGGTAAATAGGCCCATTGCAGCTATATACTCATGGACATAATTTTCTTTCTGTACAACCAGTGATTCAACATGGTGGTTCCTTTTAACAGGCACTTAGGAATGTAATCCCCTTCACTAATGTATTAAACTTTGTTAAGCTTTGATCTTTACCAAGAAACTACTAAGGTCAAAATACCAAGGAAGTAAAATTAAGGTTTTTTTTGTTTGTTTTTGTTTTTAATGAGTCTGAGAATAGACTTATATGGAACAAAAACCTGATTATCAAGCAATCTGTGCTGTTGTTAATTTAAGTAATAACCCAACTTCTCTATAGGCCCAGATATCCCCTTTCCATTAAGTTTCCTTGGACCAGTTTCATTATTCCTTCTCCATTTTGGTTTCCTCAGCACAAGAGAGGGAAATTTGCTAAGTATTCAAGGTGAACATTTGAACTTGACTACAAAGAAAGAGTAAATCTGCTTACTCTGCCTTTAGCACCTTGTGGCTTGCAGAGCAAATTTCATTCTATTCCTGTGACTATTGGTTCTCTATTTTACACTTCCAGGTAAGTTCTGTTTTAGTATTTTAAAGTTACACGTTATTTTAGGACAGAACCCATGTCTTCATTTCTAATCCCTTACATGCCCCAGCATGGTGATCATTAAATTGAAATGTAGTTTTAGACAGACTAAGAATCAGTCTAAATCCAATGTTGGAAGAGTTAGCCAACCAACGAAGAGCATGATTTTGGGGATCAAATTTAGGCTCATGTACAGAATCTGTTGCTTAGTAACCAAACAACTTTGAAGGAGCATATAATCTAACCTCTGAATTTTCATTTCCCCATCTGTAAATCAGTAATTACACTTCTTAGATGGTTGCTGTAGGAAGTAAATAAGGTATATAAAATAGCATGGTAAGGTGTCAGCACACATTGATTGCTATTATATTTTTACCATATTTCTGAGGATGATTCTAGAGACCAAGAATTTACCTTTTTTTAAAAAAATATATACTATTTTATTGATTTTTTTCAGAGAGGAAGGGAGAGAGATAGAGAGCTAGAAACATCAATGAGAGAGAATCATTGATCAGCTGCCTCTTGCACACCCCTACTGGGGATAAGCCTGCAACCAAGGTACATGCCCTTGACCGGAATCGAACCTGGGACCTTTCAGTCCACAGGCCGACGCTCTATCCACTGAGCCAAACCGGTTTTGGCATAATTTACCTTTTTGAAATTACCCTTTATGGACTGACCATAGCCAAGGGTTTTTAAGGGAAGCAACTGGACCACACCAGGTGAGCACTCTCAAATATATCCCAGTCTTGCAGTGATCCAGTAGCCAACTCTATGATAACCTTGTTATCAAGCGCCTGAGAAGAGGTACGGAAATGCTACTGCAACATCCTATTAAAAAAAAAAAATCTACTCATGTGATTCTAACAATCAGTTATATCCAAAGAGACAGATTTACATTCCATTTTTTTGCTGGCTGGTTATATAAAAATAACCAGATTTTTTTTTCTTCTTCATTCAAACAAGTTCACTAAAAGTATGTGTATACATATATAGTACATATATGTGCTTTATATTGATGTAAAGTTCTTATGGGATGTGAATTGAGTTTAACAAACTCAGCAGATGGTTTTAGATTGTAATTCTAGGTTCAGTTGAAGTTTCCGCTGCCTCAATATTCTAAATACCAAATTCTGAGTTGTTTGACCACTGTGTCATTCAGAGTTCTCTGCTAATGAGATCAAGTGGCTGGCAAAGGAACCCCCAGCTCCCTTGACCATTATTCTTTGGTACCTTTTAGATTACGAATGTTTGCCTGTATACTAATATTAAACTTAAGTCTTCTGCCTATTTGCACAGTTTTCCTGCATTGTTAGTCATGACTTTATTAAGAAGATATAGCTTTTCTTTCATAAGATTCTCTCTTTTTAATTTCTATCGTACCATTTTTTGGATGATTTTAAACCTTCATGCCCAATTAAAAACACTGGCACTTTTTAAAAGTGAAATAAAAATTTTAAAAGTCTAATTACAGCCCAAAAGAAAAGCGGCATTCATTATTGTCAATGACTGTCCCTGCTGTAAATTGGAAGACAACTTGGAAGTAAACGCTAACATCTTTCGACAACATAGGGAAAACTGAGGTCAAATTAGGTGGTTAACTTGTTCAGATTCTTTAGGTAGATACTAGTAAAAGTAGGACTAGAACTTCTTTCTGACTTGATTGAATTTTTTCACTCCTCAGTGGCCCAAAAAGGGCTATTAACTTGTTTTAGGACTAGAGGCTCAGTGCATGAAATTCATGCAATGAGGTGAGGGGGAGGGAGGGCAGGGTCGGACATCACTCTCACAATCCTGGATAGCTGGCTCCTAATTGCTCACCTGCCTACCTGCCTGGTCGCCCCTAACTGCCCCTAAACCCCTACAGCTGGTCTAGTCACCCCTCACTGCCCCCCTGACAGCTTAATCAGCCCAAATTCCGTGTCCCCCCCCTTCCCCCCCCCCCCCCCCCCCCCCCCCCGCCAGCCTGGTTGCCTCTTACTGCTCCCACCCTGCTGGCCTGGTCGCCCAAAACTGGCCCCCCTTTGCCAGTCTGGTCGCCCCTAACTGCCCCCCACCTCCCCTCACTATGCAGTCTGCTTGTTCAATCGTTTGGTCATCCCTCACTAACCCCCCTGCTGGCCTGGTCGCTCCATGCAGCCATCTTGTGAGGGTGTGAGAGTTAATTTGTATATTACCTCTTTATTATACAGGATTCTATATTAGCAACAGTAGTTTATAAGCACTTAAAGATGTATTCTTTGCCATCTATAAAATAAATGTCTAAGGAAAAATAGCTTTATTTTTTTAAAAAAATCAAATGTGTACTGAAAGTATATATGAGACAGTATCTATTATTCAGCCTTAAGCTTGATTGTCATAGTCCAATGAGATTTTGGAAATAAAGTTCCAGCACATTATTCTTACCAGTTGATATCAAAGAAAGTTATTGACTTTGAGGAAATAATTTCAGTAATTGTTTACCTACCCTGAGATACTCATCCCCACAATATTTTTGGGGTTATTTTTGAGCATTTAAAATGCTTTAAATATCTTTCCATTGTATGCATTAATATGCTAAATTCTCTACTACAGTTCAAGTAAAATAATGATGGTGATGAGTGTTTTCTGTTATTGCTCATGCTGGACAGAGTGAAATTACAACATACAGAGTAGCCAGGATTGATATTGTAAACACCATCTGGCTCCAAACATCTTACAACAAATAGCTACTAATATGACTATGCACAGCACATAGAACACAACAATCTGGGATTGTCATATAACCATACACCCTCTTGAAGCAGTTTTTCTCAAACTTTTTTTCCCCCATTATCACCCCCCTCTCCCAAGGAGAAAAATTAAATTTAATTCAAATTAAGTTTAATTAATAAATTTAACCTTATATTCCTCCTTAATGAGAAAAATACTAAGGAACAGATTTTATTGGGTAATGCTGAGCTTTGAAGGGCTATATTCCATTTGCATTATCTTATTTTTTTTCACCCTAAGAACTATTTTCTTTTTCTTTTGAGAATACATGCTTTAAAGTGAATGAAAATGAATTAGCCTTTAACATTATTGGGGGGGAGGGGAGAGGGTGAACCCTAAGGATAACATTGGAGGCTGAAATAGTTGGTTTCTGGTATCATCTCTGTCCCATCCTGGCTGCATGGTATCAGAAGCAATCCTGTCTCTATTCCTAGCTTTGGAAAATAAAAGGACAGCATAAAGCCTAGTAGCTTGGAGAAATCATTCATCTTGCTGGACTCAGTGTCTAGGTCAACTGAAGGAGGTGTAGATGAGTTTTCCCAATGCTGACCACATTTTCCTGGGGCATCTAAAAGATGTCAGTGTTCATCTACATACCCAGACTAAATAACCAATCTCTAGAAGTTAAGGCCCAGCCAGTGGGTCTCAAACTTGTGTGAGAATAAAAATATTATTAAACATAGATCGCTGGGTCCCATTTCCATAGCTCTAATTCTCTAGGTCTGGGTTGGGGCCTGCAAATTTGCATTTCTATCATATTCTCAGGGGATGCTCTGCTAGTGGTTAGAGACCACACTTTGAGAGCCACTGGTTTAGAAGTAGATGTAAATATGTGTGTGCATATGTGTCCCCAGGTGAATTCTAATCTCAGGAATATTGGTATACACACTGTACACACTGTTAGCAAAGTTCTTTTCAGTTCTAAGACACCGAGATTTTGACATAATGAGAGTTGTTGGACATCTGTAGAAAGAGGACCTATGGAAAAACATCAATTTTTTTTTTATCAATTTTCATTAAGAATCTGTTCCTATAAAGCATTTTACAGTATTTGTTTTACAGTACATTTGCTGCATATATGGTTCTTCACTTCAAATTTCAGTAAAGGTAAGTTATTTGTTTGTCAATGTTTCAAAGCTTGATAAGGCCAATGGAGGGTTTGGATAGTAGCCAGCTGTTTTTGAACCGTCTGAAGAGAATCTTGTAAACTTGTGGTCCAGGGGTAATTCTGGGGGGGAAAAACCACACCATTTGATTATTCTGCAGGTCTCAAAAGGACTTTCATAAATATAAACATCAATATTTGATAATCATCGATAATAAAACTTATTTTTTTTAGAGTCTAATAAGTTTAATATTTCTTTTGTCACCTGGATAGGTTGTACCTAGGATGAAGAGTAAAGATGTCTTTCCCTATAAAATTTACAATATTGAGGTCAAATTACATTTAAAGATACTGTAAATCATCTTCAGAATTCAAACTAGTAAGTTTAATTTTCATACCCTCCATGCACAAAAGTTAATAAATAAAATAAGGATGATCATCTCAATTTTTTAAATTTAAAAATCTCTCAGGCCCTACTCAGAGGATCAAGTAATTTGTAAAGGAAAACTAATCTTCATACTCCTTAAAAATAAAAGTTACTGCCCGGCTGGCGCTCAGTGGGTGAGCATCGACATATGAGCCAGGAGGTCTTGAACCCAGGTTGTGGGGGCTGGAACCCCAGTGGGGGCGTGTGAGAAGCAGCCAATCAATGATTTTCTCTCATCGATGTTTCTATTTCTCCCCTCCCTCTCTGAAATAAATTAAAATATATTAAAAATAAAATATTTTCCCCTTTACCTGCTATTGCTTCGATACTTGGAATTGCAATGGTGCTGTAAGTACTGATTCTTTTACAGGACCACGTAGAAATCAAAGAGTCTTCTGTGTTTTCCAGTCCCAAAATGGAATCAGTAAAAAAAGAGCCCCATTTTTTAGATAATGAATATAGAGGCTTTCCCTTTTGTCCCTAAAACGAGAGGACAGAACAATAAAAACTGATTAATGTTCAATCGCATTATAATTTCCCCTGCTAAGTAAATAAGATTAAAAATCAGAAGGGTTTGATTCCCTTAACCAAACTATTGATATATGTTATTTAAAAAGTACCTTCCTCTGGCTTTGTCCGGGAACCCTTCTCATCCTGTGGGATCGGGCCTTTTCCAGCCCTTCTCATCCTGTGGGATCGGGCCTTTCCCAGGATGTTTTCCTTAATCTCCTTCACGCAGGCTGGATTAGGTCACTTCCTCCACTTTCCTACGTCCCGAGCTTATCCCTAACATAATTTCTCATTCTGTTTCACCCTTGACAAATCATGATTCTTAACTACATAAAGCTAAGAACTCATGTATTTATGTATCCCGAAGTCTTAGTGCCTAGGACAGAGCAGGCACATAAAAATTGCAGACTAAATTAAAGACCCATTCAAAAAAATAATTCTCAGCGTTTTATGAATATGGCATAAAATTAAGGATTGAAAAAAATCCTATCTCATCCATATAATCTATATATATAAAAGGCTAAGTAACTGACCACCTGTCTGTCCAACTGACTGGCCAGTACGTATGATGTGCACTCGCAATTTAAAAATAAACTTAGACTCACACATGCACAATACATATAAAACTCTTGCTGGTGCCAATTGCATGCATTGTATCTGAAGACCAACTATCAGCACTTTGTTGTTTTTATATCATGTTTTTGTTATTTTTATATCATGTCTTTTTATATCATGTTATTATTTATTAATCAATTTGTATATTTTCATATACATTTTCTTTCAGCTCTGACACTTCTTAGAGAAAGGATGAATAGCAATATTAAAATATTTTGTATTTTAATTAATTTTATAATACTATATTATATATATTATTTTGACATGTAATTTTTTACAGTAATGTAATTACCACACGAATCTTTCTTCTCATTAATTTCATTTCAATGTGCACGAATCCATGCACCAGGACACTAGTCTGAATTATAAAATCTGTCATGCTCTTCTGATGAAAATTTCATTTTGGAGCACACAGTGCCCCTAATGTCTCTTTAGATTCACAATTCTTTGTGCTGGAACTCGCTTTGTGAAGCAAATGAGAATGTATGTTTGCAGATGATGGTGTTTGGAAATCATTCACCAAGAGCCTATTTGGGTTTCACCAAAGAGCAGTATTGAAATATGAATATCCAAACTTGTATGTGTACATCTAAGGTGTATTTCAATATAACTTCTCAATGTCTAAATAGCAGTTTATCGGATAAATTTGATTATCTTTCCTAAAATAATGAGTCTGAAAAAAAATGGCTCGCATCACACATATATAGAAAATGGTCCCGCAGGTGAGTGACAGAATCTAGGCTCCTCCCTATTCTTATAAAGACTTAGAGATACATAAATACATAAGTTCATAAAGAGAGGAAAATAGATCTATCTACCCTTCCTGGTCCAATGTAATCTGGATGCTTATATTCTAAATGTTTACATTCTCCCAGAATTCATATGTTGAAATTTTAACCTCCAAAGTGATATTAGGAGGTGGGGAGGTGTCTGGAGCCCTCTAAGTGGCTTAGTGCCCTTCTACCAAGTTCACTCTGGGGGTTCAGGAGTAAGTCTCAAGGAGCTGCCTATTGAGTTCAGCTAGACCCACAAAGCGAGCACCAGAGCTTCCAGGGCCAAGCAAAAGAGACAGTGTCACTACCGTGAGTCAGGATCTGGCAGCCTCGGCACCGACCAAAACATCCCCGGCGCCAGGCTGGATGAAAGCAGAGGGCAGGGAACACAGACTGACCCGCGTTTAACAGCCACAGGTCAATTATAGAGCCGAGACGGCAAGACCACAACCACTGCCACAGAGTTCACCGCTCTGGGCACCAACAAGCGAAGAGGAGCCCTTACCTCATACTTCCCTTTCTTCCCCAGGGGCTCTGCTTCCTCAGGCTTCCACTCTCCATCCCCCTTGAGCTCCTCCAGGATGAGGACTGTCTCCCAGTTGCTATAATGACGGGCTGGGAAAATATCCGAATGCATGCTGTCGCCAAAGTACACGACCTGTAAGTCAGACAGCAAGTTCTGGGTGAGACATCCCAACTGTGCAAGCGTGGCCACTGTTTCACGGAAGGCAAAGAAAATTCCTCTGAAAGCTGCATAAACGTCTTAAATTGCTTTTCAACTTCAGTGGACAAATTGCACACTGTCCACTAAACCCCTCAGGAGGTCCCAGGGGATGTGGCAACCTGGGAGCCGATGGAGCAGGGCTGTTACCCACCGCTCTCCCCTGCTCGCAGGGCTCCTGGCAAAAGATGAAAGGTCCTGCTGTTGAAAATGCACCAATGTCCAACTTCGACCATGTGACCAGGGTGTCGAAAGCCAGCGTGTCCTTAGGCTAGTCTGTCCTGTAATTTCAGTTACTGCTTATCCTATATAATAAAGAGCTAATATGCTAATTAGACCGAACAGCAGAATGACAGTGCAGACAACCTTCCAGGCGAAGAAGCTGGGGCTGTGAGGGCCGAGCCCCTTGCGTGAATTTTGTGCATTGGGCCTCTAGTTTTACATATAAAACCTTTCAGGGATTGTTATCAGGATGGCACTCCTCAGGCATCCCACACCAGTCCAGTGCGTCCCCTCCATCTGTGGCCGCTTGCTTGGAATATTTCCTACACTCCGAGACAGATAAAAGTCCTAGTCTACCTCAACAAAAAGCTTATGTAAACAGAAGAGGTGAGAGAAGAGGTTGGCAGATAAGCAAAGGCAGATTATTTCCCCACAGATAACTAAGCTAAATGCAATACAATATATATATATATATATATATATATATATATATATATATATATATATAAAAGCTAAATCAATACAATATATATATATTTTTAAAAATGCATCACTTTTTAGTTTATAAAAGTTTATGTCTGCAAGTGGGCACCAAGGACCCCGCCTCAGGGAGAGAATACCTTGGGTTCAGGTTTGCCGGTCATTTTCTTCAGCAGTTCATACAGGTGGACAGCGTTCCCCTGGGAGTACCAGCCGGGTTTATCCAGAGATGGCAGTGCTTCCTGCTCCTCGTCGTTCTCTGAAAATACAGTGTGACGGTCATATCTTTTTTCGTCAAGTGAGAGCACCCTTCTCCCACACTGGGCTGCTGCATGAGTCTGTCCCACTGCCAAGAACACCCATCCTCTGCTCTCCTGACGACTCACCCTTCAGGTCCCTCCTTACAGTCACCTTGCCTGACCTGTTCAGACAGGCCATCCCGGGGCCAGCTGTGCAAGGTGGCCTCCTCAGGCGGCGCCTTCCTTCACCACCTGCAGCACGACCTCCGGGGTTTCCCGCTTTTTACGTTTGTTTATGCCTCCGTCTGGTCACCGAGGACCTCTCAGGGCCCGACACCCCGCACTCTGAACTGAACCTGGATCCCACCGTTTCTGGGCTCCTCAGCGAGCAGAGAACCAAGCTACTGCCCATGCCGTGCACCGAATAGGGCCTTTAAGTAGCACAAAAAAGTGCTAAGGTAAAAATACAGCATCGCTCTATCTTTATTTTTCCTTTTGTTTATAAAATGGTGGTAATAGTTCACACATTGTTTTACCTTTGTTTTTCACCTAGTATACACCGTATCCCATATCCGTATACACAAAACCTCCTAACACAGTGGTTTGCACACAGCTGTTAGCCAACAGATTATTTACTGAATAAATGAATGAACAAATCTTAAACAGAAGAAATAAACCAAAACGTGCCAAAACCAGTTTGGCTCAGTGGATAGAGCATCGACCTGCAGGCTGAAAGGTCCCAGGTTCGATTCCAGTCAAGGGCATGTACCTTGGTTGCGGGCACATCCCCAGTTGGGGGTGTGCAGGAGGCAGCTGGTCGATCTTTCTCTCTCATCGATGTTTCTAGCTCTCTATCCCTCTCCCTTCCTCTCTGTAAAAAAATCAATAAAATATATATATATATATTTTTTTTTAAAAGAAAGAAACCAAAATGTAACTTACCGAGTGTCCGGAAAGGCCTCTGACTTGGTAAATGGGAGAAGAAACCAGGCTTCAATGCATTTGTAATCACAATGTCAAAAAGATCGGCAAAATCATTCCTGAAAAGCAAAAGAACTTTGAAGTATTTATTTTAAGGAATTAGAAACTGTCTATATAAAATTGAACGTAATCTTCACCTATCTACTTGACCACACCATCATTTCTTACCTTTTGATTAACTTTTTAGATGCTTTTTATACATTTTAAGGTCAATCTTACACTGGAAATAAAGGGTGATTTAGCACTAGTATTCCTGAACAACACCTCGACATAAACGTAAGAATGAGCACATTGACACTGGGTGCTAAGCTTTCTCATACTGGTCACAGTCACGGTAAGTGAATTCCATAGTTTCTAACAGCTAGAAACATTCAAAGCTATGTCTTCAGAGTGTTCAAAATGTGAAGAAGATACTTTATTTTGAAAATCAGTGTAGTCTTATAATGTTATTTAGATAACAATCATTGTTTTCAGTCTATTTAATACTATATTTGGGATTATTTGAAAAGGCAAAAGAATGGTAGTTCTTGCTTTTGGGGGACTCCATGTTGCACTGGGGAGACAATATTTATCCAACATTCCCAAATACTTTTTAAAAAACATATATATATATATTTTTTATATGATTTTTTTACAGAGAGGAAGGGAGAGGGATAGAGAGTTAGAAACATCTCTCTCTCATTGATTCTCTGCCTCTTCCACACCCACCACTGGGGATGTGCCCGCAACCAAGGTACATGCCCTTGACAGAAATCGAACCTGGGACCCCTCAGTCTGCAGGCCAAGGCTCTATCCACTGGGCCAAACTACAATAGTTTCGGCCCAAGTACTTTTTGGGAACCATTGAAAGTTGCTGGGGAAGGCACAAAGCACATGTGTTCCATTCAGATCATCAGCAAGCCATGAGCACACTAAACCCTGGGAAAGCTGCTTGCTAAAATGTACTTGAGTGTGCTGTGGATGTTGAGAGATGTTATGAGAAATGACCATTTGCCATTCAGCATTGTTTAATGTACTGATAAGGTCGCGATGGAGCACATTTGAAAAAGCATTGGCCCAATTTGCTACCAGTATTTTATAAGACCATGAAAACAGAATGTATCATCACTTACCCCAGGATATGGTTGCAGAGAAGTCTACAGTAGTCACTGTGAGAGCTGGTGATTAACATAAGAATCTTCCCAGCATTCTTTAGCTGTTGAAGCCATTTCTTTACAGACTCGGGACAACTGTGTAAATACTTGCCTGGGTCTCTTTTTATTTCTGGAAAATATATTCCACAGTTTTCTGAAAAATAAAAATATTAAGGAGATTTTTATTTTTTTGACTCAGCATGTTAATTTCTCTCAAAGCTATAAATAAAACAATACGGCAGTTACTACTGCTTCTTAAGAATACTTCTTTACTTAAAATAGGGGTATCGAACTCAATCAGAGAAGGGGCCAAAATCTAAAATCCAGCCTAAATCGCGGGCCGAATGGTTTACTGAACAGTCATAAACTGTCATTGTGATGGAAACGCAGCGGAGTGCAGTGATGACAGCGCGGTGCGGGCCACATTGCAAGGCCTGGCGGGACGGATTTGGCCCGCGGGCCTTGTGTTTGACACATGTGACTTAAAAACATAATGATGGTTGAAAATGTCAGTTGAGAATATTTTTGGCTACTTCACAAGAACTGATAAACTGGTAAAACATAAAGAATTTAGTCAGCATTCTCAAATCAGAAAACCTTACTGCATTTGAAAATATCAACTGATATTTTTTCCTTACCTCTACTTGTACATGTGTCTAGTGCCCTCTAGTGACCAAAATGTAAGTTACTATTAAAATGCTACTGTCCCATTTCCAAATGAATATTTTAAAAACAGCATATAATTCGGTATCTTAAAATTATTAGTTAGATTAATTTTATTAGTATCCATTAATAAGCCTAATGGAAAGTATGCAATCATAACAGTTTAGTTGAGAAAACTACTCTGAGATAATAATGGGAATTGCTTATTTTGTTCACAAGCAGACTGAAATTAATGAACTAGACAAACGCTGTAAAGATACCCAATGGTACATTATGGGCTGCTCCTACAATAAAAGATCATTGACTGTTTCTGGGGAAAATACATCCATCTCCTTGAAACTTTAAAGAATTGAATAGGCGCTATATTATACAAAGACATCAATTTTTTCCCTAAAATGTATTTTTATTAATTGGCAGATAACATGCAAGTTTAAGGTGCACAACATGTTGACTTGCTACATTTATATATTGCAATATGATTGTCACCTCAGGTTAGCTAACACCTCTATCATGTTGTATATTTACTAGAGGCCTGATGCATGAAAATTCGTGTAAGAGCAGGCCTTCCTTCCCCCGGCTGCTGGCACTGGCTTCCCTCCAGCACCCAGGACCCAGGCTGGCTTCCTCTGGGCCGCCCGCAGGCACCCAGGACCCAGGCTGGCTTCCCTCCAGCCCCAGCTTCATTAGGAAGAACGTCTGGAATGACGTCCAGAAGACACCTGGTCTAATTAGCATATTACCCTTCTATTATTATAGATTTTGTGACGGAAACAATTAAGATCTAGTCTCTTAGCAATTTTTTAAGCTCACAACACAGTGTTGTTGTCTATAATATCCTCATCTTTATACTGAACTAAATCAAGCTGTTGAACCAACAGAAGAGTTAGGTTAATCATATAATTAAATTATCTCCCCAAAGAGATGGTAAAATTCTAAGGGGAGCGTGTCTGTCTTTCTTCTTGGCACAGAGCAGGCATTCAGTGAATACCTAACTTAGTGCAGGGATATTTATGTTTATTTACATACAAAGTAATAGTAATATGGTTTGTAACATATAACCTGTGATGACAAAAACATTGCCCTAGCAAAGTCATCCTATCTAAAGTACCTTCTTTTTTTTTTAATCCCATAATAAAAACACATCATGTTTAATTATATTATGATACTGATAGATTAACACTGACTGCACAAGACAGGGAATTTTGACCTAAGGTGGAAAGAAAGGAATGGTTTTGTTTGTTTTCAACTCACAAAGTACTCCGTGTTTTCAGTTAACCTCAAATGGAATTCTATTTCACTGCCATTTTATGTAACTCATTTTCCTGGCCTTTCCACCCCTCTAATATCCTTAGATGCTGATATTTTCTGCAAACAGATGGGATTAAAAGTAAAACTCAAAAATATTTTTATTTATTGATGAGAGAGAGAGAGAGAGAGAGAGAGAGCGAGAGAGAGAGAGAGAGACAGAGAGAGAGGGAGAGAAGAGAGATGGCATTCTGTTCTACTTATTTATGCATTCATTGGTTATATGTGCCCTGATTGGGGATCGAACCCCACAGCCTTGGCATATTAGGACAATGCTCTGACCAACTGAGCTAACCAAATAGGGCCAAAAGTAAAAATTTTAAAAAGCTAGTTCTAAAGAATAAAAGTTTAACTCTCCTACATTAAAAAACTGATTAATATGGAGTCATGGAAATAGACAGCAAAATGTAGCAACAATCTGATCCACACATAAGATGGCCTGCATATATCAAACATAATTTTGGGTTTAGATATCTCTTTTGATTAAAAAAAAATTAAAAAGTACAACTTGAATATTAAAAATACCTTTTAATGTAACAGACATTTGTACCATATAACTATATCATCACAGAGTAAGTAACCATTTTCCCTTATTAACTGTATCACTACTATTTGTGTGATCTGTGGCTGGAGCTATGAACTAAATGTATTTGCTGTAAGGAACAATATTTATGAAATATACAATTTTTTTCTTGGCCAAGAGATACTGAAATATGTTTAGAAGGATAAAAGAAATAAACTATAGATTAAGTGTGTTCTGAATTTCTTTGGTTTACTTATAGGAGGCAAAAGATAAAACTGAAATTTAGCATTTAAACAAATATTTTCTATTTATGATCCCTATATGGTTTGTTTTAATCTACTATTTGTATAGATGAAGAAATCTAGAATACCTAGATTGAGTAAAGTAGAAGAAACAATTATTGTGAAGACTTGACAAAACAAAGGGTCTTTGCTAAGGTAGCAAGTTAATGGAGAAGTACCAACACCTGCTTCCTTTCTCGGCCGTGAATGCCGATCTCTGGCGATAATTCTATCCTCTTGGGACAGAGAGGATACATTCACATGGGAGATTACTTCCTGCTTTTGGGGAACAAGGACAGTCAGAGTGTTCTTGCACTGGCTGCTTCTCAAGTAACTGTAATTCAAGATAATACGTCAAAATGACATGTTTGGGTCTGCCTTCCCCGAACCCCATCACCTCTAAAGAATAACTCAAAGGTTTCTATCATGTACACATTTACAGAATGCAAATACATACACGGCTTATGTTCAGTGTCATAGCTGAACAATTCCAAACATTTTAATGGTTTTAATTTAATATTGAATTTTATAAATTGTTGGGAGCCAGCAGAGTTGAGACAAGCAACTCAGTCTTAAGAAAATAGAATTAAGTTCCTTCTAGCAGAAGTTATGCGGTTCCCTGAGAGTTTGGCCAGAAGATAAGATTAACCTGCCACTTAGCATCTTCCTGCCGCTTAGCAACTTCTCCTTCCTGATCCTCCCCCCTAGATAGCCCAGCCTTGGAATGTTGCACCTTGGAATGTTACACTGCCCTGGCAGTTAGCCAATCCTGTGTTGCCAGATGCCAAAGACCCCTCTGCATAGGCAACCCTGCCCCCCTTTGTTTCTGCTGTATAAATACAGCCATTTCAAAGAATAAAGTTGAGGCTTGATCAGAACCTTGTCTTGTCTCCATTCTTCCGCGTTCCTTGTTTGCTTCATTCTCTTAGGTGGTTCCTGCGTGCCCCCGTTGTTGCCCCGCGGGCCGGGACAATAAATGGATTATTTATAACTAGAGACCCGAATCACAACATTTGTGCACTCGGGGTCAAGGGGAGGTGTCTCTCCGTCCGGCCTGTGCTCTCTTGCAGTCCAGGACCCCTCAGAGGATGTCCAACTGATAGCAGTCAGACATCCTTAGTGCTGCCACAAAGGTGGCAGAGGCTCCCGCCACCACCACTGCACTCGCCAGTTACTCGCCAGTGCTGAGCGGCACTCCCCCTGTGGGAGTGCACTGACCACCAGGGGGCAGCTCCTGCGTTGAGTGTCTGCCCCTGGTGGTCAGTGCACGTCATAGTGAGCGGTTGAGTGGCCTTAGCATATCATTAGCATATTACTCTTTGATTGGCTGAATAGCTGACCGAACATTAACATATTAGGCTTTTATTATATAGAGTTATCTTAACTTGTAATAATAACTGACATACTTTAAGTGATTACTTTTGCCAAACACAACTTTAAGATTTTTAATGTATTTACTTATAACAACCATGTGAGACAGGTCCGATAGCGTTTCCATTTTGCAGATGAGGAAACTGGGTTATAGAGAAGCTAGGGAATGTGCCCAAGTCCCAGAGCTAGAATGCAGCCAGCCTGCCTCTCTGGGGATATGGCATGTGAGTACTCTGTAACTCCAAGAATACCATAAATTCTTACTTTTTTTTTCTTGGATGGTATCATAGTTCAGAGGCTATGGGACTGATTGGAACTTGAAAAAGTGGAATTTGGCAATATGAACAAATCAAATTAGATTTCTGCAGAGGAAAAAAGTAGCTATTAATATGCAATCTGTCTAATTATAGTCACAGCACCTAGAACTGGAAGGGGCCTTAGAAATCATCTACTTCAAACCTGTCCTGTTAAAGACAAATTAACAGAGACCACAGATTTTGCTTAAAACGACAGTTGGTAACAAGCTTCGGAAAGGAACAGTGGGCTCAAGAATCCTAGTCCACTAAACCTATGTAACGATATCACTTCTGTGTCTAAATCTATGGGGTTTTTACATATATATATATATATATATATATATATATATATATTGTATATATATATTATTGATTTTTTACAGAGAGGAAGGGAGAGAGATAGAGAGCTAGAAACGTCCATGAGAGAGAAACATCGACCAGCTGCCTCTTGCACACCCCCCACCGGGGATGCATCCACAACCAAGGTACATGCCCTTGACCGGAATCGAACCCGGGACCTTTCAGTCCGCAGGCCAACGCTCTACCACTGAGCCAAACCGGTTTCAGCTAAATCTATGGGTTTTAGGTCTAAGTTACCTGGTGATCCAGTATCTATTAAAGAAAAATAACGTTTTCATAAGTCAAATGCTTCAAATGGTATGCGTGCTTTGCTCTGTAATTACTGAATTATGTGCTCTTCCTCAGAATTTCTAGACATTCTTCGTAGCCAATGCACTGATGTTATCTATGCTATTATCTGGGAACTGAGACCTTATATTGAGATGGGGGGGAAAACCCCTCAAATACATGTCTTACATTAAGGAAAAGATAAATATATTCTTGGAAGGCTCTGTCCTTGCTTTGCTGCTTAGGAATGTTTACAATTCATCACAGGGCTGTTCTCTAGGGAGCCCTCCCCCTCTCCTCCATCCGGGGTACCTCTGGACATCAGTGCGCTACAAGGCACTAAGTACTTGCAGTGAGCGTGTTTATGTATTTTTTCTTTCTCCTGAGACTGTGAGATCTTTTAGAAAAGGAACTGTCTTTACATTCATATTTCTATTCTTGATGTAAGGCAAACAGCAGAGGATTGATAATTGTAGAAATGTATGTGTGTGTGAGGGGAGAGCTACCAGACAAAGACTGAGCCAGGTTGCTGGAAACCGAACATTGTCACTAATAGTTAAATGTGAAAAGGGAATCCGAAAGGCTGGTAGCTCTGAATGGTCGGAGCTATTAACTCATTGTTTAGTTGAGACATTGGTAGTTGAAGTTAACTTTCACCTGTTAATCATATGTAAATTATTGCTGATTTTGTATTGTTGGAATTTCCTGCCTAAAGGATATGGGTGTTTCCCATACCCTCAATAAAAAGGATATAGCAAGGCCAGAGTAGTCCTCCCCCTAGAGGTGGACTCCTCCCTGGCCCCCCATTTTCCCAAATTAACTCTTTTCCAGTCTCTTTTGTGTGTGGCCTTCTCCAGAACACGAACCTTGGAGAGGAACCCTGAACCACGCGGGATGTGATAAGGGGCCCCACACCAGGTGATCATCATAAAGAGCAGAGGTTGGCAAACCACGGGCCGCCAGCTAAGGAAGGTTTTACCCTTTTAAATGATTATATAAGTATCTATGTAAAGCCTATAATCTTTATAATCCGGTCCTTTAAGAAAAAGCTTGCCTATTCCTGATATAAATACAGTATTTCTAATTATAGGCCAGTAAGAATAAATAACAACTGATTATAAATCAGTATTAGAAAGTGCCAAGCCCTGGCAGGTGTGGCTCAGTTGATTGGGTTTCATCCTATGCAACGAAAGGCTGCTCTTGGCATATGCCTGGGTTGGGGGCATGCAGAAGGCAGTCGATTGATGTTTCACTCTCATGTCAATGTCTGTCTGTCTGTCTGTCTGTCTGTCTCTCTCTCTCTCTCTCTCTCTCTCTCTCTCTCTTTCTCTCTCTCTCTCTGTCTCTGTCTCTCTCTCTCTTTCTCAAAATCAATTTTTAAAAAATCTTAAAAATATAAAAAAGACAAAAGACTGATTTTAGAGACTTTCTTTAAAGGTTATGGAGTCTCTCAGCAGAATGAATATTATAAAATATTTGTGATGTAACTGCCTTCTGAAAGTTGCTATAAATACCTCTTTGTATTGATTCACCACAGTGGAGCCCCGTGGCCCTCTGTCATTCTCTGGCCTGGGTCCCCCAACAGTCTCTTCCACTGAGCCAGGAGAGGGCTCCCTTCACTCTGTCACTTTGTCCAAACAAACCTGAATCTGCCTTTGCCACTGCCTCCGTGACTCTGGTGCACTTTATTTCCAGTCTCTGAATGAAATGTCTTCAGGCTCAGCTGGTCTGTTTACTAACACAGCAAGAGTAGGGGCCACAGTAGGGCAGTGCACGCCTTGGACTGAAGGCTAACAGCTGGTAGTATTTTCCCTTGCTAATGTCAGAGGAAGTAGGAAGATCCAAGAAATGCACATGATGACACGATGACATCAGAAGGACCTACAGAGCTTGTAACGTGGGATGAATAGAGGCACTGTAGCCGCAGACCAGCCCCACCAGTCCTATCCTGTTTGGTGAGGTGCTGAGCTGTTTTTAGAGATAAAAGACCTAAACCACAAGCCATGCAGCCGAACTCTGGCCTCCAGCTGCACCCAGCACCAGAGTCCCTTCTCTCCCAGCCATGGACACAACGCGCCAGGACGTGGCTGGAACTTCAACACTGGAACCTGTTCAGAAGCCAAGGGTCCGCTGTCCAGGAAGACCTGGTGTTGGCGCGTCTTTACCTTACATGGCCACACTCCAAGGTTTTCCAACTTAAACTTGTCCCACACCAGCACTCCCCATACCCATTCCCCCAACCCCCTCAGAGTCCTTGGCCTGACCCAGCTAGCAAGATGGATCTGAGGCACCACCAGGTCTCCTGTGTTCTCAGTTGGCGCCTTCTGAATCAACAAACCTTTCCCGGCTCGAGTTTTGGCCTTTCAAAGCATCAGGTGCACGAACTCCGGTTCAGTAAAAGCATTACGGCCTAAATGCAGCTTTACAAATTAGCTGCTAAGAAACGGGACTGTTTTTCTTGGGAAGGCAAGTTCAAGATGCCTCTGGGTAAAACCTGGGACAAGTTTTAGAGGCTAGCTTCAAAGAAATAAACGGAGTTTCTGGTCTCAAATAGTCTTCACATGTATTTGCCAGGGACAAAACCATCTTGGAAGGTTTTGTTTTCACCAGAGGAAGTAGGCCCACTGATTATCCAGACTCCAAACCTCCCTCTCACCTCCTCCAAAAGAAAGAAACTGGAAAAAATTAGGAGAACTAAGACGGGATAGCTCGGGGCAAAACAGGCTCAGTGATGTGCCAATGATTATTCTTTAAAAAAACAATGTTATGGCTGACTTCTCTAGCGGGAGGCACCAAGATCAGAAACAATAACAGGAACAAAGGAGTTATAAGCTAGACATTAGGGTTCATTTACTACAAGGAAACTTGCCTCCCACTGAGGACTCAAGTTATTTAACAATTCTTCAACAAACAAAAATACAGAAACAGACCTTTCACTGTTTCTTCTAAGCTGGTTTTCCTTCTGGAGCATGTATTCTAACAGAATGTCAAGACAGTTATTTTGTATACACACACTATGCTAAGTTCAGCTCCTAAATGAACATGACCGAACATGACCAGTCATGGAAACCTCATCCTCATTTTACAATAATCTTAAAAAAAAATTATATATATATAATTGATCTATTTTTATTTTTTTATTTTTACAGAGAGGAAGGGAGAGTTAAAAACATCGATGAGAGAGAAATATAGATCAGTTGCCCCTTGTTTAACCCCCACTGGAGATGTGTCCGAAACTAAGGTACATGTGCTTGACTGAAATCGAACCTGGGACCCTTCAGTCCGCATACCTATGCTCTACCTACTGAGTCAAACCGATTAGGGCCCACTTTGTCTTCTTTTATCTCTCCTTTCAATATGCCAACTATGTTGTAGTGCACATACTACAATTCTTATTCATCAATTTTCCTAGAATTTATTGATTATATAACAGATTTTTATTGTTCACTTTGTGCCATTAGAGCGGTTAGCACTACAGGGATCAGATTCTAGGCACACAGAATACATTCAATAAAGGTAATGTAGTGAAAACTTCTCTTAAGGAGGTTAAATATACTCACTTGAAATCTTAGTATAGAGCACTATGTGGTTTAACAAAATAAACATTTATTTATTTTGCTGCAAAAAGCTTATTGTTTCATTTGGTCCAATGGATGGGTGAGGGCTTCAGGGTGACTAAAAAATAGCTAGGAGTTTCGCTGAGACCGGTTTGGCTCGATGGATAGAGCATCGGCTTGGGGACTGAGGGACCCGGGTTCGATTCCGGTCAAGGGCATGTACCTTGGCTGCGGGCATATCCCCAGTGGGGGGTGTGCAAGAGGCAGCTGATCGATGACTCTCTCTCATCGATGTTTCTAGCTCTCTATCTCTCTCCCTTCCTCTCTGTACAAAATCAATAAAATATATTAAAAAAAAAAAAAAAAAAAAAAAATAGCTAGGAGTTTTGGGGAGAGGCTCACATAAAAGCCAGGGTAATGCAGAGGGGCCCCTCAAAAGCCTCTGGGCTCCAAAGGCTTTAGTGATGTTTGAGGGTGAGCCTTTAAGAAGAGATCCTCGCCCAGCCCAGCCTGGGGGTGGCAGCCTGCGGAGGTGAGTCAGGTGTCGCCCATCTCCTTGATGCGTTTCACCTCCTCACCCCGGAAGTGGTTCTCCAGGAAGTCCCAGAGCTGAGGGTCTGCACAAGTAGAGCCCAGGGCCTGGTTCAGGTCCCTCTCCAAGGCCAGGGCGGCTCCCATGGCGCCCTGAGTTTTGCTCCTCTTGGGGAGGCATCAGCTCCTTCCGGAGGGAAGGTGGCCACCATGCTGGCTTTGCAGCTTTAAGAGATGAGATGCTCAGTACCCTCCCGCTTCTTCTCTGCCAACTCCCGGAATCAGTGGCCCACGCCCTCGGGAGCCACATCATCACAGTGGAATAGAAGCCCAGAGAGAGGAGGGTGTGGGAGGCCCCCAGAGGCAGGATAGGCAGGATGGCCAGGCGGCTGACCGCAGCCTCCCCCCCAGTGGAATAATGGATGAATCTGGGAGCTCATGATTGTTGGGCAATAAGGAAGTTAAGGCAGAAAAGAAACCAGTGTGTTGGCTGGTGTAGGAGGTGGTTCTGAAGGTGGTGACTGGATAAGATGCAGGAGAGTGGCCGGAGGCTGGAAGAAGGGGTGTCTCTGGGTTTGTCCCGTCCAAGCACTGTTGAAGCACAAGGCAGATCTGGGACCGCCAAGGGCGCTGCCAATAAACCATTTCTTCCGTAGTCAAAGGTAAACTCTGTTTCTGCTTAATCCAAACGAGGCCTACTTATCCTAAGTTTGAATTAAATGGGATCTCAAGGCTAAAGTATTAGAAGCAATGGTGTAAATCTGAATGTTGGTGTATATTTGGTGTCTATCTTCAGTCTTTTAGAAGAAAGCACCACAAATCTGCTAAAAGCAGAACCCAGGACTAGTTATTAACACAGAGATCCTACAGGTTTCGAGAAGACCAGAATAAAACAACACTGTAATAATCTAAAAAATTATAGTCTGCCTTTCTTTTGACCTAGAGAAAACATGTTACGAAAGCACATGACATAAGTAATCAGAGCATTTCTTTTTGAACGGAAAGGAGGTGCCGACATAAACCCCGAGGACCCACACGCCTGGAATTACTCAATAACCAAGAAAACATTCAAAATTCAATTTAAATGAGGCAAATATTTTACTCACCGTTTGTTTGGCAAAGGTTAGCAACACACACTAAATGAGCGATGTGTACTCAATGAAGAAAAATGTGAATGGAAAGGAAATTGCACCAGGCCTCATAGATGACCAATAACTGTCCAGCTTATCTGGAAACTGACAAAAGAAATGTTTTTCCTCCCAGATAAGACCTCCACTTAAAACTTCAAAAGGAACTTAATCTAAATGTCTCATGCCAGCAAATTAAATCATTATAGAACAGAAGAGATGGGGAGGGAGGAAGGAATTCATGACTTGCAGATGACTTCATTAAGTAATGGCTATTGCTATTAAGGAGAGTGGCTATTCAGTTCCTATTTAAAAATCTTCAGAAGACAGAGCAGTTCTATAAACAGCAGACACACATATATCAGCTCATTACAGGATGTGGTCCTGGGTGTTCCAGTATCCAAACTGGACAGCTCTGATTCAAGACTCAGTTGTACTCGGTTTGGCTCAGTGAATAGAGTGTCGACTTCTGGTCAAGGGCATGTACCTTGGTTGTGGGCACATCCCCTGTTGTGGGTGTGCAAGAGGCAGCTGATTGATGATTCTCTCTCATTGATGTTTCTAACTCGCTATCCCTCTCTCTTCCTCTCTGTAAAAAATCAATAAAATATATTAAAAAAAAAAAAAAGACTTGGTTGTACAATTTACTTATGCAATTCTGGGGATACAAGGCTGGTATAATATTCACAGATCCATAAACGTGATACAGCACATAAACAAAATGAAGGATAAAAACAACATTATCGTATCGATAGATGCAGAAAAGGCATTTGACAAAACCCAGCACCCATTTTTGATACAAACTCTCAGCAAAGTGGGAACAGAGGGGACCTACCTCAGCATAATGAAGGCCATATATGACAAACCTACAGCCAGCATCATACTCAGTGGACAAAAACTAAAAGTGTTTTCCCTAAAAACAGGAACAAGACAGGATGCCCACTTTCACCACTCTTATTCAACACAGCACTGCAAGTCCTAGCCACAGTGATCAGACAGAAGTAAAAAAATAAAAAATAAAAGGCATCCAAATTGAAAAGGATGAAGTAAAACTGTCATTATTCACAGGTGACATATTGAACATGGAAAACCCTCAAGACTCCACCAAAAAAACTACTACATTTAATAAAGGAATTTGGCAAAGTAGCAGGATGCAAAATTAAAATTGAGCCTTACATTTGAGTTTTTCATCCATTCTGAATTCATTCTTGTATAAGGTATAAGAAGGTGGTCTAGTTTCATTTTTTTTGGTATTTATCCCAACGCCAATTATTGAATAAACTGTCTTTATCCCATTGTATATTCTTGTGACCTTTGTCATATATTAATTGAACACGCAGGCTATATGTCTTTTTTTTTCAGAGCAATGGGAAGAGAACCGTGGGTACCAAAACACCCCATCTCCTCACTGTGCAGATGGGAAAATGAGGTCCTGAGAGGATTGACAATGAGGGGAAAAAGCATGATGGAATACAAATCCTATTCTACAGATTCTTTTGTTTCATATTTCTGACTGTCTACTTCAATTAACCTTATTACCTCCTTTACTAAGGTGTTTTAGAGACTTTTTGTAAAGATATGAGAATGCAATTAGCAAAAAACAACAACAAACAAACAAGCAAACACAAAAAACCCAAGCAAACAAAAAACACACTTGAATGCTTCCTACAAATATAAAATCAGAACAAAGATGGAACTACATATAGCTGGCTTAAGAAATACGCAGAATCACTGGATGGCTTTTACCCTCTAATTTATTACACATATTCAAGGACCACTACTTGGGAAACTAAATTCAGCAAGCCCGTGCCCTCTGTACAGCTGGGTGGTGGCTGCGTGGCTCCAGAGAAAGGAGCCCCTCACCCAGCAAATTACAACCCAGAAAACGAGGAAACCATCTTCCCAAAGCAAAATGTCATTTTTAAATGATCTTCCAATTTCCCAAGCAATGCAAGTAAACATCCGTTTGCAGATTTGAAACACTGCAGAAAACTCAGGCTTCTTTGAATACCACTCCTAAAATCTGGTCCCTTCCCTTTGTCTACCCTTTGCCTGGGTGGGGAACTTTTTCTCTGCCAAGGGCCATTTGGATATTTATCACATCATTTGAGGGCCATCCAAAATGATCAACTTAAAAACTGAGCCTGCTGTACTTGGCCAAACATTTAATTAACTCACCCCTAATGCCTTGGCAGGGCCAGACCAAATGATTTCATGGACCTTATAGGGCCAGGCATTTTCCACCCCTGCTTTAGGGTATTATTGTTGTCATTTTGGTATATATCTTTCCAGGTAAGTTTTTGTAGACGTGCAAATACTCATGTGCATTTTACATTTTGGTATAAACCTTTCCAATAAGTTTTTATGGACTTTCACATATGCATGCACGTTTTACAATACAGATTTTCTGCAATTGCTTTGTCTCCTCAAAAACATGATTTGGAGACCTAGCCATGTACTTACAGATGCATGCAACCAGTAATTTCTACATTCCATGCATAGTTCTAGTTGTCAGAGACAAGGAAATAAACAAAAGCAAATTTCCTGCCCTCAGAGAGCTTACATGCTACAGCTGCTTCATTCCTTTCGATCAATGGCATAGGAACCCAATGCATGCATGTTCCACAGATGACTATGTCAGTCCTTTACTGATGAGTTTTTTCATTCTTATAAATTTTGGGGTAAACATCGTTGTGCAAGATTCCTTGTGTACATATGAGTATTTCTCTAGAACTTATATCTATAGTTGAGATTGCTGGGCTATTGCATATGCACATTTCTAATTTTAGCAGGTACACTGCATTCCCTTCCAGAATGTTAAAACATTTTAGCAGCATGTATGTGCATGCCTTTGCCTCACACTCTCCCTAGAACATATTTTCAGCCTTAATTTTTCCCAATCCAGTAGGTGAAAAATGGGCATCTCATAGTTTTATCTTGCTCTCCCTGACTGCTAATGAAGTAGAGCATCCTGTTGTATCTTGATTAGTCACCATCTATCATTCCTTTCACATTTCTATAATATACAAGAGTGGGAATGAAACACTCACAAAAAAATGTTTGTTGGATTCAACAGAGTGAATTGAGGTCTATTTATGTCAAATTATTATAAAAATTCAACAAACACACTCTGAGAGTACTTGGAAAATTCCAATATTATTAACTCCTCAAGTATTTCTTACCCCACCCAAAGCCTTCAGGGCCACACCAGTGCATCATGCTCTCTTACCCAACTTTTTCCCTGCAGGACCAAGTTGCAAATTATATTGCCAAAAGCAAACTGAGCCAAAGGCACTGTCTTCAAGGTGTTTTATGGATAGGTCTGTGGAAAGTTGGAGGTGGGTACATTTGGTGACCACGGTGTGTGTGTGTGTGTGTGTGTGTGTGTGTGTGTGTGTGTGTGTACACAGGGGTGCCTGTGTTCTAAAACCGTTATGCCAGCCTCTTCTGGCTCTTTGTAAAAGCTAAGTTATGATTATCATGAGAGATGTTAAGTGGTTCTCTCCCCAATCCTATCAAGTATTGGTAAGGATTCTAAAAATATAAACTATCTGGAACATTCCTATACTGTGTAAGTACTTTGGAAAACTGCTTAACACTACCTACCAAAACTGAATACACACACACTTACCCTGTAATGTAGTAATTCTACTTCCAGATATGTATCTAAGAGGAACATGTAATTACATGTAAATAATGTTTATAAAATATTATTGGTAACAGTCCTCAATTTAAATTTATGTAAATGTCTATCAGTTATAGAATGGATAAGTAAATTGTGGCATAGCCATACAGAGTGGGGCAAAAGTAGGTTTATATGAAAAATAAAGTAATAAATAATATAGGAATAAAATGTGTTTCACATACTCACAACTGTTAACCTACTTTTGCCCCACCCTGAACAATGGTATACCATACAGTAGTGAAAATGATTGACTTACTGTTATATTCAACAAGAGGAATTAATTATATCAACAAAATGTTGAGGGGGGAAAAAAGAGACTGAAGATCATACTTATATCAAGTTAAAAATCAGACAAAATTAATCTATGGAGAGGTTGGGAGAGGGAGAGCTATCAATGATGAAAGAGAATCACTGATTGCCTCCTGCATACTCCTTGGGGATCAAGCCAGCAACCCGGGCATGTGCCCTGACTGAGAATTGAATCATGATCTCCTGGTTCATAGCCACACCAGCTGGGCTAATCTATGGCCTTCCAGGAAAGGATATTGGTTGCACGGGAGCATAAGGAAGGTTTCTGGGGGACTGGAAATGTTCTATTAGCTGGTAATATGTTAATATTCAACTAAAGTCTTGGTGCACGAAATTTGTGCTGGGGGTGGGCGGTGTTCCTCAGTCCAGCCTGCACCCTCTTATAATCTGCAACCGCTGGCTCCTAACCACTGGCCTGCTTGCCTGATAACCCCTAACCCTTCTGTCTGCCTGCTCACCCCTAACCACTCACCTGCCTGCCTAATCGCCCCTAAACATCACCTGCCTGCCTGATCGCCCCTAACCATTCTGCCTGCCTGTGTGATCGCCCCTGCCCTCCTCTGCCTGGCCCCTGCAGCTTCGTCTGGAATGACGTCCAGAAGGTCGTTCGGCTGTCTGTTCTAATTAGCATATTACACTCTGATTATTATAGATAGTATTTAACAAAAGACGTTATAAGGAACTGATACAATATTTTCATGACCATGAAAATGAATCCAAACAATGAAGTAGAATCAAGTGCTAAATCAGAAATTAAAGATTCACATCAAAGAGAATGGGAGTAACATACCATTGTAAGTCTGTTATAGAAAAGCAAGCATTTGGTAATTTAGTTTGTTCAAGTTTGCGTTAAATAACATTTTACATTAACTTCACTATTTCCTGTCTTAGCATATGGAGAATTGTTCTAATATATTACGTGGCAAATAGTTGTCTATAAGCATTTGTATTAAGCAGTCAAAAGGCATGTTAGAACAAAAAATAGTTTCTTATGAGGTAGCACCCCACTTTTTTGGAGAAGGCATTTCTATTCCTCCTAATAACATTCGTTACCCCTTACTTTCATCACTTTTTGAGATTTTTCCAGTAAAGGAACTGCTAGGTAATTAAGAAGTGTCACTTTCTAATTTCTGATAGGGCTTATGAATTTATTTGCTTAAATTAACAGTAGTAATAAAAACAGCTGTCATTATTTTAATGTTTATCTGCAATGCATTATGAATTTATAAAACACAGTTCCCTTTTCCCAGACGATAATCTCAGAATTCCATTTTTAGACTAATGGAAACATCACGTGACTAGCTTTTTGTCTGGCCCTGTAAATATCACTCAATGTCAGATTTAAAGTCTGCAGGCACCAAATAACAGATTTGTATCTATAAAAGCAAAAACCCTCTGCTCTCAGAATTAAGGAAATAAACCTCTTGCCAATAATAATTTTCTAAAGTTTTGGATTCTTAAAGACATACATATGGATCACTATCTTTTCAGGTTTCCCCAAAAGAGTATGGTGGATTAAACTCAGCAAATTTTATTTTTTAGGGTTGATTTAAGATCTCACAGCTTTAAATTTAAGTAGGTCAAAATTTAGAAGCAACTTTGTTCTACCACTTCTATATTCCAAATATCCAAACCATTAAAAAAAAAAAAAAAAAAAGGCTCTCAAAAATAGTTTTTCTCTAAAAGAATGGACAACAAATGCTGAGAGTTAACGTAAAAGAGGAACCTGCATCACAGTGGGGGATTTCTATGTCGTCCTGACCTGCGTTGTCAATGGCCACACGTGGTTATTTTGGGTTAAATTAACTAGGGATAAATAAAACTTAAAAGTCACTTCGGGAAACACCTTAGTCACATCTCAAGTGCTTGACAGCCTACCGCGTGGGACAGCACAGACACAGAACGTTTAATCAGGAAGAAGGTTCGATTGGTCGCACTCCTCTAGGCTAACTTCAGTCCACAATGCTTAAATTATCAGCCGTGGCTGCAAAAAGCTACAGTGTGGTGTTTGGATCAAAATAACAAGCAAACAGGATTCAGTCCAGAAATAGAGCATTTTAAAAAGTAGAAGCAATAATTAGAATCATGAAACCATGCCAAGGCTGCGGTGGGGGCTAGTGGGGCAAACACTCGCCCCGCACCAGTGGGTCAGGCGTGACACCTGCCTTTCAGCTGTGTCCTTGTCCTCAACGGTCAGGTGGCGGTGGTCATATGTCACCTTCCCTCCGCCATGGGTGGGATGGGGGGCAAGCCTAAATGAGGAGAGTGTTTGGAGAGTGGTTAAACACACGCTGATGCTGTTATTTTTATGCCAAACACCTTTGCAATCCTCAGTCAACTTGACTATGGTAAAGGCTCAGCTCACGGAGATGCTCAGAACTGAAGCTCATTCTTGAAGTCATTCCATAAGTCACTGGTCACATTAGGAAAACTTGGCTGGTTAATATGCAACCACTGAGATGAAGAAAATGATATATTAGTGCTTGATGATGTATCCTTCCAGATAAAATAACCATGACTTATAAAAGTGCCTTGACTTTATCTAACTATGGTTTTCTTTCTTTTTTTAATTTAACTTTAGAATAATTTAAGATTTATAAAGAAAGCATAGGGAATTTCATATACCTCATCCTGTTTCCGTTATATATATTTGTCACAAATAATGAACTAATACTGATACATTACTATTAATTAGAGTTCACACTTCATTTGTATTTCTTTAGTTTTTATCTACTTTTTTTTTTCTTTTTTTTTTTTCCTGTTTCAGGATTCTTCCAGGATACCACATTATATTTAGTGGTCATGTCTCTTTAGGTTTCTCAGACTTTTCTTATTGATATCCTTGCCAGTTTTGAGGAGTACTGGTCAGATGTTTGGTAGAAGGTCCCCCAATTGAGATTTGTCTGATGTGTTGTTGTTGTTGTTTTCATGGTGAGACTTGTGTTATGGGTTTTGGGTTTTTAGAGGAAGACCACAGAGGTTAGGTGCCATTCTCCACATATGGTATCAAGAGTACACACTATCGTCTGGCCGTGTGGCTCAGTGGTTGCTTGTTTACCCATGAACCAGGAGGTCATCGGTTTGATTCCCAGTCAGGGCACATGCCTGGGTTGTGGGCTTGAGCCCAGTAAGGGGCTTGAAGAAGGTAGCTGATTGATGTTTCTCTTTCATTAACGTAAAACTATCAACATGACTTACCACCGCTGATGTGGACCTTCATCAGCTGGCTGAGGCAGTGCTCACCAGGCCTTCCACTCTGAAATTCCTCCTTTTCCCCCTCTCCATTTTCACAGCCCGCAACCAAGGAGGTAAGGGTGATGCTCTACCTCCTTGAGGGCAAAGTGTCTGCCTACATTTTTGGAATTCTGTTGCCTAAGCACTAAATTAGTCTCTTCTCCCCATCTATTTATTTGTTCAATCGTTTATTTGTATTAGAATTACCCATTGATATTTGCTTTATACTTTGGGTTATAATCTGATTACAACTTTATTTATTTGGTTCTCAACTTATTCCAGCTTTGGCCATTGGGAGCTTTATTATTTGATTCCTGTGTCCATTCAACATACCCAATATTTATTTATTTATTTTGTTTTATTTTATTTTTTGAGCATTTCCCTTTCTGCATCCAAGGCTACACGATGTTACAGGCTCATTTTGTATATTGCCTGCCCCAGTCCTAGAGTCAGACATTTCTCCAAAGAGCCCTGATTCACTTTATTGAAGAATGGTATCAGAAACCACACTGGATGCCTGCTTTGATTTTTTTTTAAAATATATATTTTATTGATTTTTTACAGAGAGGGAGAGGGATAGAGAGTTAGAAACATCAATGAGAGAGAATCATCGATCAGTTGCCTCTTGCACATCCCCTATTGGGGATGTGCCCACAGCCAATGTACATGCCCTTGACCTGAATCAAACCTGGGACCTTTCAGTCCACAGGCCGACTCTCTATCTACTGAGCCAAACTGGTTTCGGCTGCTTTGATTTTTAAAGGTGTTTTCCCACAGACACTTCTCTCATTGCCACAACTTTGACAGATGGGTAAAGTTCTGAGTAATGAAGGGATTTGCTCAAGATCCAGGCTAATGATGGCAGTGGTGGGAAAAGTCAGTCTTTTGATGATAGTTCGGTGTCCTTTTCTCTGGATGAGGACTAAACATCAAAAATCAGATGAACAATTTGGAAGCAAAATTAATAAGAAACAGGTATCTCTATAAGATAGTCCTTTCGAGAGGAAAATTCAACAGGGTCATCTGATAGACTCCCCTATCTATCTAGAAGAAACAACTGGAATTCTTGCCTTTTATTGTATTATAGCTGTAGTTTTCAATTGGTGGTGATTTCACTCCCTTACCTCCCAGACCCCAGGACAACTGGCAATGTCTGGAGACATTTTTGTTGGGCACAGGGTATGCTGCTACTGGTAACTAGTGGATGGAGGACAAATACATTGGCAAGCATCCTATAATGCACAGAACAGCTCTCACAACCAAGAATTATCCAGTTCAAAATGACAACAGTGCTCATGTTGTGAGACCCTACACCAAAGGAGATACCACTGAAGAACTTTATCCAATTTGACACTCTTTCTGTACTTGCTGGGTTACCATCCTATGGGTCATTATGAGAAACAATCATGGAAGATTCTATGTGACCCCGTGACCTCGTGAGTTAGCCTACTAGAAGAAGAAGTCTCCCATCTTGGTTAAGAAATGTGGCTCACAGTCGATAAAAGAGACTCCCTGGTTCTTCAGGGCGGGTCCAGTGGAAGCAGGGCTGCTCTTTAAAATGAGTTGCCCGAGTTAAGCAGGGAATGAGCAGAACGATGATGAGCAGAGTTACATGTCATCAGCCTCTGGCCACGCTATGCTGCCTGCCATCTTTTGGTTTAGAAACAAGTTGCACAGAGCAGTAAGGTAGCCTGGGAGAATCTGCCAATGAATCGGTGAACTTTACTAAGTAGATGGCTGTTGCCCAGAAACTGCTCACTGCTCAGTGACCTCAATTTGGAAAGGAAGTAAGTGACCGAGTCCCCTGTTTGTTGATGTAGTCAGTCACCACCAGGCCGTGTAACAGAAGAAAGAGCCCTCTTGTTTACCAGGTTCCCTCTGGGAAGCTTTAGAAGAAGCTTGCTCACTCCTGGTGCTAACGAGTTGATGAAGGACAGTTTCTGAGCAAAGCTAAGCTGCCATTGTGCTCTGAAAGAAAATGCAGAGAGCTTACAGGGGCAGGAAGTTTTGGGGTAATTCTAGTTGGAGAGCTCCTGATGATGTGAACATGTGTATGTGAAAGCACTCAAAGCATTATAATGTCCAGTACATAGTGACTGCTTGCCAACGGAAGCAACAATAAAGAACAAATATTTAATTAGTGGATTTTTGTTTTCTTAGATGGATATCTAAAAGCTCTGTGTGAAGTGCTTTTAGATATCCATCTCACTGGATCCTCATCACTAGCTTATGAAATAAGCCCCATTTCAGGTTTATTTTCTTGCTAAATTTAATAATAATTGTGTCAACTGGCCAATACTAACCAACCGGAAAGCAGTAGAACTGGTATTTGCTAAACTTGGGTAACTTCATGACTTATATTATCCTTTACACCCATCAGAGCCACTAAAATGGTTGTTCACCATGCCATCTGGCTATGCGTTCTTACGCCTGGGGTGGCCGAGGTAAGAGCTGGTGAGCACTAAGAATGTTGACAGTCATTCTACCCAGAATTTTCCAAGAACTCCATTCTCCTTTTTCAAATTAGACAAGATGGGTAATCAGAGTTAACAGAGACTCAAGGCCTTTCTGTGGGTTTTGTAAAACGTCTTCTGTGGACCCCGGTAAGGGGAAAGGTGTCTACAAACACCTTGAGTCTGCATCCTTCACCAGGCAAAGCAGGTCCACGCCCAGAGGCCACTGAAGGCTCAGGCCTATAGAAAGTAAGGCGAAGACAACGGAAGTGAGGAGGACAGCAGGCAGATGAAACAGGGAGAGAGGAGGCAGAGGTGGACAGGAGACCAGAGGATGCCCTGCCCTACAGGAAGTAGAAGAGACTATGTTTCCCACGACCCCCTGCCTCTGGGGGTGGTGGCTCTAACCATTGAGCACGGGAAGAGCGAGGAGCCACTAGAGACCGGGTCTGCCTTTCACAAGTGGAAGGGAAAAGAGCAGATCAGGTGCTACCAGACAGGACTCTGGAGAAAACACGCACTTCATCCAAGGATCCTCCAACCCCAGGGCAGGAGAGGGGTGAAGACAGAAGAAGCAAGCACTGTGTGTGTGTTTGTTCAGACCAGCACACACAGAGCTGCACAAGCAGCAGGAGAAAAAGTGGAGAGACGGAGCCAGCGCTCCTGACACTGCAGAATTAAGAGGCAGTAAACATGTTCTACCCAGAAAGCCAGCAGCACCGGGGACATCCTCCTAAAATGTCACAGCACACAGGGATCCCGACAACTTATTTGGTGTCATGAAGCTGCTCCTCCTTTCCCCCTGACATCAAACTCCTGTATATTAAAATTTGAACAAAATTTAAGATAGGTCTTCACATTTTATTAGTTGTATATATTTTGAGAAAAATAACACTCAAGTATTTTGACTATTTTTTCTAAATAAATGTTTTTCACAATTTCTTTGTGCTAATAAAATAAACACCTAATTAAAAAGAAAAAACTGTCTTTTCTAAATCAAACTAGTTGCCAACAGTGGCTTGATTGATAGTTTGGGAAAAACACTGAGGAAATATTTAAATACTATGAAGTATAACAGGCTCAAGTATTTATTAACCAAGGAGCAGTGAGCAGAAATGACAGGAAAAGGAGATGCCTCCAGGCTGGAAGAATTGCAGTAGATCCTCCAGATTTGGGTCTGGGTGAGACATGCCACAGTATCCACCCACCACTTTTTGCTATTAGCACATTTCTAAGTCCTTGAATCAAAGTAATATGTGTAGACAGTAAGAATGATACTATAGTTAAGTACCACAGAACGGCTTACCATGGAAAATAGGTTCTAGCCCTACCCTGGTTAGGGTGGGCAAGGAGGCAACCTATCAACCAATCGATGTTTCTCTCACTCGCTTTCTCCCTTCCCCTCTCTCTAAGCATGTCTTCCTGTGATTTTTTTTTTTAAAGGGTTTTAGCCCTACACACCCCCTCTTCAGTACTGTTCTGAAAGTCCACAATCTTTAGTCATTTGTTATAATTCTTCTGATAATTTACATTCATAACTCTAAATAATATAATTCTCAGCTCATAAGCTTTGAACAACATCTTTGGACTTCCCACCAAGAAATAAGAATTTACTTAACTCATTACCCTTTATTTTTCCTCTCCCTCCTCTTCACAATTTATAGTTACAATTTTGTTCTTTCTCTAATCACTTTTCACTTTAAATAATGCACTTCAAGCTCTAATAATGCTCCATCCATTTTTAACTCCTCGCAACATAAAATAGGCTACTAGTGATTCTCTCCTTCCCAACTCTTCAAACTCCTTCTACAGCTTAACCTCTGGCTGCCATCTTATTTATTTTTCAGATGATCAACTAGCCCTTCTATGCTTTGTTTACAAGGTGTTTCTAAAAATTAAAGGCAAATAATCTGTGTTTACTGTATGGTGACATATAAATATTATTCATAGCAGAAATAAGTTATGTGCTAGAATTACATTTCTATTCCAGAGTCCATTTTTATGAATGGTCATTCAAAAGAGCAGCATGTTCCTAGAATAAAGGTCAAATGATTTCTTAGTTTGTTTTTTTTAACTGCTCAAAATCATGCCACATTTTTGTTGTATTGTGATTGGACTATGACATCATTGTACAACTATCTTTTTTTTTTTAATAAAATATATTTTATTGATTTTGTACAGAGAGGAAGGGAGAGAGATAGAGAGTTAGAAACATCGCTGAGAGAGAGTCATCGATCAGCTGCCTCTTGCACTCCCCCTACTGGGGATATGCCCGAAACCAAGGTACATGCCCTTGACTGGAATCGAACCCGGGTCCCTTCAGTCCCCAAGCCGACGCTCTATCCATTGAGCCAAAACAGTTTCGGCTTATTGTACAACTTTCTGTCAAGAATTTCTAGGGGAGAGATCAACCAAAGGACTTATATTCATGCTTATAAGCCTAACTAATGGACACAGACACCCGGTGGGGAGGGGCAAAGGGGAAAAGATGGGAGGGCATGAGTGGGGGGACAATAAGGGGATAAGAACACATATGTAATACCTTAATCAATAAAGAAAAAAAGAATTTCTAATTGCCTTTACTTTATTCATTAAATCATCACATTTTTATAGCGAAGTTATATATTTGGGTCTAACATGTAAAAATGAAAAAATTTAAACTTTTGAAAATACTAGTTTGTTATTAAATACTTAAATAGAACCTTTTGCTTATGTGTCCACTAACACAGAGATGAGATGTATTCCGTGTATATAAATAAGCTCAATTTATTTGATACTTTCAGTCTATGGAACACTGCTTATCCATATTTTTCTTTTTATGCTCCCAATCCATGAGGGAGATAATATCTTCTCCATTTCACAAATACAGCGACTTCAGATGAGAGACTGAAAGATTCAGCCAAGATCAGTCAGCAAGTAAACTGCGAATTCCAGATTTGGAACCTGGTTTTCGTTTTTCAAAGGCCAGCGGGCGTCCTTTGCTTCCACCGCAGCTGCCTAACACATGGGCTCTTTCTGCTTTTGGTACGGGAGTAAAACATCATGTTTTGTTTTTTGTTTTTTGATTTAGAGGTTTTGTTATCAATTACAGCGGTCCTATGGAAAGCAACACAATATTACTAGATTCTATGGGGAAAGACTTTTGGGAAATAAACAGTGGAAAAGCTGGCAGAATTAGGAGAAAAAAAACACATAACTAAAAGGCCATTACACAAAGAGCTGCTACAATAACAAATGGAATAGTCAAGAAGTCCAAAGAATCATAAGCACTAGCTTTCTTAAGTAATATTATGAACGTGTGTGAGGCATTGGGGTTATTACGTACAGCTTTAATAATGCAGCTTTCATATAAAACAGAACATGACCCCAACCACACTCCGATGAACTAAGTGTATCTCACACAAAGAGCTTCACAGGAACAACTCTGAGTATTGACCCTGAAAGGTCAAGGGCGACCGGAAACCATGCAGGAGAACGGGGTCTGGAGAAAACGGCAGGTGAAGAGTAGGTGAATCGAGCCCAGAGAAGCAGGCTCACCTTACAGCGGGGTGAGCACACAGAAGTAGGTTTCCCTTCATCACCAGGAGGAATTCCTAACGGAGAAAATGTGCCCTCAGAAACAGATGCAAAATATTAGTGTCTGAACCAGATGGAGCCTAGTCAGTTGAGGCTTTATACTCTCAACATAGGTATATAAAGAAATATCTAAACATTTAATTTAAAATTTTTGAGTTTCTTGCTTACCTTTTACAATACACATAAGTAAAAATTCTTTATTGTCCTTTTAGATTTGATTTTTGATTTTACATCAAAAGGGAATAGTTCAGAAAAAGGCTTTAAAAAAACAAATAAGAACCCACTTAACTGAAATATTAAATCCTCTATAATAAAAGGCTAATATGCAAATCAACTGAATGGCAGAAAAACTGGTGGCTAGGATGCGTACTGACCACCAGGGGGCAGACGCTCAACACAGGAGCTGTTCACCCCCCTCAACCCCCTCACCCCCGGGAGTGGAGCTTAGCCAGAAGCCATGCTCACAGCTGGTGAGCACAGCAGTAGGAGCCTTTCCCACCTCCGAAAGTGCTAAAGATGTCCACCTGCCAGCTTAGGCCCGCTCCCCATGTCAGTCAGACATCTCCTGAGGGCTCACAGACTGCAAGAGGGTGCAGGCTGGGCTGAGAGACACCCCTCTCCCGAGTGCATGAATTTCGTGCACCAAGCCTCTAGTATTAATATAAATAGACTCCAATTTGAGAAAGGAGGAATGTCCATTTCAAGTCTTTCATTTGTATATGCTTAGACGCAAGTGCCATTTTTTTCCTTTTTAAAATGGGAGAAATGAATATAACTCTCTAAAGCAGAAATGCATTTCATGAGAATATTTGATTATATACAAAAAGGGAATCATACCTTTTCATCAATAATAATATGAGCTGATATTTCCTGAGCTCGCTAAATGTTAGGCACTGTGTTTAACACATTATACACATTATCTCACAACAATTTGACTTCATCTCATTTTTCAATATGACCAATTGCAGATTTATAGGAGTTAATTAACTTGCCAAAGTCACATTGTAAAGTCACACTCACATCCACGTCTTAAACATCTATCTACCTAGGTGCACTGAATGCCCACGTGACCAATTCTTATCATGATATTAATACTATATTAATGATTATCAATTTTTTACTGTATAAGGGGCAAAGGGAGATTAATTAGATGTATTTCATACCCATCTTCATATTTGTTAATTTCTACCTCATCTTTATTAAGTCTTAAAAAAAAAAGGGCAGCCCTAGCCGGTTTGGCTCAGTGGATAGAGTGTCAGCCTGCAGACTAAAGGGTCCCAGGTTCGATTCCGGCCAAGTACACATGCCTGAGTTGCAGGCTGGATCCCCAGTGTGGGGTGTGCAGGAGGCAGCTGATCAATGATTCTCTCTCATCTTTGATGTTTCTATCTCTCCCTCTCCCTTTCTCTCTGAAATCAATACAAACATGTTAAAAAAAGGAGGGGGGGGCAATCAACATGGTTCGCAAGTAGCAAAACTGCTTTGAATTTATCTGATAATGAGCAAAAGTAGGTTTATAGTTGTTGTATGAAAAATAATAGAAAATTTCATACAAGAATAAACCCTGTTTCGCATACTCACAACTATAACCCCCACCCCTGTATATAAGTATGTACACACACACACACACACACACACACACACACACAAATGCACACACATATATATCAATACATACACAGTTTAGGAGTAACATTTCAAACTTTAGGTGTTGATTCTAGAAATTTATATAATCTATATTAATACACAAAGATATTAAGACAATTTAGATGATTTTTAGTAACAGGAATATTTTCATTGACCTGCTGCAGTTCATCCCCTATACCTGGTAGTATCATGCACAGCGATTAATCAAGATGTGGTTATTCTTATGTGTAATTAATCAAATATACACAAATCTTTTTTACTTAGACAGTGATGAAGGCAATTTCATCTTATCAAGAAAGTATAAATTCTCAATAAATGTTTATGAAGCACCTACTGAATAGAAATTACTTGCATTACATACCCTCTCCCCTCCCCTCCCCTCCCTACCCCTTCCCTTCCCTCCCCTCCCTCTCCCCTTCCCCAGAGCAGTGTGAGCTACCACACAGCAAGCACAGCAGGATTCTTTGTTTACTCAAAGTTAACTAATATTTTTTGAAAACCTCAGATGCTCTTCCTTGTTTTGTATCTTGAAGCAAAGGTTTCTGGAGTTTGGGTCAAAGGTATAAATTCTTCCTAAACTACAGAAGGAAGGGGAGGAATTGTTTATTTTCTTTCTTTTTCTAGTTGAAGATACGGACTTGCAGAGTTGAATAATGTTAAATGGGTAGAAGCACACATTCCATTTTTTAAGACGGGTTTCTCCTGCTCTGAGCATTTAGCTCAGGAATTCAGAGGCTCAAGTCCTGGCCTTAGTTCTAACATCAACTTGCTCTGTAATTCTGGGGAAGTCACTCTGAGCCTCAGTTTCCTCATCTGAAATAAAGAGCTGGCCCTAGCTGATTTGGGTCAGTGGATAGAGCTTCAGCTTGTGGACTGAAGGGTCCCGGGTTCAATTCCAGTCAAGGGCACATGCTCAGGTTGTGGGCTCCATCCCCAGTGGGGGCGTGCAGGAGGCAGCGGATCAATGATTCTCATCATTGATGTTTCTATCTTTCTCTCCATCTTCTTTCCTTTCTGGAATCAATTAAAAATATACTTAAAAAATAAGAAGTTGGAGTTAGATAATTTCCCAAGTTCCTCCCAGTTCTGGAATTCTAGGATTTCCTTGGATTGGTCTTTAAAATAAATAGGGGCAACTACTAATGAGGACCAGGGAGAAGCCCCGCACGGGAGCCTTCCAGTGAAATCACGGAGCGCGCCTCTGGCACCTTCTCGGGTTTCTGGAATCCAGCAGACCTGTCACTCGCCCCTCCGCAGAACGATTCTTTCCAGCCGTTTTATGCACCACAAGATCCTGGCAGTTCAGCTGTCAGGAATCCAGAAACCACTACATTTTTGGCAGCTTCGCAGGTCTAAAGTCTTTCCTGTTTGATTTTGTTTAAGACCCAAAAAGCAAAGACCTGTGCAAAAGCAGAAGCTTTCTGCACTGCCTACCCCCACAACCACTGTCATCTGTGTTCCTTTCCACGTACATTTAGCTGTGTAAGAAGAGCAACTACTGTGATGGGGGTTGGGGAAGGTTGTAGGTTTTGTTTCCTTAAGGTACACTGCCAGGAACTCCTTTATCTCAGCCATGGTCTCCCTCTCCGCTCAATCCTCCTCAAGCAACACTCCACATTCCCCTCTCTTTCTACACCCACTGACAACAGAGTTTCTCTTCTCTCTCAACTAAGAACCATCAGAAATCGCTTCCCTGCATTTGTGGCGATAGCCTCACTTTTCAAGGAAAAAGCACGCACCAATATTTCACATAATAATAAAAGACAAAAATAAACAGCTTAAAAGAATACTGTTTTGCCCCCAGAGAACGCTAAGTTTTCCCTTGTTGAAAATTTGTTGATAGGAAGAGAAGAAAATAGACATATACTGACGAGCTATCCTACATGCCAGGCATATACCCCATCTCCTGTGACACATACTGCTATCCCTGTGACTGCAGACAAGAGTCCCGAGGCTGATTCAGAGGGATGGCACTATTTGTGCATATTTAAACAGAGCTCATACAGTTTCCATTATATCATGCTGCCCACATTACTCTGCCACTATCCGAAAAGGACATAAGTTCCATTTCTCGATTGAAATGTTTTTACATCTCCTTATTTCAACAAAAGTGCTACCGCAATTCAATAGATAAAGGAAAAGTAAATCTCAAAATGCAATTGCATACATATAGCATGGTGTACAATAAAATAATGTACTTCCTTTGAATGGATACTAATAAGCATTTTGCATTCAACTTAAATAACTGCTGCCTACAATTACTTCATTGTCCAACCTTCTATATATGAATGGATTTTTTTTAAATCCACCACCTATTAAGGATACAGTTCTATTAAAATAATTTTCTTCACCCTCAGAACATTTTTCCATAGCCAACTATAAATATTTACTCTCATTTGACAAGCAAGAGCCCTTTTAAAGGAGAGAAAAACAGTCTGCATAGCTGGTCTAAACTTTTGAACTTTATTTCATCCACAAGAACTATAAAGAACCAGCAGTTTCATATCTCAAGTCAATGCCATCCAACATTCATTCATTCGTTTTGTTCGTTCATTTGTTCTCCTCAATGTAAAAAGAATTTGAATTATTGCACAAAATGCTTAGAAGCGATATAAAGAAGAAACATCATAACCAGAGAACATCAGAGTAAAATGTCTATTCTAGGAAGACAAAAAGTAAAGTGCCACCATACAGCAATATTGGGACTATAAATTGGACTCAGAGCTAAGTGGCACTTAAAATCAGGAAAATAGATATACACAATTGATTACACAATTCTAGTCGTCTGTCAGAGAAAAAAAAAGTTCTAGTTAACCAAAGTAAAGCTTAACTTACACCTGGATAGACATTTCTCAAGAGTGACACTAAAAAAAGGAGCAAAATTCAAGTAGAAAAGTATTCCTAAACACTCCATTTTCAACCAGATACAATGAATCTTTGGGAAATCCACTGTAATGATGAGGGAACTAAAAGGTGAAGACTGTGATCTAAGTTGAAAATATGCAAGGCTACAACTTCTTGCATTTAATAAGTAAGATCTGTTTTAATAAGTAAACATCTAATGTGTGAATCAATGTTAATGTTTTATTTATCCATTGGAATTACAAACTTAGACTTCATAGGACAATGCTCAACCAACGAAACCACACCAGCTAGGGCTACTAATTTTAAACAAATAAAAACAAAACAAAATGAAAAACAAGGTATTAGCTATGAAATGGGCTTTATATCTTAATTCAGAACTGTGCATGACTCTTTAAAGAAATTACTGAAATAAATATACATATATATAGAAGCATAAAAACCATAAATCTATACTTTGGTGAAATATTATCAACATTCATGTACCTACTGATCAGAGCAAGAAGCAGAGCTTTTCTTTCATTTTTTAAAATGTATTTTTATTGATTGCAGAGAGAGAGGGAGAGAGAGAGAAACATCAATGATGAGAGAGAATAATTGATTGCTGCCTTCTGTATGCCCCACACTGGGGATTGAGCCCACAACCTGGGCATATGCCCTTGACCAGAATTGAACCCAGGACCCTTCAGTTTGTAGATTGCTGCTCTGTCCACCCAGCCTATAGCTGGTGATAGCAAGCCTCCTTGTCTTATTCCCAGTGTTAAATAAAAGACTTTCACCAAGAGCATGGAGTTTTGGAGATATCCCATAATGGGATTCAAGAAGTTTTCTTTTACTCCTAGTTTCCTACAATTAAAAAAAAAATTTAATGGATGCTGAGTTTTACTAACTGAATTTTTCTGAATCTACTGACCTCATGACCCCATCTTTAATTTGCTAATGTCATGAATTAAATTATTCTCATGTTAAGCCAATATTGCACTCTGGACAGGGAGTAACTTTTATATACTTCTATATATCCTATATATTGAGTTTGCTAATATTTTTATGATTCTTTAATATCTATACTACCTTGTATTCTTTTACATAGAAATTTAAACATTTAATGTTTGTGATATTTATCTGCTATTTCTAACATTGACACTGTATTTTAATTATTATGAAAGTTTTCAGATATATATAAGCAGGAAAGACAACATAATAAACTGCTACACCCAGCACTCAGCTTTTATAAATATCAATGTTTTCATCTATAAATATCCCCTACACATCTGTTGGATTACCTTATAGTAAAATCAAGCATTTTAAATTTACACTGAACTTCATATGTAACTAGAAAGTGTATATTCTTAATATATTTTAACCCACTTTATACTGAAACAGATGGAAGCCATTTATAATATTTAGAGATTGTGAGTTTCAATCACAGAAATAATAAAGTCTAAATCTTACAGTAGCATTTGTCTTTGAATATAGTCTATCCAGTTTTTCCCTTAACGCCCTTGAATGAAAACACAGATAATTGAAAATATGTCATGAATGTTATGAACCCAAGAGAAATAGCAAAGGAATATAATCTGAGGCAAAATTTAATTATTTGTCCTGAGAATTTGTTGGAAATGAAAAGCTCATGCAATAAAAGACAATTTTATAGTCCTGTGCATGAACTCATTCTGTGAAAATACTTAGTATTTATATTGCAGTTATTCTACATATTTTAACAGAAACTACATTATAAATGAGAACTTCATACTTCATGGTGAGAGAACTTTCCTTCATATCCCTGTTATACCTGTACTATAATAATGTCTAGTATAGATCTATGAGGATGCTAATATTTATAATTTTCCTGTAATAAGTTGCTTTTAAGAAAACACACGGAGCTGAAACCCGTTTGGCTCAGTGGATAGAGTGTTGGCCTGCAGACTGAAAGGTCCCGGGTTCGATTCCGGTCAAGGGCATGTACCTTGGTTGTGGGCACGCTGATCGATGTTTCTCTCTCATCGATGTTTCTAACTCTCTATCCCTCTCTAACGTTGACACTGTATTTTAATTATTATGAAAGTTTAAATAAATAAAAAAAATATATATATATATATATATATATATATATATATATATATATATATTTTTTTTTTTAAAGAAAGAAATCACAAGAAAGAATAAAAATTCTTTAATTCTGTTAACTCCCAAAGCTTAGGGATAAAAATGACCAGGAAAAAAAAAAATCTGCCTTAAACTACTACTTACATATTACATGAGTTAAAAAAAAGGAAGTAAAAACTAAAAGTAATATAACGTTTTAGAATATAGCATCATAAATTAATTTTCCGATGCCATATCTGAGCAGTATCGATCGGTTAAAACATAGAGGCAGAAACTATGGAGAAGTTGCAAAAAACAGCATAGATGAGGGAGTTCTGCCCTTCTCTCAGTACACCTCCTGTGCTGCAATCTGAGAAACTCTTGCTCTGCCTCCAAACACTGCAAAATCTGCAACTGCTTCTTCATTCGAGAGCTCCTACCTCACTCTAACAAGAAAACAAATGTTACGTTCCCCCCCACACACTGACAAGGTATTTCCTAACAATTCATAAACTCTGCAGGTGAGTTATCTTGCGTGGAAAAAGTTTAGGCAGACTATGAAGTAGCTGAAAAATCAACATCTAATTCTGAAATATCAATAATAAATAACAAAGAAGGATGGGGACAACCTTCACTACTGCCGAGAGCACAGCAAACCCCCAGATAAACCTCAACAACACACGTTTCTTTAAAACCACAGGAGAGCTGTGAACACACACAAAAAGAGAAGCGACTGAAGAGGAAGAGGCCACCTTCGGCCCAGGCGGTGAGCTGGGGAAGCAGCTCAGCGGAGGGGCAGGTGGCCGGGCGAGAAGAACCCAGACAGGCTCTGGCTTTGTCTGTGGGCCACCTCCTGGGTTTAACTCTGGGCAAAGACACTCTTCTCTGGGAAGCCACTGCCCCACAACAGGGGAGTTTCAGGAATCAGCAGAGGCCGGGAACAGGACACATGGATGAGCTCCCTGCGGCAAAGGGAAAGGGCCAGCCAGGATCACAGCTGGTAAGACGATGGCCGCTAACATGTCAGAAACCTGCCCGAGGCCACGTGAGGGTCAGCATCACTCCGAAAGAGCAGACAGCACTGGCCAAAAGGAGTCTCTGCACTCACAAGGTTGTCCACAGGCCTCTGCCAGGTACAGTACATCCCCAGTCAACATCATTGGTAGGTTCTGTGGTTTTAAGGGAAATCACATATGACAAAACCATTTTTACCCCAGGCTAACCGATGTAAACAAGAGTTAAGTTCCTATGGCATCTCATCAGCTGTATAATGAAGTGATGTTGAATGAAACGTTATTTGAGAACCTGCTGGACTGACTCCTACCAAGAGTCTGTGGGGGCAGAGCGGGAGACCCCACTGGCGATGCAGAGGAGCAGGCGGTGACAGGGGATGGTGGGGAGTGAGGCAGAATGCCTCGCCAACTTCCTTGGATTCCTCTCTTCTTCGAAAAAATATTTTAAGCCTCGGAGCAGGGACAACAAGTCCTCTAGGCAGCAGGGCTCCAAGGAGGTGATGAGCAGTCATGGGAAGGGGGAAGGAATCTTCCGGAGAGAGCCACAAAGCCCCAGCTACCTCCTCAGGTGCTGCAAGTGAATGAAGGCAGAGGGTGAAGCAGCTGAGAAAGAGCATCAGGTCTCCACAGGGCAAACCGTGTTTTGTTTTGTTTTGTTTTGTTTTGTTTTTTTTGGGGAGAGACTTGTATCTTGGAGAAGAATGAAAAAGCTTTATGCCTAAGATTAGATACCAAGCGGAGGTCTCTTTCTGCTGGGAGGGGTGCAAAACACCCGCCCAAGGCCCACTGCAAGTAAAAGGCAGGGAGGAGAGGCAGGAATGCTACAAAAATCTCCAAGGTCCAGGTGTCCGTGGCCTTCTCCAAACTGAAGCCGAGCAAGAACAACAGAGAACCACCTCAGATCTCCACCCCAAGCATAAGCCTGGCACAACCTGCGAAGCAAGGAGAGAGGACCACTGATCGGCTTCTTCCTAGCCGCTCACGGAACTTCCTAGCTGCTCATGTTGTTCACCTTTTTCTTTTCTTCTTAAAACATATTTTATTGATTTTTTACAGAGAGGAAGAGAGAGGGATAGAGTTAGAAACATCGATGAGAAAGAATCATCGATCAGCTGCCTCTTGCACACCCCCTACTGGGGATGTGCCCACAACCAAGGTACATGCCCTTGACCGGAATCGAACCTGGGACCTTTCAGTCCGCAGGCCGATGCTCTATCCACTAAGCCAAACCGATTTTGGCATGTTGTCCACCTTTTAACAGTTTGGTCCTACTTATTTTGTAGTTCCAACATCTGGATCGCCTGAATTCTCTCCTCTGTCTGTTCTCCATATCAGTTGTTATTTTTCATTGCCTTTATATCATGAAAGCAAGCAAGAATGGGGAATACTTTCTTCACTTAACATTTACACGCTAAGTCTTATAATCAGTGGCGAAAAATATATTCCATCTAGTCCTGGGCACACTGTGAGTTGAATCTTCCATTGAATGTGCATGTCATGTTTTGCCTCAGGACAGAGGGACAGAAGTAACGCTGGAGAAGAGTCTAACTGTGGTCAGAACAATCTGTCTGCAATTTTTTTTTTATAGTGGAATTCCAAGTAAGTTATTCTCCCCTGTTCCAAGCAGGGGAGTTTAACTTGACCGAGAGCTGGACTTAGAGACTTGCTTCCAAGAACAGAAAATGAAATGGAGAAAACCAGTAACGTTACAGTAGAGAAACCTGGCAAATGCTATGCCGCTTAGGTAACCAAGGTTAGCATCATCAGTGACCGTATACTGATAGCATATATGCCTGATATGGGATGAGAATACTTTTTCACCTCTGTGCGTCTTTCTCCAAACCCATAACCCCAGTCAAGTCATGGGAAAAACATCAGACAATGGAGGAACATTTTGCCAAATACTTGGCCGAATACTCCTCAAGACTGCCAAGGTCATGGGAAATAAGAAAGGACTGAGAAATGTAACAAACCAGAAGACACTGAAAATAAGGCATGATGTCTAAATGCAATGTGATATCCTGGGTGGATACCTGGCGCAGGCAAAGGATATTAGTTGAAAAATTGGTGGAATCCAGATCGTCTGGAGTTTAATTCACAGTAATGGACCTTAAACCATGTTGGTTCCTCAGTTTTGGTGCTGTGGCAATGGAAGATGTTAATGTTAGAAGAAACTGGATGAGGGGTACACGGGATCTCTCCATATTACTTTTTTAACTTATCTGTAAATCCAGGGATTATTCTGAACCAAAAAGTTTATAAACCAACAGAAAATAAACTAAAAATACAGAAGTAATATGTCTGGTAAAAGTGATGACCAAGTGGGTTCTCTGACCTGTGTCTGGTTCTCCCCTCATGCATCGTCCCTGGCACTGTTGCTTGGATGGGACAGGTGATGTGCATGAAGATACTGTTTAGAATGACTATCCTCTCATACAACATCACTAGAATATTCTTTTCTGCCGCACAAAAATCATGCAGGTAGAAGACACACCTTCTGTGTTTTCATTACTTCTGCACATCATCTGGCCACCACCCCAGATGGATGCAGGAATTTCAGTTTCAGGTTGTTAAAGGCAAATGTGCCAACTTCTTCCTAATGTTTAAGCTTCAATTTTGTAGCCTTTTAAAACAAAATGTTGAGAACCTTGATGTGTACTAGTACTTCTAGGGAGTGGTAATGAGCAGCCTCTAACACTGCTAGTAGGCACTATGGTTTTGACACTTAATAGTGTTTTCAGTTATTTTGAGTAGATTGAATTTAATTTATTCACACGATGAACCGCCAAAGAAAGATAATGCATAAGAACCACAAATTTTGAACTTTAGAAAATTATGGAAGTATGTAAAAATGACTAATGCTATCAGTCCTGCTGGGAACCAGTTCCAGCATGTAATAATTACAAGAGTTTCACCAAAAGGCTGGTGAAGCTTGGGTGGCTCAACAAGGGTGAGCTACACATGCAGTTTACCTATTGGAGTGGCGAAACGGCACTTCCCTCAAACCTGAATAGGATTGTCTGCTGCCAGACAGCTCAGGGCATTGTATTGCCTCCTGTTGGCCAAACACCTGAACAGCTATAGGCTATTCCCCAAACTGATAATATTCTGTATTCTACCCTTTGAAACCTTACCCTTTGAAGTGTATATCTCCACCTTGCCTTAGGACAAATTGTGTTAAATAAATAGCATGGGGTCCTTAGACAAAAGTAGTCTTTAGTTCCTTTAGCTAAAGATTCTCTGACCCCCCAATGCCTTTCAAAATTATCTTTTGACTTTAGACTCCTTCTTGAATCTACGCATCAACTTCTTTCTTCAGAAGGCTGAACCCTTTGTAAGGCTACAAAAATAACCCCGGTAGGTCCACCCCAAATAAATTTTATTTGTGAACTGTATTCATCTGATCAAATGTCTCATGTAACAAATCAAGATTTTCTCTGATAGTTCAGGGGGAAAAATGTTAAAAGAAACAATGTAAAGATGATTTTATTCAAAGTGGTTATCTACATCTTCAATGAGAGATTGTGGAAAAATGCCTGCAAGTAGAACCCTGACACATTCTTTCCTAACTCATCACTTAGAAACCAAACAGGAACAAAGAAAGCAGATTTTCCTAAAGGTCAAAATGCAGGAATCCTAAACATCCAGACATGAAAATAGTTTTTGACTATTTTTGATACCTTAACACATAAAAATAATAAACACTTGAAAGGGATCACAAATTTACAAAAGGTTAAGAAATTTTTAACTAATTTACAACCACCTTGATTTACAGATGGAAAAAACTGAAGCCCAATATTTGTTTAAATTCATACAGGATTTGAATAAGAGTAATAGTGTTAGAGCAAGAAGCCTGCTCTCTCTCTCCTTCATCATCTTTCCACAACATAACTTCTCCTTTCCGACACTGCAGCCTTCAATCAGTGTCTTTCTAACTTTTTTAGAAAGTATATTCCAAATTTCTGATAACTAGACTATATATTACCCTTTGGGATAGGGTAATATATAGTCTAGTTATTTGTAATTCCTGGCCTCAAACCCCTTTACCAAAGGAAGGTTCTTCTAAGCCAGAGCAACACACACACACACTGATTTGATTTGATGACTTGTACTATGTAAAATAACAACCTCGGCAAATAATTAACAAAGACCTCAAGAGATTAAAATAAGTGAAACCATAACAGTGGTGACAATTATGTTAACAATTCATTCACACATTTATTTATTTTTAAAAAATATATATTTTATTGATTTTTTACAGAGAGGAGGAGAGAGGGATAGAGAGCTAGAAACGTCGATGAAAGAGAAACATCGACCAGCTGCCTCTTGCACACCCCCAACCAGGGATGTGCCCGCAACCAATGTACATGCCCTTGACCGGAATCGAACCTGGGACCTTTCAGTCCGCAGACCGACGCTCTACCACTGAGCCAAACCGGTTTCGGCCATTCACACATTTATTGATTGGTTCAGCAATCACTTAGGGAACACCTACTATGGGTATTGTGCTGGGGATTGAAGGAAAAAGATGAATGCTCATTAGTTTTAAGGATGTTATAAGCCGGTAAAGAGAGACAGACTCCATGAACCAAGTCCAAGGACGAGTACTAGGATAATAATAGGCTAAAATGAGGCCATAGAGGGTGAAGGGCGAGGTCAGTCACAGAATTAGGAGGGACAGAATGGGTGTCAGGGAAAGCCCCACAGAGGGATGACCTTGAGCTGGAGTTTGTTGGCCTTGATAGATAAGGATAGGATACTGGCGGAGAGGGGGCGGGGTGGAGCTGGGCGTGCAGGATGTGTGGGAAGTGCAACATTTTCTAAGATGATCAACTGAGAGGCACAACATACTATACAGTACACTGAAAAACAGCATGCAAGCTGTCTGGTAAGGCTGGATTTTGGGAACGTGAGGTCCAGCAAAAGCCAGGGCTTACCTATTGCTGAGAAATATGACTCTATCCACAAAGAGTTCTTAATTGCTCCTGAATATAGACCCTTTTCAGGTGTTTCAAGATAACTTAAAAACATAATAGCTCAAGTATACTGCTCACTTTACGAGTCAGGCCCTTTACATACATTTCTCACTTAACATTATATTCTCAACAACCTGAGAAATAGGAATGATTTAGTTATTTCTGTACATCCACCCTTTTCAGAATTTAAAGATAATAACAACAAAGTGACCAGTGTTTTATTATTTACCACAAGTCAGGCACTATATAGACATTTCTTATTTAATTTTATATCCACAGCAATTGTAGGAATAGGAACTATTTCTATCAGATGATCCAGACTACTAGAGCCCTGGCTGCTTGCCAGAAGCAAAGGCTAAGTTCTCTCTGAAGAAAACTAACATAAAAATTTCTCTATAATTGTTTAAAAGAAGAAATAACTGATATCAATAAAAAAAAAAAAAATCAGGTCTTCAAAGAGGCAATGTAACATGAAAACAAAATAAACCAAACACACAAGAGGGAGAACAGACGATGGGACCTGATGCACAGGTCCCATCATCAACATAATGAGGCAGACCTTACACTACAGTTTTCCTCTATCCATAGTAAATGCAAGGAGCTACAAGATAAAAGTTAAGATTTTTTTTCCCCAGGGAATTACAAAATGTAAAAGGAACTAAATGGAATTCTAGATCTAAAAAATATAGCAACCAAAATTAAGAGTTTAAAAGGAAAGACTCGAAAACAGACTAGATGCAGCTAAAGAGATAAAAAGAAAAGATGTTAGACATCAGATCACAAGAAAACAGACACAAAAAAAGAGAAAATATTGAAAAAGTCGTAAAAGATATAAAGGCTCAGTGACTATATCTATGTCTTTTAAAATATGTGTAACTGAAATTCCAGAAAGAAGAAAGAAAAAGAAAACAATAGTTTTAGAGGTAATGGCTCAGAATTTTTCAAAAATCAATCAATGGTCTTAAGCACACGTTTGAGAAACCCTGCAAATCTCAAGGGGGATAAAGAAAAAGAAAACTATACAAAGGAACATTATTTTTTAGAATAAAAATCAGTAAAGGTATAAAAAAAATCAGAGATAATTGTGTATTAAAAAAATATATCACTGATCCCAAAAGAACAGCATAAGAAGCCAGTCTTCTAACTCCCTCACATTGCTAACAGTAGTCAGATACAAAGTAATTCTCCTCCTAAAATGCACACATCTTGTAGATTTATTGGTTAAAACTTCCGAAGCATTTGCTCGTTGAGCCATCCCAAGGCCAGGGTTCCTGCCAAGGTGTCATTCCATTCTTGCATTAACACATGGGATCAAATAAAATGGAATTCCCCAGCCCCCATCCGCGTCTCAGAGAGTCACCGGCTGCTGGAAAACAACAGAAATTTATTTTCTTCTGGAAATGAATCAGAAGGCAGACCATCACTTGGTAGCCAGCATATGATTCAGCAGAGCTTTGTGCACAAAAAAAAAAAGGTATAAAGTTCAAAGACGACCCCAAAAGGCTCTGGAAGTAAGCAGGGAACTGCTTTTACTCTTTCTGGAGCCACTGCTGGCAGCACCTATGAACTTCTGACTGTGTGTAACTGAAGGAAGAACCCACCGCGATGGCAGAGTAGTGGCTTTAGAGAGCAGCCAACGACAGGCACGTGGGCACCAGCCAACACAGGTAGGAGAAACGCTCATGTGTGGCAGCAGGTTTACATGGCCAGGGACGCGAGGAGGTGGAAACCAGGGCATGAACGTTGACTGTGACTATTGAAACCGTTTCTCAGAAAATATGATACTTTTTGGTGTCTCGTAAGATTGTGTTGATAGCTTTTTGTCTTCACTAAGCCATGGTTACATAAAGAGCAAATCATTTATAAACTCAATATTTTTTCTGGATTTGACGGGATGTCAGAATCGGCAATTTAAGCAGGAGGAGGAAAGCATCCGGGCAGATGCACAGAACATGAAAGCCAGTGTTTGAAATGCCATGCATCTTCACACGGTCACCTCTTTAGAGCACTCCCTGATCTGCACTCACGTTTATGACACTAAGCACCTCCCAGCAATGGGAGACCATCCGTGCTGATAGAGTTATTATGTAATAATAAAAACTGCAGTAGAACAAGTTGTATTGAATACTTATTTCAGCTGTTAAACTAAAAGTTCTTGGGAGTCTAGAGGAATTGCCTTCTTTTGATCTCAAACTGGCTACATGTTTGATGATTTTACTCTTTGAAAAGGGAACTGTTTTATAGAAGAAGGGAAAAGATTAGAAAGTATGAAAAAATTTAATTCTTTTTTATGCTTTTCCTTTCTCTGAATGTTCTTGTAACACGTGAAGGCATTTTAATTTTCTATTTTAAGGATGCTGTACAACTCTTAGTACTCTAAAAAATGGACAAATCAAGGGCCCACAATAGGGTCCGGTCAGCAGTGGGTCTTTATTCATCTTTATGATTTCCCTCTTAAAGCCTCGGAACTGAAGCGAGCTTCCATCTTTCCACCCATTTTCACTATTTCACCATTCTAATGGTTTGATTGGTTTTGTTTAAAAAATAAAATAAAAATGGGCCCAAATTGGGGAGGACAGGGAGATCCTCTCTCTTGAGGATTCATTTTGCTTTTTTATTATGATCTACTGAAACAGAGTAATGTATAAAAATTCAGTTTTACACATACCCGATCTTTCTTTGGATTCATCTTTTCTGCAACTCATGTTAACTATTTTTCAAATAAAAAAAATATTTCATTTTAAGACTTCAACACTGGTTTTTGGCAGACAGCTTTTTCAACATAGTTTCAACTCTTTGAACCTGTCCTCACAATTCATTTCCCACTGTCTCGGCTTCCAAGACAGCAGTGGCCAAAGGACTGAGATGAGTGTGGAAGCCCATGAAAGTTATTTGTCTAGCGTTCCGTTGAGCAGGTTACAGTAACAACAGACAGGTCCTGCATAATTTGACAGCTTTACAGAACTTCTTAAATAAATTTAAGAGATTGGGGGGTGAATCCTCATTTTTAAACCAAGTTATTCAAGAGAACATGTGATTGAGGGAAAAGAGGCAAAATATCTGGGACAGAAAATGTCTGGGATACACACAAGTTTTGTTTTGTTTTCCCTACTCCCACCCCCAAATAATCCAGATAACTGCAGCCCAAGGGGAACATCCCTCCTTTCCTATCTTACTTGTTTAGAGGAAAAGTAGTGTTACAGAGTGTCCTTAGGCAAAGAGGAAACTCAACACTAAGCAGCCTGCAATAGGGAAAGACACTACAACCATCTTTCCAGGGAGTCATGGCTCCTCCATGGACTGGGGGCCAGCGGCATAAGCTGCCTGAGAAGAACGTGATGGACTGTGTCCAGAATGGTGGTGTGATGAGGGTGGGTAGGGGTGGGGAAAGGACTTGAAGCACAAAGTTACTGTCATCTAATCTCTATTATCTTCATATCCACATGGAGCTTTGGTAAACTTTTCAAATGTTCTCATTCAAGATATATTTAATTTTAACAGCAAATGTTATAAAAGTGTCATAAGAATAACCCTAGTGTCATCCCCCTGATTGTCCCCTCGTTTCTACTCTATCTGTGAAGGCAGCTCTAAATTACCACTGCCTCCAGGCAGACTTCCTTATGCCCTCCTCATCCTTTCCCAAGGAGGAAATATTCTCCTCCCTTCCCTGACCTTATCCATGTCTTCTTCATGGCACATTTCTTTCTACTTCTTACTGTACATAGCATGGTAATTCTTAACAGACTATATTAAGCCAGTTTTAATACTTGGGGGTTGAAAAGCAGAGACCACCTGTTTCTTTTCAAACCTTAAAAGTCAAAGCTCATTAATTTTGTCAGAAAATTAGAAAGACCGGGACCGAGGGGAACACTACAAAAGTAAATGTCACATGAAAAACAAGAGTCAAATGGAAAATAGCATTCTTTTACTTATTCCTCCCCAAAATGAAGGGTGATAAGGAACAAATGGCCACTAATATTGTTTTTTTATTCAGAGTAAAGAAATATTATCAACCTTAACATAACCTCAGGTTTTTATGCAAAGGCATATAAGAGTATATTGGCCACTATCATGATATTTCATTACAGAAGGTAGTGTATTACTGAATTTGATTTAAGTCAATGTAATTTTTTCCTAACTTATTGCCAATCTGTAATGCCTTTAGATAATTGCTTATATTAATTTCTTGTATCTTCTTCCAGTATGTGTGTGTGTGTGTGTGTGTAAATACTTATCCACCCTAATTCCTGCTTATACAAAAAAAAGCATAAAATGTATACCACTCTGTATCCTGATTTTTTTATTTGCACTGTTCCTGTTTTAAATTTTTAAAATAATTTATTGTCTTAAGTTTTACATGTCTCCTTTTCCCTGCTTGACCCCACCCACCCCATTTCCACCTCGGGGAGGCCCCCACCACCTCAGTGTTTATTCAACTAGTCCTTTTTACATGAACAAATGCCTTACTTATAATCTTTTCCTTTTATAACTTGTGTTGTAATGGATACCCTCTCATTAGTGTGTCCTTTCATTGATGGGTAGAATACTGATAGGTAAATATATTTGCCATTTTTGATCAATTCAAAGACATTTTAAACTGTTCACTTTAGGCCGAGACCGGTTTGGCTCAATGGATAGAGCGTCGGCTTGGGGACTGAAGGGACCCGGGTTCGATTCCGGTCAAGGGCATGTACCTTGGTTGCGGGCATATCCCCAGTAGGGGGTGTGCAAGAGGCAGCTGATTGATGACTCTCTCTCATCAATGTTTCTAGCTTTCTATCTCTCTCCCTTCCTCTCTGTACAAAATCAATAAAATATATTAAAAAAAAAAAAATTTAAACTGTTCACTTTAGCCTTGTAAAGAAGATGTTCAAATTTCTCAAACTAAATTTAAGGTGTTATATTATTATATTTAGTTTCAAAATATGGTCTTAGGCAAATTTTGATTTCCCATGGTCCTTTCGGTGACCTAGTAAAAGAGGCACTGACTTTCAGAAGTGCTTGTGCTGATGAGTGACAAGAACCTACAATAAAAACTAATACTACAATACTAAGTGCTAAATTGTTCACAATAAGAAAGATGGTTATTTTTCTCAGATTATCCCAGATCTTTGGAGCAGTTTGACGAAGTTAGTAAACTACAGCCATGTTCAATATTTGTAATCTTAAAGAATTCAAATCAAGAAATATTTCAATGCACTATTTATTCAGATGGCCACGTATAAAGTCTATAAATTCCCTGTCAAAGTGAAGCTCTAGTCAAAGAGCCTCAATTCAAATTACCACAAGAAATAAAAACAAAACAGATAAAAAAACAATGTGGTTGTAATTTTTTAAGATCTCAACAATGCTTTCTATTTTTCTCTCCCAAGGAAATACTGTATTTTCTCAAAAACAATTCATTATTTTTCCTCATGTACAAGACATTAGTGACAGGTCAAAAGACGTAATAAGATGTCTCTGCTAAAAAGTACCTCCTAATCAATCTTGAGGCATAAATAGTCAAACATTGCTTTATTTTAGTTTGATGAATGAAATGAAACAGAGCAAATGAGAAATTGTTTAATTCCACCATTAAAAACAGCCAAATATTTCTCTGAGAGCACCTCTTCCTTTCCTCATTAAAGTAACCTGTAAGTTTACCAAATAAACACCATGAACACTTTCAAATCGTCTTATTACCTCACTGTCCTAGCATTAAAAAACAAAACAAAAAACCCCCCACACAAAACAAATACAATTTTTTTTTTTAATAAAAGCAAATACAAAATTTGTGTATTTTAAAAAAATCAACATTTTGCTGGAAGGCTTAAAATAAGGTTGACATAAAAATTCCAAAACATGGGTAAGATCGCCTAGAGCAAGGAGTACATGTTTGGGCAAATCTGTTGTCAGAGTTCAGAAAAGTAAACAAGTAATGAGTTGTTTACTTTTAAATTGATCAAAAAAGCATGCCTCCCTGAGGAGAAGCTGGATCAGCGTGGGCGGCAGTAGGATATTGGAATGGACAGAGATCAAGACCGCGGGACAAGCAACTGTAAATTTAGCCCCAAACATCCCTTCCGATATTTTGCTGTTTTCTTAAAATATTAAATTTACCAATTATTTTTAAATTTCATATTTTGCTGTTTTCTTAAAATATTAAATGTACCAATTATTTTTAAATTTCACATATTTTAAATGTTAGCATGACCACTGAGTAACAAAAAAATAAAACTCACGCTCGAGCAAGGCAGAAAAGGACATACAAACAAATGTTAACCCGAGACCCAAGATTTAACACCTTTTTGGCCAATCACTTCAACTAGCACGGAAGCAAAAGAAGCCTAGACCTATGCCCTGGAGACATCATTGTACGTCCTGTTTTAAGAGATGATATCTTAATCAATAAAGAAATTTTAAAAAAAGAAAAGAAAAGAGAGATGCTCCTGTGTTTTCTGAGTGTGACACATACACCTTCACACTGAAATGGTACCTGGAAACGCTGGCATCTACTAAGACCTATTGTTATCCTGCAGGTTGCTCTGGCACACTGCATTTCTGTGCATGGACCCCCCACAAAACCCTGCGGACAAGGCAAACAACCCCATCAAGGTCAAACCTCTGCTCACCAAGCTCAACCGCCCTCATAGGGCAGGAACTGTTCAGTTCATTGCAATGTAAGAAACAAAAATGACTAAAACAATAAAGAAATGATTAAGTTGAACTACATGAAACTGCTGATATTTGACTGTTTTTGATAAATGAGAGTGGCAAGTTCATGGGGTTCAACTTTATATAATTCCTGAAGCCTGACCAAAAATAGACATTCATGAGCAAGAGTTGATTCAAGGAGATTTAAAAATTAGAGCAAAAATGGTTTACAATTTAAAATCTAAATGATAAAATAGAGTATTGGCTTTTTATTTCATTTTTAAACTCTAGTGAACAGAGATTCTACAAAATTGTATTGAAAGATAAAGTGAATGTACTCATCTGACACAGATTCCGGTTTTCTAACAGAGCTAAATTCACCCTCATGGTGTCTGTGAAACTTTAGAGCTGATGTTTGTGGATATTCTATGCAAGAATATGATTTTAAAATATACTGACCTTTTATATGTCTTAGAAAACATAACATATCTTATAAATTAAAGCAAAAATCATTCAACGCTATAATTTTACAACATTTTCAGAAATAATTCTTAATCCAATTAACCCAACTATTCAAATATTAAATTATTTATGTATGGGTACATGTGCGTGCGCGTGTGTAAATGCATATATTTAAGTGTCGGATACATTTTGTTCAGTGCCACATATTAGGCTGCTTTGAATGATTAAGATTTTACTTCTTTTCCAAAAGCAATGTAATTCAGCCATCTAGTGGTAAAGTATAAAGCCATCATTTCTCTGCATTTATTATACTATAAAAATAAGACTAGCAGTATGGAGCGGTATTATAGGTTGTTTAAATTTACGGTTTCCTTTTCCTGGTGAGCTCATGGAGCTTAACCAAGAACCCAGGAGCATTTTCTTAGTGAATCTTTAAAAAATCATGTAAATATTAACTTCATTTTTAAAGTTATTTTTATTTTACTTTAAGGAGCATATAGTTATAAAACATTCTACCAAAAATTCTATTATCTTAACAAATAAATAAATTTGGCCCTAAGCTTGCCAATACATGTCTTAGGCCTATAGAAGACCCTGTCTAGTGGGAAAGGTACTATACATACATGTAAGTCACAGGAAAAAACTATAGTAAGTACCATCCTAAGGCACCATGGGAGCAGAGAGAGAGGAATGCTTAAACCTGATGTCAGCTTCCCAGAGATGTTACTTAAGCTAAACGTTGGAGGATAAAATTCACCAAATGGGCAGGGGGTACTAAAACACTGATCAATGTGTATAAGACAAAGGAAAAAGGACAAGAGAACATCAAGGATTTGCCAGGGTTACAACAAAGTTAACATGTGAAGATGGGGAAAAACAGCTGGCGGTGGGGTCAGAAATTTGAGTGTAGTGTTTACAGAAAGCTGTGACATTGGCCTTCTCTGTGCTCCATGTCTTCAATGTCCATCTATAGATGGTTGCTTCCAAGTCCATTACCTCCACACCAGATCTCTCTGAAACTCATGCAAAGTCAAACAAATAATTGAAATCCAACAGATACTTACAACTTTAAATGCTCAAAAATACAAGCATCATCTTTGAAAGACCTGCTTATTTTTTTTTCTACCCCACATCTTAATGGAGCCACAAACCTTCAAATGACCAAGCTCAAGGTCTTCCTTCTCTCCCACACCCCAATCAAATGGAATAGAAGATTCTATAGATTCCACTTCCTTACTATATTTTGTAAACACTTAGCTGCTCTATCCCCTCTGAGACTCCTGAGTTTACTTCATGTCATCTTTTATCAGGACAATTACAACCGTCTACTGATTCCTAACTCCCTGTATCTAGTGATTTCCAACAAGGTGGTGAAAATATGGGTGGAACTTTTATTCTGACGTTTATTCTCCATCCTGTCTTCTCCATATCTTTATATATACACCTCTTAAATATTCAAGATTTTGAATGCTCTGAAAAGAGACATCTTCCTACAGCCCTATATTTCCTTCTCTTCTCTTTTCCTCTCTCACTTCACAGCCATACTTCTTGGACAATTGCTCTACATTATTCTGTTTCCTTTTAGAACCCTAATGCAATTCTTGGCAACCATTACTAATAAGGTCAACCTGGAACTCCAGCTTGCTAGATCCAATGATGTATTATCAGTAGTCACATTATCGTTCTTCTAAATATCTAACTTTATAAATCAGTTTTCTCAAAATTTACTCCTCTCTTGCCTTGCTTAATACCTCTCTCCCTCATCTCCTTATCAACTTTGACTTTCTTATTTCTTGATTTTTTTTTCTTTTACTTTGCTCACCCATGAATATTGGGACCCCTGAAGGTCCTATGTTTGGACCTCATCTTTGTACTGCAGGGGCTGCCTGGATGATCACACTCATTCCCCATTTATTTGCATGCCCATTGCTCCTTTATCTGGTTCCACGTGAGATAGAGGGTGATGGATCCACTTGGACTGACTTAGAGAAAGAGCAAGGCACCCCAATTTCTGACATGGTAGTTTGTATAATCACAATCGTAGATGAAATTAAAGGTAGAGGAGCAATTGAAAATATTGTTACCCAATGTTTTGTTTGAAACAAGAGATGAAGGAATGTACCTCATGGTGAAGAAACAGAGGCTAAGATGAAAGAGATGGAAATATTAATAAATGAAGTTGACTGCTTAATAAAATGTTGTGTGCTATGTTAAGGCGTTAAGACTCTAATCACTAATAGATGAAAAATAATCAAATAGTTCCTGTATTTTCCAATCATGTATTCTCATTTCAAATTCTGAACCTTCAAACTAGTTTAACATTTGCCATTTCAAAAGTCAACTGTACTGAAAGGATAATGAAAATGAACACAGTGCTTCCTTGTAGACTACGAAATACAAACCTCACAAACTCCATCTCCTCCAAAATTTCCATTTCTCTTTCTCCTTTGTAAGGGATGGTGTACGAGAATCAACTAGGACACTGTAATCCTCACTCTTAGTCAAAGAGGTCGCTTAGTCAAATAAAATGGGTGTTTTTAATAAAGTTGGCATCAATTATTCCCCAAAGAACATGTCCTTCTAAAGCGTTAGAAGCCAAAGTAAACACCTTGGTGCTCCAGAAACAAAAGGATATCTGATGAGCTGAAATTATCAGTTTATAAATATCTCAATAATCAAGAAAAGAGCTGTTATTATTTGCAGGCTACAGTGAAGTATTTTGTTGCTGCTTTTTTAAGTTTAACGTTTTATTTAAAGCTGGTATTTATTACAGAAATGCTAAAATAGACTTTATTCCTATTATTAATGGGAAGCGGGAATAAAGAAGTAACGGTTTTTAACACACTATCTCTATGCCTAACCCTGTATTTAACAACCCAACCTCACATTTCTCAATGTGCAATGTTATCATAGCTTTGTGAATTTAAAAAGCATACCAAGAGACCACGTAAAATGATTTAAATTTAATAGCAATATATTAGCAAACTTAAATAAAAAACAGCATGCAAATGCTCTATTATTTCAAGTGAATAAATAAATTAATAAATGGAATAGATTTTGCTCTACAAATGCCTTTTAATAACATGGTAATTTACAGGGCGCAACCCAAAAACAATGTAAGCTGAAAGCATTATTTTTTCTTTGTGTTGTTAGCCAAGAAAAATATGTACAGTAACAATGCACTTGTACATATGAGTGGGGTTTAAGAGGAGGACCAATAAGCTCATTGGAAGGCACACCATTCTGACATGAGGGTCCTTAACATGTGGGCAGAGAGGGGGAGAGGAGAGCGATGGCTCAGGCACAGACAGTGCAAAGGTGGGCGTGACAATGGTACAGCAGCAAATGAAGGGCTAAGCAGGTGATACAAATTATACCAAGGCGCTGTGAATCCCAATTCCTGAACAAATTCAGAAAGATATGTAAACCCAGAGATGTCAAGATTTCAATCGAGCAAAGATAGCATTTTTAAGTGTCATAAAATGTTGTAAAATGCCATCTCATTCACTAATTTGTCAGTCGTATTATCTGAAATTGTTTGTAAAACTGAAATGCCAATAGAATTGAAATATACATTACATACAGTTTTAAGTGATATGCCCATCCAAGCTAATCACATTTGAAGTTTACTGTACATATGTGTAAAACTCCAAGACTCTCCAGCTTCCCCAAATTCAGGTATTATATTAAATGACAAGAATATAGTATAAATGACAGCAACAATAGCAAGCAACATCAAATAAAAATAAGTTTACCGAATATTGCCAGGTTAATGCCCCGATCTCTAAAAATCAGCAAAGTGTTTAAATATTGGTCTTATCTAGCTACCTCATTCCATCTACTCTACATCACTTCAGTCCAAAACACTGATTTTTAAACTGATCTCCTAGTGACCACTAATTCCCAAAGGTCTGCATATGGCAGCCAGAGTAATCATTTAAAGACACACATGTAATTAGGTCACTCTTCTATAAATATCCATTAAGCCTGACCAGGGACTACAAAGGTATATGATTCAGCCCCTAAGTCTCATCTTTCATAGCCCACAAATCTTTTTTCAGGTCCTCATCAATATCCTGGAGTAATCCTCCAAGAGAGCTAGCTATCTGAGGGAATAAAGGTCAAATGCTCTATCAACACATTCAACTGTACCTACACTGGACTCTAGGTAAAAAGCCAAGAGTCTTAATCTAATTCTATGTTAATTGGATTTCTTTTCAATTTCCTCATCTCTAAAGAAAGTATATTGGCCGAAAAGATCTCTATAACCCTTCAAGCTCTCCGATTCTATAATTCTTTCACAACTTATTTTACGTGAAGACTGCAGAGTCACTGGTTCTACCCCATTCTCTACACTGATTTGTTGTACTAACATTAAGTTCAACTATTTCCTTTTCAATTCAGTGTCTGCACTAGGCATCGGGGCACTTTTGGAAAATACCTATTTCTCTAATTTCAAGTTTAGCTACCTGTTTTGACAGCTGCCCTTTGGTTCACCTTTGTTAAGAGCAACAGTGCCATATACTTCCCCATTCAAACACCGCTGTGTGGAAAGCTCCATCTCAGACTCAATTTATTTATCCTCCTAGAGTAACATTTGAATAGGTCAGTGTTCTGTTAATACTGGCAAGAAAATAATGTAAAAGATTATAATCCTGAAACTGCAGAGTCAGTCTAGTAAAGAAACACGCCGTCTATTCAATTTCCTGTCATACACAGTGGGAAGAAGCTTAAGTCAGTGCTAGTATATAGAAACAGCGCATTCTGCTCTGAAAATTTACAGTTATGAAAACAGTGTCTTAAGCTCTTAATTATAAAATAGTTCTTAATTTAACCTTAAGAACTCACGGAGTAATTTTAAATTGTGTTGAAACTGCTAATAATATCACCTACACCTTCAAATTCTGAACCAAGTATGTAATTAAACCAAAATGTCCTGCCAGACAAAATATATTTTGAGAATTTTGTTGGTTTACTGTCCACCTGTGTTTATCCATGGATTATGTACCTGTCTTGTAATAAAGAAAGAAAAACTGAAGACACACATGAATGAGGCGAAAAACCCAAACATCTAGGAAAGTTTGAGCAGTGTCAATTTCCATGCCTTCAATTTTGGGTATTTCCTAGTGATAAAAATAAAGGATGGCTCCTTAGTAAACTGTAACTTATAAATCCGTGCTATGTAATGCCTATTACTGAAAATATCTCTTTGGAGGACCCTTACTTTTCCTGCCATGCTTTCATTTTGATTTACTTATAGAAATGACCGCCTATAAAGTTAACCACTCAAGATGTTAAAAAAAAATACATCAGTCCACTTAAGTGTATCTTAATACTAAACATTACTTCGCTCATTTAGTTCTTTCCTATTGAGAAGAACAAAAAATTCTCAAATTTCAGTTAATGATTTTGCTATATAAGCCATCCAACTTTTAGCCTTATCTTCCTTAAGAAAAAAAAAAAAAGGGTGTTCTGAAAAAATACATATAATAAACTTTGCTATCTTCATTGACACTTGTACTAATTAACATGTCTATAGTTTGTGAATACAATGCAAATGATATTCACAATGACAGTCCCAAGGAATGCAAGATTCAGTATTATTAACTGAACTTTAAAATGAGAGCTGTATTTCAATGCTCAGAAGAGCAGTCTTTGGAGGGCATGCATGGTAAGCTGCAAGGAAAACAAATGCTACATTCTCTTTTCTTGCTTTTTGCCTTTTTAGATGATGATGTATTCTGGAATAGATTATATTTGTACCTGTTGCAGCATTCAAAGGGTAAAGACCAGCATACAATAAAAAGTCAGTCTCCTTTTCCTCAAAAAAATAAAAATGGAACTCCCATTTGACCCATGATCCCACTTCTAGGAAGATAGCCCAAGAAACTAGAAACACCAGTCAGAAAGGATATATGCACTCCTATGTTCATAGCAGCACAATTTACAATAGCTAAGATTTGGAAATAGACTAAATGTCCATAAGCAAATGAGTGGATTAAAAAACTGTGGTATATCTACACAGTGGAATACTATGATGTCATAAAAAAGAAGGAACTTTTGCCATCTGCAGCAGCATGGATGGACCTGGAGAGCATTATGCTAAGTGAAATAAGCCAGGCAATGAAAGAAAAATACCAAATGATCTCACTCATTTATGGAAAATAAAGAACATTATAACCTGGTGAACAAAAAGATAAATACAGAGGCAGTAAAGCACCGAACAGACTGAAAATTACAGTGGGAAGACTGGGGAGTGTTGGAGAGGGGAAAAAAGATCAAACAAAAGGATTGATGCATATAAGCATAACCAAGGGACACAACACACTATGGGGGATGTGGGGAAAGATGAGGACATGTGCCAGGGTGTAGGGGAGGCTGGGAGAAGATCAATGGGGATATATGTACTATATATAAAAAGGAGATACATGTACTATTAATAATACTTTAAACAATAAAATTAAATTTTAAAAAAAGTCAGTCTCCTTCCCACTCCATATAAAAACTGCCATCTTTGTTGGGTTAATTTGCATAGTTGCTCTGATTGGCTGGTGGGTGTGGTTGGTGGGCATGGCTTATGGGTGTAGCTGAGTGATGGTTAATTTGCATATTAGGACTAGCACCTTGTCTATTACACAAGTTGGAATTTTTTCTCCCATTTTTGTCTTTACTGGTAATTTAGTATTTTTTCTCATATGCAGAATGTTTTTAATATTGTCACATTCATCCATCTTTTCTTTTATGGTTTCTGGGTTTGGGACCATACTTAGAAAGGCTTTCTGACTCCAGGATTAAACATCAGACTCTAGGTGATTCCTCTTCCCTCAGCTCATGTCCCCAACTGCTGGCTACTAGCATTTCAAAAGAAATCCAAAAACTTTCAACCAAGTTGTGCAGAGAACAGTCAATGCTATCAGTCTAAGATCTGTTTGAAGTAGTCTCATTCTGAACAGAGGTTTCATTCTCCTGCCCTGCATATTTGTGGCTGGGGAATGGTGAACCAGCTCAAAGTCATCAGGCACAAATCACTAGCTCATCACTCCAGCTTACTTCCTGCTATCACACCCCATCCTCTTAACAATTACATTACTGTCATCAAGTCTAAAAAATAGTCATCCCAAAGTCTGGTGTGGATTACAAATAAACTCTGAGAGTCCATTCACTAGCTTATTGGAAATTGAGGTTAATTTAAATCCATCCAAATATTTGAGTTCTATATTTAGAATCTTATATTTAAAGTAATATGGGAAACTAGGAAAAACAAGTTCAAGCAACATATTTAGCAGCTCAGTGTATATGAATGTTCTTTATGTTTTAATGTTGTAATAAGAATAAATGTACCTTTTCCTATATTGTTATAAAAAGAATTCGGATTATATAAACTCCTAGAAATCTAAGTATTCAAACACCAGTAATTAATATGCTCTGGATATCTTTATTATTACAAGAAAATAAAATGACCATATAAATGTAGGTAAAGAATCATAATGAAAAAGTCCCGAATCTCTTTTTAGTAATTTATTTTTAATTGATTTTTAGAGAGAGAGGAAGGGAGAGAGGGAGAGAGAGAGAAATATCCATGTGAGAGGGAAACAAAACAATCAGCTGCTTCCTGCACGCCTCTCTTCCAGGGACCCAACCCACAACCTGGGCATATGCCCTGACTGGGAATCAAACCGGCAACCTTTAAGTTCATGGATGCTGGGCCACACAGGCCAGACGGCTCCTAATTTCTCTATTCCCTCCCCCTCTCTCAGGTTGTAAAATGGTTTAAGATATTCCTAATAGAGAAAAAACATCATAACCAAACACTACTACAAATTCAGCCATGTTGCAGGAATGCCACTTAGTAATAATCTTTCTTGATTTTATTATAACAAAATAAGTAACTACAGCTAATTTTTTGAGTGACTTATTCCCTAGGCTTATCGATAAAATGATCACTTACCTTAGTATACATATTTTACATCTACAAATATGAGGCACCACAAAATGATTAATAGCCATAAAAAAGGCAAACTCTCATTCCTTCAATATGCCAAAAGGATAACTGTTTCTTTGATGGCTGTTTTTATAGAAAAAATAATAATCTATAAGTAATAGAACAAATTCATTCCAAACAACAAAATCATTAAGATTAAAAAGTGGCAAAATACAGCATTATTGTTCTAATGTTCTCTAAATTGGTGCAATGCCTTCAAATACTATTCATGCCAGAGTCAGATTTAATGTAAGTAACATATCAGGAATTTTTATCTTACTTCTAAGTATTATTCAAAATAACAAAATCTTGTCTCCAGGAATTTCATATCAAAATGTGTACAACAGAGCCATACCCTTTTCCAAATAAGATATAAACCCGAATGTCTAGGTTATTATTCACCTTTTTTTCCCACCGTAAAACAGAGAAGAGTTTCTACACACACCTGGGAGGGTTTGCTTGATCTCCACACTCTCGAAGTGACATGTATGAAGAAACAAAGACCGTTAGAACAAGAAAATGTCTCTTAGGGCTGGGTATGCAGAAGCTTGCATCTCCAGTCTGAAGGAGGCAGTTAACAGAAATGAAAGGGAACAAGACATGCAGTGCCAAATGATATTTTTTAAGATGGGAAGAGCACTGTAAACTTATTTCACTGATTCCTTCCTGCTTACCTCTCAGCCACTGCCACGAACCTGAGCTTATTCTATCAAGATCCCCAGGCACTAAAGACACTTCTTACCATGAGCACAAAACTTAATGGTCATCCCCACCACAAATAAAAGCTCTCATTCTCCTGTACATGTTTACTTACGGATTCCAACATAACCCCATAATATTATCAGAAGCAGGTCAAAAGCTCATTTAACAAATTTTAAGAGTTGAAAATGAGGTGAAGAGTAGAAGCAACATTGATGACATATCAAATAATTCTAGCTAATAAAAGGGTGATGTGCAAATTAACTGTCACTCCATCACAAAGATGACAGCATCCAGTTCTCTCAGGCCCGCCAGAGTGCCCCAGCCCCGGGGGTGGCCGCTGAGAGCGGGCAGAGTGAGTGGCCTGGCAGAATGCTTACTTACTTCGCGGCAAAGTGTTCCACCCTAGCCGTGGAGGGCCTGTGGGCAGCGGGTGCCGAGCAACCAGGCCCCGTGGAGAGCTACTGGCACAAGGATTCGTACGCAGGGCTACTAGTTGAATGTAAAATATGAAATCTGAAACTAAGCAGGAGATGCTTTTAGTAGACAAATTAGGTTTTGGTTTTTATGTTATTAAAAATAAGCTTTTTTAATTTAATACAACCACTACTACTTTTTTCCTAAGAATTTGTGCAGGCAACAACTTTTTTAAAGGTTTTACAAAAAGCAAAAATGGCCGTGGCCAGGTGCTCAGTTTGTTGGGTATCTCCCTGTGCACCAGAAGGTCACCAGGTCAAGTCCCCATCAGGACAGATGCCTGAGCTCCATCCCCAGCAGAGGACGTGCAGGAGGCAGGAGATCAATGTTTCACTCTCACATTGACATTTCTCCTTTCCTCCCTCTCTCTCTCTCTCTCTCAAAAAAAAAAAAAAAAAAAAATCAATAAAAAACACTTTAATAAGTAAATAAAAAGCAAAAATGATACCTAATAAAACAGTTTGTGCTCTCCTTATCTTTAAAAATCAAATTACTAAAATTGGTCCCATAAATTCTGAAAAATAATGTGGAATACCTGTGAACTATACTACTAGTTTCATATTTTAGAAAGGTTACCCATAGCCCCCACAAATATTTCATAAATATAAAAGTAATAAGAATAATAATACCCTGGCATCAATCTCATTTGTATCAAGCATTACAAATAAGCTATGAAATAAAAATCTTTTTTTTTGGGGGGGGGGTTATATCCAAGTAACTTCAAAATTTTCCTGAACAAGGGAATTCCAATATATTTTCTATCTCACACTGACAGTATTTTTCTCAGAAAATCACTTACTGAAACCATCAGGACCCTGTACAAGGGTTTTCAGTGATGAAATGCTGGTCATAACCCTCCCCTGGAAGCAGTCTCCTGGTAGAAACGCCAATAAAGAGAAGGTGGTACTAGTGATCACTAAGTGAAAGGAAAATACATTTTTCTTGAATTCAAGTGCTGACTATAAACTCACATTAATGATAGATGTCGAACCTCTGCAAGTAAACTTAGAATTGCCAATTCTATAAAAAGAACGATCATCTATCTTCATTAGAGAAAGGAAAAGAAAAATTTGGTGAGACATTCTGCACCACCGTTCAGAGAAGTGCCAGGCCTTTTTTTGAATATACAATGGTTTGGAGTCCCACTGAAAAGTTGGGGAAAATCAACATAAGTAACTTACTGAGTTTCAATGAGTTATTTTAAACAGACCCAGAGAAAGAGATCCAGCGATCAGACTCTCAAACCCCAGAGGGAGGATGGGGGTAAGGGGAAGAGATCAACCAAAGGACTTGTGTGTATACATATGGGCCTAGCCAGTGGCCATGGACAACAGGGGGTGAAGGGGGGGCATATCTAGGGAGGGGTTTGGGATGGGAATGGGGGAATAAGGACAATTATGTGAGGCCATAATCAATAAAAATAAAAAATAGAGTCTTTCTTGGCTAGACGATAGCAACGTACAATGTTTCAGACCCCATATGCCTTCAAAACATATGAAAACCAATATGCAAAAGATGTAAGGAATATTAAAAAATCAACAATAACAACAAAAGACAACCCAAGAAAGTATGCATAAAGATACAAAATAGGTATTTGAATACAAAAATGCATAAAGATACACACAGGCTTTTGGAAAAAGAATAAACACAAATCACCAATAAACATAAAAATATGCTCATCCTCATTAAAAATCAGAAATATACAAGTAAAAATTTAATGAGGCAACATTTTACAACTCCTGATTGGCAAACCTTAAAAAATCTAGATGGTATCAAGTGGTTGTAATTCTTATGCCCTGCTGTAAAACATAAAATGGCTTTAGCAAACAATTTGGCCTTCGCCAGTAAAACAGAAATATGTATACTTAATATTCTGCTCCAAGGAATACTCCCTAGAAAAATTATTCTGCAGGCGGTCTGGAAACATGTATAAAAATGTTTAAAGCAGCACAATTTTTAATAGCAAACAAATAAAACTAAGCTAGGTACCCACCAGCAGATAAACAAATTCTGATATGCTCATACCACTGAAAACTATATGGCCCTGCTGTGACAAACAGCAGCCCGGGCTGCTGTGGCTGTTGGCTGAGCACTGTCCAGTGCACTGAAGGGTCGTGCCCAGGGCTGTGGACTCAACCCCCAGTGGACACATGTGCGGGAGGTGGCCTATCCATGTTTCTCTCCCACACTGATGTTTCTTTCTCTCTCTCTCCCTCCCTTCCTCATGCTCTAAAAAAATTCAATCAAAATGTATTTTAATAAATGAATAAACAGCCACATAAATCAATATGGGCAAATCTCAAAAACATAATGTTGCATCAAAAAAGTAAGTTACAGCCCTAACTGGTTTGGCTCAGTGAATAAAGTGCCAGACTGCAGACTGAAGGGTCCCAGGTTCGATTCTGGTCAAGGGCATGTACCTTGGTTGCGGGCACATCCCCGGGGTGGGGAGGGGGGGTGTACAGGAGGCAGCTGATCGATGTTTCTCTCTCATCGATGTTTCTAACTCTCTGGCCCTCTCCCTTCCTCTCTGTAAAAAAAATCAATAAAATATATATATATTTTTTAAAAAAACAACAAGTTACAGAAACACACACAATATAATTCCTTTTAAGTAAAATTTTAAAACATGCAACAGAAAGTTATTATGGAATATATATGTGCATATTTGGGGGTGGGGGGTGTACTACCTATGAAGACAGAGAGAATAATAGACAAAATTCATTAAAACCTTTCAATAGCAGGTACATAGATGTTCACAGTATTAATATTCTTTGCTTTTCATATAAAACAACATTATATACTATATGTATGTGTGTGTGTGTGTATATATATATATCGTGTATATACACACACACACACACACACACACACACACACACACACATATATATATATATATATATATATATATATATATATCTCAAAGTATTCCAACTATAATCATTGAAAAGAGGGCCCTAGTTCTTGAAAACAGAGAAAAACAGTGATGCAAGGCAGAAAAGGGAACTAAGGCATGAGGTGGCCAGAAGAGCAAAGGAGGACATTAACATCTCAGCCCCGTTTGTAAAGAACGGGACCTAAATTGATTGATGTCAGTAACAATCGGGGGAAACTAAACAGAAGAGGAATGTTTAGCAATACCAGATGGTGTGCTCTTGTGGAAAAAGCCATTGGATCTTTAAAGCTGACGTCCAAACTCTCCGCTCTGCCAACTGCTGGCTTCTTGAACTATGCAACTCCTTAACCTCTTGGGCCTTCGTTCAGAAAGAGTGATAATACCTATCACAAAAGGTTCTTGTGGATCAAATGAGAAAAGCAAAGTTCCTGACGCACAGATGATGTTCAATAAACGCAAGTCCAATTTGAAGGCAACGTTAAAGCAGACCGAATCAGAGTGGTTACCACAGAATGCTGGTGAAGAAATGACCCACAGAAGACTCAACTGCCTTACAAAGAGAGAGCGCTTTTATACAAACGGCCCTCACCTTGATGAAATAAAAAATTATAAACTAACATTTACCAATGTGAGAAATCAAGCTTAATGAAGAAAAACAAACCAAAATCAGTACTAGAGACAAAAATAAGAAATATCTATTCTTATTCTTTGAACATCATGTTGTAATTATTTTTAACTCATGTTAAATATAAAATACTATATAAACAGGAAGATCCAGAAATGAAATTCTAAAGGTATTATGTTAATGTAAATTAGTGCAGCTCTTTGCAAAACCAAGCATTGATTCTAATACCACTCCATTGATTCTAATACCACTAAGCTCCACTCGGAAATTTAGTCTAAATACTAAACACAAATAATGAAACTGCTATGAACTCACCAGAGGATATGCTTATTGATTTTAGACAAAGGGAAAGGCACATATGGAAGGTGGCCATTCAAAGTTCTTTCTCGCATTGATGTCTCCCCCCCTCCTTCCTCCCTCTCCGAACTCCCTTATCTCTCCCTGCATGTGCTATAACTGCAGATCAACCCTGCAACCTAGGCAGGTGCCCTGCCCGGGAATCGAATCCAAAACCTTTCAGTAGAGGGGACGATGCTCCAGTCAATCAAGCCACACTGGCCAGGGCAACATTTGAGTTCTTGATGTATTTGACAATTCAAACATGATTTTTCTATTTGAAAGGCAGGAGTAAACTAAAGATAGGAATTAGATGAATCTTTAGCTCGGAGTTATTTTCAGCATCTTAAATCTAAAGAAATATAATACTAGCATTGGAAGAAGTAGGTCAAAGATTACCTAGGATATAAGAGAAATCAAATTATAAATCAATTCATAAAAATTGCTTTCTCTTTTGAAAAATAATCCCACATTAAGTTTCCCCATTTAGGGGGATCAAAGGCTAAGCAGACTATGACCGAGCATTACTTAAAGTGAAAACTCAGGGATGACTTAATTGTCAATATGAGCAAGTGAACAGCTGCACAGGCATCAGTCTTGAAGGGGGGTTTCTTGGTGACCGGTGTTGCCACCTGTAAGAACTGTGCTGTGTACCCGCTAGGTACTTCGCACCTCACAGGTGGGTGGCAACCGGGGCGCTGCTCTGAAGCACGGCATTAAACTGGGGAGCAAGAGATTCAAATAAAAAGTGTCACTCCGTGACCTCCCCAACGAACACTTTAATTCTCTTCCCCCTTTAGCAGAGACTGAGTGGATGTGAAGACCAAAGTTGAGTAGGCATGTGTTTCGATGGCCTAGAACCTATTGGGGGCCAAGATCCTTGAAGATCTTAGGTCAAAGCAGTAAGAAGGTCTATATTTTTAACTGGGCAAGTTCCTATGGAAAGACATGCATATCATTACAAAACCATGAATTCTTCAAGTCACGTAGCAGTTTCTGTGTAATCGAAAATAGAATATAAAGCCCTTGTTCGAACTTCTTAAGAGACTCTCAATAGCAGTTTTCTTGACCTTGCCTGAAGTGTCAGAGGTTTTCGTAAACACCTGTTTTTTGCATGAATTTCTCCTTTCAAACCCCCCAGCAGGTATCTTACCACCAAACCACATTAGACTGTTTACACAAACAGGTCATTTTTAGCTTCTGGGCTCTGTAATAGCACCCGTGGTGTTCTTTTTCAGGAGGGGTGAGGTATCGGAGGTGGTGGAAGCTGTGGGTCTCCGAGCGCCCTCGTTAAACTCCTGGGCACTGTCCCCGTTTCCACTGCTAACACAGGAAAGTCAGTATCCTGCCTGGTGAGGAGAGGAACACGCTAACTCGGTGGTGTTTCCTCTCAGTGGGCTCTCTCACCAGCAGCCCTTCCCTTCAGAATTTAACAGGATTAAATATGAGGGATGGAGCCATTCCTGACAGAGAAACCGGTTTCCTCACCCGAAGAATGAAGTGATGACTTCAACGACCTTTCATTCCAAGTCTCTCTAAGAGAACAATCACATTCCGAATCAAAATGTATGTGTCTCACTGGAAAATGTTACACTTAAAAAATTCTTATAAGCAAACTAAAAAGACAAATGACAAACTGGAAAGAAATACGTGTAAACCATAATCACAGAAAAGAGGTTCATATTTCTCAGGTATAGAACACTTAGGAAAAGCGGGCTAGAAATATGGTCTGATCTCTAGGAAAAGATGCTCTACCACATGCCTAGCAAGAAGAGTGTGCATTCCATGCGTGTTTGTGTTTTGTTTTGTTTCTTGCCTTTTCCCTGCTGATGGTCATCAAAATTACAACTGGACTAAGATTCCAATATTTACCTCAAAAATGGGCAAAAATCTAACAACATATCCTGTCACACTGGTAGAAATGCAAAATAATACACTGACTATGGAGGACAATTTAATGATTTATCACAAAATTACATATACATTTATCTGTAACTCATGAATCCCAGTTGTAAGAATCTCTCCCAAAGACATTTGGACAAAAATACACACACACACACACACACACACACACACACACACAAAAAAAAATTATTCACTTTAGTAACATTTGTATTAGCAAAAGAGAGGAAATAGCACAGGTGACATCCACAGGGAAAAGGCTGGAAAAACACAACATGGCATGTTCATACAATGGAGTACTAGGCAGCTGTGAAAAGGAATGTGGACATCTGTACATGGTGATCTCCAAGATAAACAGTTACGTAAAGAGAGGCAAAACTAAATATGTATAACATGATGACCTTTATCTGAGAAACTGAGAGGAGATATGAATGAATTACATTTTTTAATAGATATTTACTTTTTAAGTAATATAATAAACCTTAAATTTTTTTTTAATGTTACTTAGAAAAGGAGGCGAAATACGGCAGTCACAGGAGCCAGACTCCTCTGCATGTTCCCGGTTTGATAAATCTGATTTGGGAAATATGCAATGTATGCTGGAGCTGGCTTGTACTGTTCCCTGGCCAACGTTCAGGTGTTTTGGGAGCCAGCTATCCTGACCTTGGGAGCTTGAGATTGGCGATGGGGGGAGTACCTAGGCGTGCACTGTACCTCTTCTTTCTAACCTCTATTGAAGACAGAATTTCTATAATAAAGTTAGAAACCGTATGACCAAAAACAACAGAATTATGTAGCTAATTCTAACAAAGCTGGTCCTAGAACACTGACATAAGACCAAGACATTAGAAGTTAAAAATCCATGATGATCACGTAGGGAGCTTTGCAAAATATCATCTCTGAATGAACCACCATTATCTTAATACACCGCAAATGCTGAGAGAATTCTGTCACATTCCTCAGGCCGTGCGAGTGGTGAAAAAGATTGAGAACCACTGTTCAAACACTATTGAGGGCTGTACATTATTCATCTAGTTTTCATCTCCGTGTTTGACACAAAGTGGTGCTCAAGTAGTATTTGGTGGATTAATGAATGAACCTGGGAAATGAAAATAAATAGGCATACTTAATGGGGTAAATGACAGATGGGCAAAAAACCATCCTGTGTGATAATCACCTGACCGGGTGAGTCAGCTGGTTGGAGCTCTGTCACATACACAGAAAGGTTGCAGGTTCTGTCCCTGATAGAGGCACAGTATGGGAGGCAAGTGATCGATGTTTCTCTCCCTCTCTCTCTCTCTCTCTCTCTCTCTCTCTCTCTCTCTCTCCCTCCCTCCCTCCCTCCCTCCCTCCCTTCCTCCCTCCCTTCCTCCCTCCCTCCCTCTCTCTCTCTAAAAATCAATGAACATATCCTCGGGTGAGGAGTTAAATTTTTTTTAAAAAAATCACTTAAGTTACTGAGTTTAAAGAGTAGGCTCTCTGTTTTAAGTGGAATGGCTTTTTGTCATAAAGCCACAGACCAGTCACTTCAAACATCTACAAGTAAACTCCCAGAATAAAAATAGTTTTAAATACACAATTGGGTGGGGTGTGGCTAGCAAATATTCTGATTCTACAATCTGTTTGCACAAGGCATTGCTTCTTATGTGACTAACAAAGCAAACAGTAGTCAGATTCCCTGCGCTGAAATTAAGACACTATTTGCAAGGAGGGTTGAATGTCGCAGGCCTGTTCAATAAAGACACCACATTTCCCAAAGCTGAAGGGGAATATAGAATGACAGATACCCGCATATGTTTACAGAGCCCACAAGAAAGCATATGGCCACCTGGTATGGATTCTGTCTCCCACAGGTACTTAATGAAGCCATGCCCACTGTCTTATCACAGGAAAGAGAATGAATACCTTGAATTCTAATATCCTAATTTTAAAGCTGAGAAGAGCTTAAAAACCTAGTCCAACCCTTGCATTGTGTTGATGAACAAGAGGTTAAGGTGAAAAGCTCTGAAAGGAGTTACAGCAGCCACAGATGAACAAAGAGTCTATGCGGGTGCACAATGAGAGCTGAGAATAAATCTCAACTTTCGCATGAATGGCATCTAAAGGGTATCAGTCTCAATCATAAACAAATAAGTGTGTGTAAAACCACACATACACAAAAACACTAGAACATGTACTTCCAATAACTCCTTTCAAATAAATTCTCCAGCCTAGCATTCAAGAGCATCCACAATGTTACACCCTAATGACTTTTTCAAAACCTTGTCCAAATGAACCATAAGCAGATGGAAGGCAGCCACTTCCTCTCACTTACCTTTTGTGGTCTCTTATAGACATAGTGCAGTACATGTAATCATACAAAAGCTACTCCAAAGAATATTTCCAAAGGATGAAAGATTAAAAGAAAAACTTTCCAATTCTTCTGTTAACCTGAGCTGCTATAAAGCCATGTTTCATGTGTATCAATGAGTATTATACAAGCATCCTATATAATAAAAGGCTAATATGCAAATTGACTGAACGGCAGAACGACTGGTCACTATGATGTGCACTGACCACCAGGGGGCAGACGCTCAATGCAGGAGCTGCCCCCTGGTGGTCAGTGTGCTCCCACGGAGGAGCACCACTCAGCCAGGTGCCAGGCTCACAGCTGGCGAGTGCAGCGGAGGTGGTGGGCGCCTTTCCCTCCTCTGTGGCAGTGTTAACGATGTCCAACAACTGGCAGTCGGACATCCCCCGAGGGCTCCCAGACTGCAAGAGGGCACAGACCGGGCTGAGGGGAACCCCCCCAAGTGCAAGAATTTCGTGCACCGGGCCTCTAGTATATGATAATGTAGGTTTTTTTTAAACTATGGTAACCAATAAAAGATTTAAAAGTAAGAGTTAGGAGGAAGGGAGGAAGTTAGAGGAGTTGCCATTTACCTTTCTTCTAGGTGTTAATCAGGCTTTCAAAGACAGAAAATTGTATATAGGGAGGAGGAAAGAAAAGGACAAAGAACAAACTTTTATTCTGTCCACTAGCCAGACATTCAGTTATTTCCATTGCTGGTCAATCCTGAATCCATATCACTCTACTGCTACAGAGATTTTAAAAAAGATGTATCTACGCCTACATATGAAATGCTTCATTCGCCTATTTCACCTTCACCTGTACAGTTGACCTGATTTAGCCCCAAAATCATGCAATTAAGATACAAAAATTAGCCTCTTGACTTTCTATCTTTATTAGTTTCTTCAGGATCCCTCAAACCTATTTTAAGAGTCTCCTAATTGTTGAAAAGAATACTACCTACATTGACAAGTACAATGACAACATTTAGTGTTATCTATAGGAGAAAATGTTTTCTAATTGGGCTGACTAAAGATTCCTGATGGAAATTCCAACATTTTTTTAAAAGCTGGAAGCAAAGTTCAAAGAATGTATTTTCTTCTAAATTGAATAGAGCAACATCATTTAAATAGACATAGTATGACATTATCAAGTTAAGGTTTTGTGGGGTTTTTTGGTAATCTCTACTGCAACTCTAAAGTAAAATCCAAAATTAAGCAATAAAATCTGAAGTCATTTACTGAACACAGTGTTGTGAATATAAACCTTCAGGGTAATTATACTGCTAACTCTACCATCAAATTCATGAATATCTTGCTTCTGTCTGAAAAATTTTAAATATTTAACATATAAAACTTAAAATATTTATTTGCTATCATATTTAAAATTTCTCTTAATACCTTCTGAGGAGTTACACTAAAATCCTAAAATACGAAACAACATACCTACATTTTCACCACTATGTTACTCCAAGGCTAAAAATAAGTCAGAATTGGGGTAAGCTATTTTCATAAAAATTTAGGAGCATTAATGGACACATTGATGGCTTTATGTAATAATTGAAGAATTTAGATGCTGTTTAAATCCACACTGTCCTCCAAAAAAGACTTCTTCCCTTTATACACTACCAAACATGTTCAACCAAATAACACAAGAATGTGGTTTGCAAAAATATAACGGGGCAGTATCATCCCATCATGAACAGACCTAAACATCTGAGTAATAACGTCTAAAATAAAATCACAGGAAAAGATGGTGTTTGGTTACAACTATTAATATATGTTTAAGACAAAGACTTTATTTTTCAATAAGAAAACAAGGAGAAAGACAGGCCAACCTGATCTTGTATGTCTGCCCAATAGAACTTTCCACCATAATTACTTCCACCTCTGGGGGAGGAGCTTACGCTCAGGGTGACCTCATGTAGCAGAAGGAACCAGTATAAATACAGCAGGACAGCTCTGGAGGGAGCATCTGCATTGCTCACCTGGGAGCAGGAGGCTCAGAAAGTGACCAAGAAGCCATTCCAGGAACTTCCGGCACTCAGGTAAGACTATGGCTCAGTGCTCACGGGCGGACTTCCATGTCAGCTTGCTTGAAAATAACTACTGGGATTAGTGAACTCACTACTTGGATTTTTAAAAAATGGCTTTCCACTAAGATGCACTCAGAAAGTTTAATTTGCTCCATTCTCTATAAAAGACAGTCCTAGTAAAACAGGTTTGCAAAAACGAATGCCCTAATCTGAATTTAAGTGTATTTTTAAACTATTGGGTATTTGTGTCTATGTCAAAGATCCTGAATTATTTAATACAGACATTCAATTATAGTTTCTGTTGTGTGTGTGTGTTTTTTTAACTTCATTTTTACTTGATTATTGGTTTCCCAAAATATATATTTATTTAACTAAAAAATTATAACTCATTGTTAAATATACTCAAAATATATACAGTAAGACAAAAAAAAATAGGTAGCTGTATAAGGAACCCATTTGCACAACATTAGAAAAATAAAATGGGTCAATAAAAACAATTAAACAAAATCATTCTTTCTGTTTTTCAGAATCCTTCTGAGAACATGCTGCCACCAATAGCCCTTTTGCTGCTAATGTCCTTGAACTTGGTTCATGGAGTGTTTTATGCTGAGAGATACCAAACACCTACAGGCATAAAAGGCCCAGCAGCCAACACCAAGACACAGTTCTTCATTCCCTATGCCATCAAGAGTAAAGGTAAGTTGAACTGCTTATGTTTTTTGGTTAACTAGTTGGTTGTTGCTTTCTACAATCTAATGATCTCTTTAACAGAATGCTACTAACTCCAGTGTTAAATTATTTTCAAACTCTGAAATTAGCCCAAAATGATTTTTTGGAAAAAGTAGGTCTATTCAAGAACAGTAATATCCTTTGCACAATAAGTATAATAGAAAGATATACCTGAACTTTTTAATGTATGGGAAAATTTTTCCTTTACAAGATGCTTTTGCATAAACCACTACTCATAGTCTAGAAATACTAATCCAGTCAAAATTACTTACATGGCAAATGGTTTAAATAAAATGATTGCCAAGTGCACAAAAGAAGAGTAGGAGGTTTATATATCTGTTCAGCTTTCTTGGCACCTGTAAGAGGACCGAGGAAATGTTTAATAAAGTGCCAATAGATCCTCAAAGAGCACTGATCAGGGTTCATAGTCACTAATTCCACTTACTAACATCTGACACATGCTGCCTGTAGAGCATCTACTGAATTAAACTGAATATTCTAAACTGGCTGGAGGATTCAAATTTCTTTCCATAGTATTTTCTCATTGTAGTTATGTATTTTATCCCACAAATAAAGCTAAGGATATTTGCCATTCACTTTAAGCCTTTTGCCTTTGGAGACAACAATTTTGAGCAAGTTAAACATATAGGACTGTCTATTAAAGAAGAAAGTTGAAATTTAGAATATTGCATAAACGGTAGCTTCATGTTTAAAAATAAATGCCAGATGTACAATAGATACTCTTGAATGTCTCAGACTGCAAATAAGAGAAGCAATAAATGGCATTTTGAAATGCTATGCCCAGCAGCTCTAGGTTACACTCTTTATGATCACAAATTCAGACTTTTTATAGTTTACCAAGATCATAAGAGATGGTTTTAAACTAAAAATAAAACACACCACTTTTAGAAGGTTAAAAATATTTCTATCCCCACTCCTTAATTTACTGTATAATCTTGGCTAATTTTTGCAGAGTAAAAATATGTATCTCGTTTGCAAATAAAAAGTTGAGAAGCTGTATTTGAACTATTAAATCCACCTTGCCTTCTACTTAATCATATAAGGTAGGAACTCAGTGTATTATCCCTCCACTGGCAGGCACTGTACACTGAATGAAGACTTTTGTCTTCAATCTATAAGTTAAACATTAAGCTGGTAACAGAAACACAGCGTGCATCTCTGTTCAACATAGGCTAAGAGAGAGATTAGCCAAAGCACACTAAATTATCTTTCTGAATCTCTATTAAACAGAAAATTATTTTAATGTATGTAAATTAAGCAACCAGTATTTAAAAATAATATGTAATTTTATTACCATCTCTATTAGCTGTTAAAGAAGTTTTCTGAGAAAGAATGAATATTTTCTGTAGCTGCTTGTGATGATTACAGCCTAAAGATTCTTTGACATGGAAATACTTCCCTAATGGCATATCCCAGGCCCAGCAATGCTGTCATATCCCACCTCCGAATGACTAAAATAGCTTGCACATCTCTTACCATACTTACAGCAGCTCTCATAGGATGCACCCTCTGCTCCTCCCACACTTGTGGCTCAATAGCACTTTTCACATAGAAAGTAATGAATAAGTGGTTTTTAAAATATATTTTTATTGATTTCAGAAATGAAGGGAGAGGAAGAGAGAGAGAGAGGGGGGGGGATCAATGATGAGAGAATCATTGATCGGCTGCTTCCTGCATGCCTCCTACTGGGGATTGAGCCCACAACCCCAGACATGTGCCCTTGACCATAATTGAACCCGGGATCCTTCAGTTTGCAGGCCAAGGCACTATACACTGAGCCAAACTGGCAAAATAAGTGATTTTTTTTTTTTTTTTTAGTTTAAATATATTATGAGTAGTTAGCTCAAATGAACCCATAGCACTATGACACCAACAATATTTATGTGCATTTATCAAGGAAAACTTTAGATAAACATGTTAACACTACTTTATGTACCTCTCCCGTTAGGTCCAATTCTCTAATTCTCTGTTTCAATTTTAAGGCAATAATGGAGACTGTAGGAGTGCACAGTAGGTGCTGAGGTTAAAAACTCAACTTCAATCTAAAACCTGTGTTCAGCAGGGCCACGGCTGATGTAAATTAGAATTAAAGGCATGTCTTACTTATGCCTTATAGACTAGCTTTTGTGAGGGAAAACTGTTACCGTTCTTGAATATTTTCCCGTTTATCCTGTACTCGTCTTTTTCTTCCTTTTCTGTTAGACACTGTTTTTTCTTTCTTTTCTTCCTGGGAGGATGATTTCCCCAAAATAAAGGCAATAAATGTGCTTCCAACTGCACTCTTATTATACTTGTGGACAGATTCTTCAACCCCAGCTTAATTTCCTGGGCCATTTGGTTGTGATGAAAGTATTACGGTAGTCGCAGTCTTGTAAAACCACCTTCTCTGGCAGTGTTTGTAAAAACCATATAAAACGCACTGTCTAAGCCCAATTAAGACTGATCTGCCCAACAGGGCTGACTGACACTGCCCTGCTCTGTCCTGAGTCACACCTCCAGAAGCAATGCTTGTCCTTCACATCGCTCACCATGGCCCTCTCTGGGTGTGTGCCTGGGGCCTGTCTTTCAGGTATACCGGTCCGAGGACAGCAAGGCACCCCCGGCCCACCAGGCCCCGCCGGCCCTCGCGGGCACCCGGGCCCCTCCGGACCACCGGGAAAACCAGGCTACGGGAGTCCGGGACCCCAAGGAGAGCCAGGGCTGCCGGGCCCGCCGGGACCATCGGGCACGGGGAAGCCAGGCTCGCCGGGACTGCCAGGAAAGCCAGGGGACAGAGGACCGTATGGGCCGAAAGGAGACGTTGGACCGGCCGGCTTACCAGGCCCCCGGGGCCCGCCGGGACCCCCGGGCACCCCCGGCCCCGCGGGGATCTCCGTGTCGGGAAAACCTGGAGAACAGGGATCGCCGGGGGCCCCGGGACCCCGAGGCCTGCCCGGAGAAAAGGGGGCGCCCGGAGTGCCCGGTGTGAACGGACAGAAGGGAGAAACCAGGTACGGCGCCCCGGGCCGCCCCGGGGAGAGGGGCCTGCCCGGTCCGCAGGGGCCCGCGGGCCCGCCCGGCCCCCCGGGCGTGGGGAAGAGGGGGGAGAGCGGCTTCCCGGGGCAGCCGGGCGTCAAAGGGGACCGGGGCTTCCCGGGAGAGCGGGGCCCCATCGGCCTGCCGGGCCCGCAGGGGCCTCCCGGGGAGCGGGGCCCGGAGGGCGCGGGGAAGCCCGGAGCCCCCGGCGCCCCGGGCCAGCCAGGGGCCCCCGGGACCAAAGGCCACCCCGGGGCTCCGGGGATCGCGGGGCCCCCCGGGCCTCCGGGCTTCGGGAAGCCGGGCCTGCCAGGCCTGCAGGGCCAGAGAGGCTCCGCCGGCCTTCCCGGCGGCCCGGGGGCCAAGGGGGAGCAAGGCCCGGCCGGCCGCCCTGGGGAGCCGGGTCTGGCCGGACCCCCCGGGAGTGCGGGGCCCCCGGGACCCAAGGGCACCCCGGGCACCTATGGGATGCCGGGCCCCAAGGGGGAGGCGGGGCCCGCCGGGCCGGCAGGACGCCCCGGGGCCAAGGGGGAGAGGGGGCCGTCTGGCCTGGATGGGAAACCAGGGTACCCGGGAGAGCCGGGTCTGGACGGGCCTAAGGGTCACCCGGGGCTGCCCGGACCCAAAGGGGACCCCGGAGTGGAAGGACGTCCCGGGCTCCCGGGCCCCGCAGGCCCCGCGGGCGCGAAGGGAACGCCCGGGCACAACGGCGAGGCGGGGCCCAGGGGCTCCCCTGGAATACCGGGCACCCGAGGCCCCATCGGGCCGCCCGGCATCCCGGGCTTCCCCGGGTCCAAAGGGGATCCAGGAAGTCCAGGCCTTCCTGGCCCCGCTGGCATAGCCACCAAGGGCCTCAACGGGCCCACGGGGCCCCCGGGACCCCCAGGTCCGAGAGGCCAGGCGGGAGAGCCGGGCCTTCCGGGGCCCCCCGGGCCTCCAGGGCCCCCCGGCCCTGCCGACAGCTTCACCAAGGCCGGCCAAAGGCCCAGCATCCCCGGGGTGCCCCAGGTTAGTGTCAACCAGGGAGTCACAGGAATGCCCGTGTCCGCCTTCACCGTTATCCTCTCCAAAGCCTACCCGGCCATAGGCGCCCCCATCCCATTTGATAAGGTTCTGTATAACAAGCAGCAGCATTACGACCCGAGAACCGGCATCTTCACCTGCAAGATCCCGGGCCTCTACTATTTCTCCTACCACGTGCACGTGAAAGGGACCCACGTGTGGGTGGGCCTGTACAAGAACGGCACCCCCGTCATGTACACGTATGATGAGTACACCAAGGGCTATCTGGACCAGGCCTCGGGCAGCGCCATCCTCGACCTGGCGGAGAACGACCAGGTGTGGCTGCAGCTGCCCAACGCCGAGTCCAACGGCCTGTACTCCTCCGAGTATGTCCACTCCTCCTTCTCAGGGTTCCTAGTGGCTCCCATGTGAGCGTGTGCCCACCGCGCTCACATACACCTGCTTGAGAAGGCACCTGCCCCACAAAGCGCATATGGACGTAGGCTGAGAAAGACAGCACTCCCTTCAGTACAGATGTGAGCTTTCAGACCAGCCAGCTTTCCCTCGGAAGAGCGAGCAGCAAAGGTAAACTATAGGAGAAGACCCTGTCCAATTCCTAGTCCGCAGTCCTGAGGCTCCTTATTCTGTGAAGTCCTCCCGTCCTTAAAAACCTCACCAGAAGAGTCCTGCTAAGCTAAAGTGTAAAATGACCACAAAAACCCTGATCCGTGATGCTAAGTTACGTTAAATCTGATTTCAGAACCTCAGCATCGCCTTTTAAAATAAGCCTGTTTTCTTCCAACAATGAACAGAACTTCTAGGAAACATTCAAGAGGTATATCTTTCTAGAACTTAAATACTTGAATATTCAAATTTAAAAGACGTTATCATAGGATCTTTCTGATGGTGCATTACTCAAAGGCTTAAATGGCCCCTTGTGAAAAAATTTATTCAGATATAAAGGTGCATATAGATTTTTTTTTATGGCTCTCATAAAAAACACACGCAAAATATGATGTTGAAATGAACCGGAAATGCAAGGTGCTTTGGTTATGAACCTTTACAAACTTTTCTGTGACTGCGAAAAAGCGTTCTACATACCCTTCACAACTTGGAAGTTGGTGTCTGACCTAATGTATTTATTTAACACGAGTGTTAATTAATTTGATTTCATCCCTTTGTTGAGTTTTGTATCAGATGATTTTGTGGGTTTACAGTATGTACCTAGTGCCTCCCATTCCAGTGAAATTATACCTGATGTCAAAGGTTTCAAAATCTGCCTAGAAAGGAAAAGACGTTATTTATTTATGCTCCGTACTGTATTTTTATATTGCTGTTTAAGAGCTGTAAGCTGTACCTCACTTACGAAAGCACGAAATGTTTTACCTACTCCTCATTTACGATGCAATAAAGTACCATCCAGAGATTTCTGTGCGGAGTTTATTTGCCAGGAGCACTTGGCAATGCGCAACCGTTCTCTGAAGGCTCCTCACTTTCCAAAGCCGATAGAAAGTCAAACAGTGACGTGGTGGGCGGCTTCACAGAGGTCAGGATGTGCCTTTCCCCTGGGAGGGGCATTCCCACACACCCAGGCACGGAGGTTGGCCTGGGACCCCCTCAGGACCACGAGTGACCCCCAAGCCCGTGAAGGATGGGCGGCTGGGAGGGAAAAGAGAGGTAATCACCCCCCATCAGGGATTTTCTTCTGGGAGGGAAAGAAAGAGGTGGCAGAGAATATGTAATTGGAACAAATATTCTGCAGTTACCATTTATTGCCTTGATACATTTTTGTGTGCGTGTTTTTTTAAAATATATTTTATTGACTTTTTACAGACAGGAAGGGAGAGGGATAGAGAGTTAGAAACATCAGTGAGAGAGAAACATTGATCAGCTGCCTCTTGCACACCTCCTACTGGGGATGTGCCCACAACCAAGGTACATGCAATTGACTGGAATCGAACCTGGGACCCTTGAGTCCACAGGCCGACGCTCTATCCACTGAGCCAAACCGATTAGGGCTTAATACGTTTTTAGTCATAACATTTAGGATTATTTTGATGGCTAAATTACATTGAAATGTTTATGTTAATCAAAAGGCAGTATTTTTCCTGGCCGCTGTGGCTCAGTTGATTGGAGCATCCACTCATACACCAAAAGGTGGCAACCAAATCTCACTCTCTCTCAGTCTCTCCCTCCCTCCCTCCTCCTGTCCCCCTCCCCTCCCCCCAGCCTTTCTCTGCCAATAAATAAATAAAAAGGGCAACATTTTTCCAAGCTCAAAAAGTACTGCTCTTGAGCATCCATCAGCCACCCACTGGTTGAATCAGGACAGTCCGGTTGAGGCCACCAGCGTCACATACTATAAAGGCATCTCTTTATTGCTTAGAAGTAATCTGTGTACCCCAGACAAACCTGGGCACAGAACCACGAAACCCTGGGCTCGGGTTGGTGATTTCTCTGCCCCCATTCTGGGTCAGATAGTCCTGTTTTTTAAGCAAAAACAATGGCATGTTCACTTTTTCCAAACTGTATGTAACAGGTTACAGGTGTCACCAGCCCTCATTCCCAAATCAGGAAAGGGCAAAACCAGAACTTACCGTAGTTCTGGAAAATGGTCAAAAGGACCCCACTGACAGGTATGCAAAGGACGGCACAGCTCAAAATGTTGGCAAGGATGGCCATGAGACAGATGTAAACAAAAGGACCTCTTCACATGTAAACGGTGCAAACTTTATAGTGACATTTAGGGTCAAATTAAGTCCCAATTAAGGAACATAGCAGAACAGGTAATGTCTAAGTAATTCACTAAACACATAGCATTTAACAAACTTCTATTAGAAAGTATTCACATTACTCACCCTTAAAAGCTGACATCTTATAATTGTGTTGTATACCAGCAACTATATCCTTCCAAAAATCAAATGCTTTCTGACCATTGTTCTGCTAAAAAAATAAAATACATTTCCAAATGTAACATATCCAATCATTATTTTTTACGCATAATAGAAAATACTTGGCAAACAATTACAATATCACTGTATTCAAAAATGGGGACTTATTTTCAGAAAACAGACTGGGTTAATAAACTTCTCATTCTTCTAAACATGATTTAAAAGAATAAAAATCTTGCATGAAAATTACTGCTACAAGGATGTTTATAAACACACACACACACATACACACACACACACACAGGACTATATTAATGTAACTCACATAACCCAAATAAAATAAAAATTCCACTCATTAGAAAGCATAAAAATAGAGAATGTTTTAAACACAGGGATACATTTACTGTTACGGCCTCTGAGACACCAGAATGTGTCACTCTGTGTCACTCTGTATAATGGCATCAATGGAGCTATGAAGCCTGAAATTCTAAAATCCTAAAAGCTGGTCACTTTAGAATTCGGTGCACGTGTGCCTGGATTCCAACATAAAAGAGCAGCAAGTCTCTACAGGAGGCATGAAGGAGATTCCAAATCCAGAATATAAACCACTTTTATTAAGTCTTTTTTAAACCAGGAAGCAAGTAAACAATACATTGAAGCACATAACCCTACAACCCTTTGCTTCCTTGGAAATATTAAGCAGTGTTTCCATCTAAACAAAGATCAACTACTAGATATCTGTAACTATTATAAAAACTCCGAAATATTTAAAGACTGATACATTTGCCTGTAGTCACTGTGAAATGAGAAACTGATTCTATCTCCTGACTCTAATAACAATTTCTACAAACACACCAGAACTAATGCTCCACAGAAACTGTCACAAACACACGACGGTAATTCTGAGTAAAAAACAAACCATTACCTATGTCCTAAAGTGAACATGATCACTGTGACTTTAAAAGATAACTTGTGCAAAAAGGAAAGTGATTCTGACATAAAACCAGTTTATGTTCATAGGTCTTAAATTCTAAGTGTAAACTGATATGACTAGAAATCTATTTAATTTTGATGCGCAGTACAAAAATATATATATATGCATTAAACTATGCTCAAAATGATTAGTTTTAAATTTTCATCTTATTTTCTCTTGTTTTATATTATTTAGAATGCTTAAGAACATGTCAAATTTTCTTAATTACCTTTTACTTTTTTATTGTAAATAAAACAAAGAAAATATTTTTCCAGATGAAAGTTCTTTTTTTTTATTGCTTTAAAAAACCAAGTAAGCATTCATCGAACTGACATTAATCAATAATTTTGCATATTTTCTTTTTGTGTTATTTCCCTTGTCAGTTCTACAAGTTGAAAGCAAAATAAGACACTTCTATTCTTTTGTTTCATTTAAAAGCAGTGAGCTTCTGTTCCATAACCAGACTACATTATCTGAAGAAGCAAATAGTCTATGCACATTGCTTTTGATCCACCTCAAAATATTACGTAAATCTAAAATGGGTGTGTGTGACTTGAGCCACAGAAAACTGAGGCAAGGCACAGGAATATAATAATAATATTTTATTGTTATTTATTTTTTTTGCCAGTATATGGGACCAAATGGTAGAAAATGCAGAGTCAAAGCCACACTGTAGACTTGATGATGTCTATGTAAGAATGTTTAAACCTGTAGAAAATTTTTATGAGAGTTTATTCGAGCCACAGTGATGACATATGGGGGAACAAGATCTCCAATGCTCTGGAGAATACAGTTCTGCGACTTCTGTAATGCCTTTGAAATGAGGAGACAAGGAAGATGACATGGAGATGGGAGGAAGCAAGGTGGGACTGGATTACAGGATAGTTAACAAGATTATGTGCTCTCTTAAGGATGGCTACAGTTTATTTCAAAGGTGTGTTAACCTAATGCAAAAAAACAATAGACAGGGCTTGCTTAAGGCAAAGACAAACCTTTTACTAAGAAATTATATGCTTGGGGCATGTCAACCACCATAACCTGCCCAGTAAGAAGGCAGATGCCAAGTTCTGGATTTTTCCCTGGACTTTTGCACCCCCTGCTGGAGAACAGGTTTATCGTTCCTGGGGGAAATGGTCACTGCTCATTTAATTTTCCAAAAACATTTTGGCTAAATTCTCTGTTTCCTCCTCAGTCTCCCCTGAAACCACAAAGAGGAAGTTGAGTACAGTCTCCACGGAAGAGACATATGCTGATTTACAGTATACACCGTTTTCTAAAATAGAAAAAACGTCTTCACCTTTGTCAACAAGTCCACCACTCTGGCACATAGAAGGGCTCCTGGCAGGTCAAAGTAATTATCATAAAAATAATACTTTCCTGAAAAAAAAAAAAGAACAAAATTTTAAACTGGGAACAAATTCATGCCGAAATTATCTTATCAGAGGGAACATCTCAGACTGTATTTTATCCTTAAGAAAGGTTAGGGATGGCTTTGCCAGAAATCTAGAGGAAAAGGAAGATGTCTGCCCCCGCTCTGCTATTCTGTACCCCACCATGCTCCAGGGCTCCCCCAATTGGACAGTGGGCAGAGTTCATTCCCTGCACATGATCTTATTTCTTGCCTTTGACACCAGAGGGACCTGCCTGATCCTGATGGCTAGCTGTCCTAAGCCCTGGGGGACATCCATAAACCTGCGTATCCTTAACGCATCATCGCCAATTGTATTCTCTTCTTTTTCCATCCCCTTCCTCTCCCTTTGTGGGCAGTAAGAGTTGAAATTCAATTGAAGAGCTGAATGTTGATGTGTGTTGGTGGGAGTCTAACAAATAACTACAGAGTTTGATGAGAAGGGCTCATGGCAAGGCAAGAGGCCACTCAACTGTCAAACACGGGCTGGCCCATGTGGACAGTGAGGCTTAGTCAGCCTTGACCTATTAACTGGGCCAGGCTGCTGTCAATGCTTCTCCCAACACCCATGCTCAGAGACTGTACTGTATGAAGGCGTCAGCCCTCCCCCTGCTTACAGAACAGACGGCTCATAGGGCGTGAAGGGATTGGTGAGCTCAATGAAGCAACCCTCTGAATCATGGCCAAGCCCCTGAATCATTAAGCTCTGGACACAGAAACACTGTTCCCCGAGAATCCACGCCAGCACTGTTCTCTCCGCAAACTCCACACGCTTGGTGATCATCGAACACGGGAACATGAGTGAAACCGCTGAGGGGAAGAGAACAATGTATGTTCGCCTAAATCTCACTTCTGCAGATGCGTGATCTCTCCATTTAAAGATGAGGACAGTGATGCCAACGGTGGCTTAGGAGCTGACCAGATCCCTTTATCCAGCAAGTAACAGAGTCACTATGATCCAGGCCTGGCTCCATGTTCCTTGTGATTTCCACTGTACCCATGGTCGGCAAACCGTGGCTCTCGAGCCACATGCAGCTCTTTGGCCCCTTGAGTGCAGCACTTCCACAAAATACCACAGCCTAGGCAAGTCTATTTTGAAGAAGTGGCGTTAGAAGAAGTTTAAGTTTAAAAAATGTGGCTCTCAAAAGAAATTTCAGTCCTTTTACTGTTGGTATTTGGCTCTGTTGACTAATGAGTTTGCCGACCACTGCACTATACCAAGCTGTTTCTGCATAATCTATGCGTGTGTGGGAAAAAATCTCAAAAGAAGTTGCTCTCGGCCCTACCTGGTTTGGCTCAATGAATAGAGCGTCGGCCTGCAGACAAAACGCAAATGACTGATCAAATAAATCGTGATACAGGCACTGGATGCCATCATTTACAAGGACGAGATACATGAGTGTGTATGCTGATGTGACAGGATCGCTGAGATGTAAGTTACAAAGAGCAAAGTACAGAAAATGTATGGTCCCTGTGGTAGAATTAAAAAAAAAATAGCTTTGGGGAACAGAGAATTTTGAGGGGCAGGGGTTGGACGTGATTTCATTTTATTCCTTTCTATAATTTTTAAATTTCCTAAGCATATGATCACATTATTATTGTGTGTGTTTTAATGAAAATAAAGTTTAACTGCATTGTAGAACCACAGGCCATTTTTCTTCTATTATATATCTCTACACTAAAAAAAAAAAAAAATAAGTTTGTTTTTATTAATCCCCCCTGAGGATATTTTTCCATTGATGTCTAAAGAGAGTGGAAGGGAGGGGGAGAGCCAGAGAGAGAAACATCGATTGGCTGCCTCCCGCAGGCACCTGACCAGGGCCAGGATCAAGTCTGCAACCAAGGCATGTGCCCTTGACTGGAATTGAACCTGGGACCCTTCAGTCCGTGAGCCGGTGCTCTATCCACTGAGCCAAACAGGCTGGATTAAGCCTTAGCTTCTTACTATTTTGTAGAAACAACAGGCATCTGTTGTGTCACAGCCTGACCACCAGGCACCTGGAGTGAAACCAGCTCCCTAACCCACCCAGTGAAGAGCAGATAACCTTCCAGTCCACCCTCAGAGGCTCCTGGGCAAACTGGGCACCTGGGGAAGCTGCTGGATCCCATGGAGACCGGGCGGAGCAGTGAGCACACAGCTGGCTCAGAGAGGGCAGATGTCCTGTGACGGCTGGGAAATAGTTGATTTTTTAAAACACTCCCCGTTATTGAGTGGATGTCAGGACGAAGCTGTGTGCCTCACTTCTCTGGGTTATTTACCACCACCTGTACCTGGAGAGACAACAATTCTCCATCCTCCCTTGACGAAAAGGTTATCTAGCCATTTAACATCTGCTAGTTATTCTGAGTCAACATGTGCGAAAGCATTCTAAGTCTAACCCCAATGTGAAGTCTCGGCATTTCCTATCAACTTACTTTATCAAGAATACTCATACTTCCTGCCATTTTCATCTCTCCACAAAAGCAAGACTCTCAAAAGACGGCAAGGGTAACAAAGGAAGCACAATCAAGATAAGGACTAACTGACTATTTCCAGGTTATTACATTTTCTAAAGGAGAGTAGATGCATTTCAAAACTGCAATGTGGGAGAAAGTGGCAAAAAAAAAATTTAGGAAAAATGAAAAACCAATAATGTTGACTTTTAATAAGGCCTGGCTATAACAATGTTTTCATCATTCCCTCTTCATGCGCACCTATGTCTGTAAAACATTTCTGAAAAATCTTTTCATGTGTACGCATGGTGAAGCTCTTTAAAAGATTGGGAAAAAATGCATACAAGCATTTAAAATCAAGAAAAAGAAAAGATGAAGGGAAAAGACACTAGAACTGGCAGTAAGAAGGAAAATTCTAGCCTGGCCAGCATGGCTCAGTGGTTGAGCGTCAACCTATGAACCAGAACTATCGTTCAATTCCTGGTTAGGGCACATACCTGGGGTTGTGGGCTTGATCCCCAGTAGGAGGCATGCAGGAGGCAGCCGATCAATGATTCTCTCTCATCACTGATGTTTTTATCTCTCTCTCCTTTTCCCTTTCTCTCTGAAACCAATATAAATATATAAATATATAAATATATAAATATATAAATATATAAATATATAAATATATATATATATATATATATTTGAAAACACTGAAGGGGCCAAACCGGTTTGGCTCAGTGGATAGAGCATCGGCCTGCAGACTGAAGGGTCCCAGGTTAGATTCCAGTCAAGGGCATGTACCTTGTTTGCGGGCACATCCTCAGTAAGGGGTGTGCAAAAGGCAGCTGATCGATGTTTCTCTCTCATCGATGTTTCTAACTCTCTATCTCTCTCTGTAAAAAATCAATAAAATACATTTAAAAAAATTACCCTGAAGTAAAAGTTTAGAAAAGAGAAAGAAATGAGGCTGGAGAAATAAAAGTAAGGACTGAGCCCATCACAAACCGATAAAAAAGACAGATTCCTAAGGGATGCATTACTCCCAAGTGCTAGTCTTTTCCCTCTAGAACAAGTGCTAGAAAAGGAGCATCAACAAAATCTTAATTAACACAGAACCAATGGCCAGAGAGAAAGCAGACAGATGTCGGAGAAAACACATCCTATGTCTATGAAACCACAGGTGCTTCCTTGTACCTCATGCCCAGCTGGACACGAGAAGGGCCTTCTTCAGATCCTCATGGAGCAGGGTCAGGGACCAAAATAGGAGAGGGGACAGCAGTGCTGCCCGCGTGAGACATACCTGACCGGAAAGCCATCCCGGTGTCGGGCATGAAGTACTTCCACTCCTTCCCGCCGTACTCCTTGGCCAGCTCCTCGGGGGCCAGCATCCTGGTGCCGTGGCTAGCCCTGGTTTGGGGAGAGGAGGGACACTGCTCGTCAGTGGCTCCCTTGAACACCCCTCCCTCCAGCCTGGCTATGGTGGATCCCTTCTAAAATGAACGAGAATTCTATTTTTTTGTTTCTGTTTTCCATTGTTTGGCTTCCCCACTGAGGAATCTATAAGGCCTTTCTCTTGACAGCTCCGGCTCTTCCTCCCTTCATCCACCAGCGAGCAAGCAATGAGGAGCAGCCCACAAGGTGGACCGATAATGTGGAAACGATGAGCTGGACTCTCTCTGGAAGGAAGACGACCCTTTCCTAAGGAACGGTCATGTAACCAGGAAGGCAAGGTGAACCTAACTGGGACAATTGAAAAACAACTGTGTGGCCGAAACCGGTTTGGCTCAGTGGATAGAGCGTCGGCCTGCGGACTGAAAGGTCCCAGGTTTGATTCCAGACAAGGGCATGTACCTTGGTTGGGGGCACATCCCCAGTGTGGGGGAGGTGAGGATGTGCAAGAGGCAGCTGATCGATGATTCTCTCTCATCGATGTTTCTAACTCTCTATCCCTCTCTCTTCTTCTCTGTAAAAAAATCAAAATAAAATAAAATAAAATAAAATAAAATAAAATAAAATAAAATAAAATAAAATAAAATAAAATAAAACCTGTGTGGATTGGGTGTGGAAACAGGAAAGGAAGAAAAAGCAGCAGGGAAGAGAGTTAGCGTGTGAGCTGCGCCAGGTCCACAGGAGAGAGGTGGGAGGAGCCTGGCACCTGGGGGTGGCCAGCGTGTGGGCACAGGAGACTGTGAGGATGAGCGGGCATCCTGCCCATTCAGGGACATACAGTGGATGGCAGTGCGACAAATGCGTCACAACTCGGAACAGCAAGGCAGGATGCAGCTACTTCCTGTGCTCACAATATGGCCCTTGCATCCGCTGGTCCTGAGGAAAGCCTCTTAGCCTAGAGAGAAACAGCTGATAGTTTGTGTAGTTTATTGGGAGAGATGATAATGCTGGAAAGTATCATTTTTCTTCACTTGTGGTTATATTAAGATAGCAAAGCAAAATTAAGGGAAAAAGACATGGAGGGAAAAAAATCAGTTTCCTTTTTATAAGGAGGTTAATGTTTTAGAAAGTGGTATATAGAGATGGAAGAGGCTACTATCTTCAATGGAAGCAGGCATCAAGGAGATAAGCTCAATTGAGGAGAAACTGCAGGGTAGCTAGAACTTGAATGGAGAGGGTCAGACTTGCAGGAGAGGCGTTGGGAGGGGAGATGAACTGACGTAACAATGAAAGAAAGAAGCACAACTGTGGATGCTTTCCATTCTTTAACTCAAGGATTTGAGACAGACAAGTACATCGTGATAAAATGATAGCCAGGTTAAAGGTCACAGTCAAAGCTGCACTGAGTGTATGTATGCAGATAGAGATGCAGATAGAGATACAGATATAGGCACTCATACACTCTTTCTTGTTGCTCAAGGAAAAACATGCAAACGAATAACAAAATAATCAGAAATGGGGCCACACCAACAGCTGTAGCTAGCAGCACCTTAAGGGAAATTCTGGAGGAGAGCAAGAATTTGTAACGTGCAGAAAAATGTGATGTATCAAAAGGGAGAGTATGTATAAGAAGTAACCTGTTCTGAGCACCCTCTCCTTGGACTCTTAGTATAAACTACAGGGATCGGGCCAAAACCAGCTCTCCAACATCCCCTGAGAGGTCCCGGATTTTGAGAGGGCACAGGCCAGACTGAAGGACCCCACTGGTGCACGGTCAGGGCCTAAGAGGGATCATGGGAGGGCTCCAGGGCGTGTCCAGCCCAACTCGCCCAGTCCTGATCGGCCAGACCCCAGCAGCAAGCTAACCTACTGGTCAGTGCATGTCACAGTGACTGGTAAAACGGTCGAATGAATGGTTGGACACTTATCATATTAGGCTTTTATTATATAGGACAATAAATCGCACGGATGCATGGCCATGCTGACTTGCTGTACTATCAGCATTGAGGGAAAGATAGATGCTCACTCCGTGATCCCTCTGTAAGGCTCAGAGCAGTAACAGCAACTGCTTCTCAAATGAGTGCCCTACTTTCACCAAGACTCAAAGGGTTGGGCTCACCCTGAAAGGAGGGAAGGAAGGGGAGGCAGCAGTGAGTGCAGGAGAGACTGAGGAAGATTTGAACAGTCTGAAACACCTACCAGAAGGAGCTGGGACACCACAGAATCCTGCACGATGGGGGCAAATTTGGATGAATGGAGGAAGAGAAGTGTGCACAGACCATAAACTTCTATCCCACATTATTCTCTCCTTCCACCTTAATAAAAGTAATTCCTACTTTATTCCAGGTACCTACATACCCACCTAACACAATTCCCAAGCTCCTTTGCAATAGGGATGGTCAATGACAGGAAGCAAGTTATTAACGTGCTACTATATTTCCTGCAAATATTTCTGATGAGCTAAATTTAAAGAAACTAGATGCTGAATCCTAATGCTCAGATTTGTTATTTAAATGACTCAAAGGATACATACAAAGACATGCAAACACACAGATCATCTATCATCTGACTAAAATAATGATCTTATTTAACTACTAGTGCATGAATCTGTGCACACTGAAAGGAAATTAATTAGAAGAAATATTTTAATATTGCTATTCGCCCTTTCTCTATAATAGAAGTGTCAACCAAATTCATGATTGACAATGACAGATCGAAACACATGTGTGCGATTGGTGCCAGTGAGAGCTTTCTATGTATTGCGCATGCGCGAGTTAACTTAGCCATATATATATATATATATATATATATATATATATATATATATCCCAACACGAAGCAGATTATTGTAGATCATGCAGGGAGAACAAAGGGTAAAATATTTAACTGCAGCAGTGTTTGACTATATTCTGCGCAGTGAGAAAACCTGAAGTCATTTTAAGGTCCACTATTTCTTACTTCTCTTCAGTCGGGTCAAGTTTCTAAGCTTTCTAAATCTCCGTTTTCTGGCAAACGAAAAGAAAATAGGATTCCACCGAGTCTCCTATCTACCTACTCCAGGACTTCTGTGAGGATCAAATGAGATCACGAGAAAATGCTTCACACACATTTGGTTAAAGTGTAAAATGTTTCCACCCGTGTTCCTGGGCTGAAGAAACTCCAAGGAGGCTAGTCGCTAGGGAGAGGAAGCTGGGCGTTGCTATGTGATGTCATTACCCGGATGGACACTTGGCATATTATTTTTATATATATAAAACCTTAACAGTAAAGTATTACAGAGTAACAAAGTGTCCTGAAAAGAGCCAAGTTTTGACCTCACAACTACATTTTATTACCTGAGGACGGTGCCATTGTCTGCAAGTTTAATGAAGTTTCCATCTTCCAGATCCAATGCCAAGCCTTTGCAACTAAAACAGAAATATTTGATTCCCAATCAATTCATGCATTTACTTAACTCAAAAGATAATAATCTATATTCTCAAAAAGTCATAATGCAAAAAAGGCTTTCTCTCAACCAGGGGAATGATACGTTAATCAAACAGTTAAGAATATCCAAGAACTCTAAAATTAAACATCATCCACAGAGAAAGCATATAAAGAAAACAGTTATGGGAACAAAGGACAGCATGTTTACTTTCTAAAATAATTAAACTTTTAAAAAGAGAAATACAAACTCAAAGAGAAGCAAAAATGAACCTCATTGCATGTCTCTGTAAAAAGTGAAAATGGTGCCCTGGCTCGGTGGCTCAGTTGGTTGGTGCATTGTCGTAAACACTAAAAGTCTGTAGGTTCAATTCCCAGTTAGGGTAGATACCTAGGTTGTGGGTTTGATTTCCAGTTGGGGAATGTCTGGGAGGCAACCAATCAATGTGAAACCCCTCCCTCCCCCTCCGCTCCCTGTCCCTTCCTTTCTCTCTTAAAAAAAAAAAAAAAAAAAATCAATGAAAACCATATCCTTGGGTGAGGATTTTTTTAAAAGTGAAAATGTTTTTATAAATTAAAACACATAGACACACACACATTCATATTCTGTAAGTTCAGATCTTAGCAGAGTCTTCTCTGACTCTTTAGAATTTGCCTTAATTTAGATCAGGATATAAAACTAGCCCTCTGGGTAAGGTATATTACTGAAAAAAAAAAAAAAAAAAAAAAAACTAAAAGAAAGTCAAATATTAAGTTTAGGGAGAAAAATGGATACAGAGTCATCATTATAAATAATAAAAGCAAGGAGGTATAATAAGCCAACCAATACCAAGGGAATTAAACAAAAATGGCAGGTATGTTAGAAGTATGATTTACTTTGGTCCACAGTAAAATTTCCAGTGTTAGCAGTTTCATATAGTAAAATGTTTCTGCTTCTCCTTCACAAAAGGGATTGACTAACAAAGGGCTAACCAAACATTGGAGGAATGCCTAACGGAGGAACACCGTCATGTGTTTTAGGATTATTATTAATTTTCAACTAAACAATGGAAAGTGGTTTAACAGGAGTTACTGTTTGGTTTTGTCATCTAAATGAGGAAGAAAAACAAAGGAAGCCTTGAGAACCCTAACCCCGAAAGGGAAGAAGCAGTCAGAGCCTTAGACAAAGGGATGTCTGTCCAATTACCCAAAAAGCAAATGTCCTAATTCAGATATGTACTTACCCAAAACATGACTCTTCTCCTATACGTCTGTGTTTGAAGAGCAACAAAACAAAACTTTTTTTAAAGATAACATTTTAGAGAGAGTTCTTATGACCTCCAAAACTCTTAATAATGACAAATTTCACCATGTGAAAATATCCAAATTAGTCCCATGCCCTTTTGGCTTTTCATATTTGAGTCTAAACTTAAAGTGGAAAGGACATTCATTCATTAAGCATAATTTATTTTATTTTTTTTAGTAGAGAAGGCACTTGGTCCTTTGGCTCCATTTCACTTTCTGCCTCCATCAAAGAAGAGGCATTCACGTTTTATCAGCAACAATTAGAAACCAGAAGGGATGTGCGAACCTTAAAAACAAGGACCTACCAGAAGTCCCAGTCCTCTGGAGTCACAGTGAGCAATTCCTTGTCATAGCCTTTCTCCTTGACCAGGAACTGAGCAAAGCTGTGGTAAATGAGCTGTAGACAAAGGGAAAGAAACAGAAGAGGTTAAATATAAAATTCACTATTCATTCTGAATTTCACAGACCTGAAGACCTGATGGAATCACTCACGGGCAGTGGGGGAAGGGAATTTCTTAATTATAAAGCTCTTCAGTTTAATTCCCTTCACAAACCATTAAACCACCCCCGTGAGTCCCCAGTACCTGTAGTGTCTTTTTTTTTTTTTTTTTTCCAAATTGTACCATCATCAGTATACAACTAGAGGCCTAGTGCAGGAAATTTGTGCACTGGAGGGGAGGGGAAGTTGTCCCACAGCCCAGCCTGCACCCTCTCCAATCTGAGACTCATCAGGGGAAGCTGGACATCCCTCTCACAATCCAGGACTGCTGGGAGCTGGGTGGGCCGCCATACTGTCTGCTGAAGAGGCAGGAAGAAGACGACCAGGGCATTTATTTTATAGCCCCAATACCAGGAAGTTATCACCAACTTATTTGCATTCTTCAGTAGGCCCTAGCATGCCTAGATTTACATATCTAGTGCCGCCCTGCCAACACCTGGGCTGATATGAAGGCCAAGCTGACAACATGTCCACCATCTTGGGGAAACATGTTCCCAGGGTGTGGCTCTGCCTACAGCCTTTATCCAGGTCAATTGCAAATAGACACACATTATGTCAACATTGCATATCAACAGCTCTCCACCCTGTAGGCGATTCACAGCTACAGGTGATGGTTCCTAAAACCACCCAGAAATTCCAAGCCTATAGGACACAGTGGGGCCCAGATAGGGCCCCTACAGGATTCCTGAAGCCCAGACATGACCGAACACTACTCCTTTACATGCTACACAGATTCTTATTCAATCATCCCAAAATACCAATGCACATGCATCCTGAAGTGAAACATACTAAGGACTGTAAAACACACACACACATGATCCTGCCTGCAAAAAACCGGTGCCATGGGATTAATGGATGTAAAGAGCTTAGAGCTGAGCCTGGCATAGGAGTAAATCCAATTTAGGTGTTGCTATTCTTATCTGTCACGCCGTGGTTTGAAAAAGGGCCCTGACGTGTAGTATCTGCCCATTGTCAAGGTATATATACTCCCGCCTGGGTCAGCTTCCATCTGCCAAGGCACAGTCTTACACTTGCCTCTGATCAAGGCACTTGATTTCACTCTGGACAACACTCCTCACCCGCGGGGCAATACTGACTACGAGCATGCTTCCAATGGGGCCAGGTTCCTTCCTGAGACAAAGGAGCCCTTTCTCACAGGCTGCCAACATGGGCACCCCGAGCTGTGTTTCTTCCCTCTCAGAGGAGACACTTCTGTAACAGGAGATAATGGGGTCAACGTGCAAGGAGGAGCAGAGAACATGGGTGCGGAGAAAAGCAGGGGGCCCTGTGCCTCTGACACCCCTCACCACCAGGGTCCTGAACCAGCCTTTCAGCGCTCAGTCCCCCCAAGGCCACCTGAAGGCCCGGGTGTTACCTTTGTATCCCCACTCCATTATGGTGTTTAGCACACTGCAGCCCTTAAGAAAAGATTTCTAGACCGAACAGGACCCAAAGCACACTGCGTTACTGTTTTCAGCCTTGAAGCATCACATATATTCGAGGCTTGTAGTAAAGGATCCTTGACTTCAAGGATCTTATATTCTAAAATCTTAGGCTCGCACATGCACAATTTGGGCTCTAACATGACAGTGGTTTTTTAACAACGTTTCCTCCAAATGAAGGTGATTGCAGAGGAGATGCAGAAAACATGAACCAGGAGGGGATTTTTAAAGGCACAGAGGGAAGAAAAATATGAATCAAAGACCTAGAGGCCTAGCCAGCAAGGCTCAGAGATGGAGGTTCAATTCCAGAGGTTCAATTCCCCGTTAGGGCACATGCCTGGGTTATGGGCTTGATCCCCAGAGAGGGGCGTACAGAAGACGGCCAACCATTGATGTTTCTATCTCTCCCTCTCTCAAATCAATAAAAATATATATTAAAAAAAGAAAAGAAAAGAAAAAAGACGACCTAGAGCAGTGGTTCTCAGCCTTTCTAATGCCTCGACCCTTTAATACAGTTCTTCATGTTGCGGTGACCCGCTGCTATGGAGCCTAAGACCACCGGAAAACACAGATATTTACATTACGATTCATAACAGTAGCAAAATTAGTTATGAAGTAGCAACGAAAATAATTTTATGGTTGGGGGTCACCACAATATGAGGAACTGTATTAAAGGGTCTCAGCATTAGAAAGGTTGAAAATCGATGCCGAGGATCAAACCAGAGATGGTCGGACTTGCATCACCACCATCTGTCCACCATCCAGATCTGAAAATATCATGGCTGACAAGTACACATAAGGAACTGTTTGACATTGAAATTGGGACTCAAAAGAACTGTTGGCCCAGAAAGAAACTCACTACAGACTGATTCATTTGCCTCTCAGCATAACCACTGTGGCTGGTCTCTTATATTTCTTGTATCACATGATCTCACTCATCTAGGGGAAATAATGAACAACATAAACTGATGAACAAAAACAGACCCAGAGACAGGGAAGCATTGATCAGACTGTCAAACCTCAAAGGGAAGGAAGAAGAAGGTGGGGGGAAGGGGAGAGACCAACTAAAGGACTTGTATACATGCATATGAGTCTAACCAGTGGTCACGGACAACAGGGGGGTAGGGGCATACGTGGGGAGGGGTTTGGGATGGGAGTGTGATACCATAATCAATAAAGAAATTAAAAAAAAAAAAAAAAAGGATGAGAACCACTGACCTAGGCAAATGTGTCAAATACAAGGCCCGTGGGCCAAATCCGTCCAGCCAGGCCTTGCAATGTGGCCCGCACCGCGCTGTCATCACTGCACTCCGCTGCGTTTCCATCACAATGACAGTTTATGACTGTTCAGTAAACCATTCGGCCCGTGATTTAGGCTGGATTTTAGATTTTGGCCCCTTCTCTGATTGAGTTCGACACCCCTAACCTAGAGGAAGTAGTGGCCAAAGAATTAAGTAGTAAAGAAAAGCCTTCTTAACTCTCAATACAAGTGAGGGGACATCTGGACAGAGGGAAAGCATGAAGTTTAGCAGCAGGAACAGCCCATTAGTTTTGTTTAGCATCTGCGCGTAGAAAACACAAGTGATCCCAACTCCTTTCTGACCTTTGATAGGGACCTGAATTGCTTAACGGGACACGAATCTCACCACAGCATGGAGCCTGGGTGATGGGTGCGCCAATGGCCGGGAGCTCTGCTCATACATGGGTGAGGCTTCAAAGTGCTTTGGGTGGCAACCATAAGAGCAACGCTTGTACGTGCCAGACAGGTGGAATGTACTTGTATGCCAGCACCGCTCTCAGCGTTGTACACCTATTCATTCACCTATCTGATCTTTGTAACAACCTTGTGAAGTAAGTCCAATGACTGGTCCCATTTTACAGATGGGGAAACTGAGAATAGACACAGGGTAAGATGCAGAACTAGTAACAGAGGAGCTGATGCCCTAAGCTAGGCAGACTGGCTGTAGAGTCCTTGCATGGAAACACTGTGCTCTTTAACTAAAATTTTTTCCTTCTATTTGGATAGGTAGATCTTTGACTACAAAAAAGGGGGGGGGGGGAATTCTGCTGATTTTTCACAATGTTTTTTTGAAAACCAAAGGAATGGGGTGGGGGGGAGTACCATCCAGTAGAGAGTACAGGTGTGGAGTCATACACTCCACTTCCCCATTCCTTCCAAAGCGCAGTGAGGACCCACACTTTGCAGGCTGTTAGGATTACACTTACTGGTATTCAAGGTGCATGAAGCACGCAGTGGGTGTGCGGTAGAAGCAAAATTAGGGCTAAGATATCTTAAGTGACTTGTTGGCTGATGCTCCTTCCCATACACCGCACAGCCTGTCCCTGACCGCGGCGCCAGACAGGGACAGGCGGTCGCGTGGACGTGCAAAGGGGAAAACGCCGCCGAGGAGGATACCAGCGCTTCCCCGGCGGCGGCGGCGCGGCCGGGGCCCAAAAGGACCTGCAGGGAAGTCCCGGGCCTGGGATCCGCAGAGGACACCCCGGTGCCGCTAGCCCCGCCCTTCCTCTGCCCCAGGAACTGTTTCCCCCGCCCGATCGCGCCCAAGGTGTCCTTCCTTCCCCCTTTCCTTCCGCAACCGGCTCTGCAACTTCTCCGCGCCGGCCCGTGCCCACCGCCCGGCGGGACCGGGGATGCCTGCGCGCAAAGGCGGCGAGCGCGGCCCCGGCGGGGAGGGAGCTCCGCCCGGCGCCCGGGCCGCCACTCACCGGGGCGCTCTGGGGCAGGTTGTAGCGGCACAGCGTGTGGTCCAGGTCGAAGCCCACCACGTCGCAGGCGGCCAGGGAGAAGGGCTGCGCCATGGCTTCGGGCAGCGCGGGAGCGGGGAGCGCCGGCCGACGCTGCGGGACGGGACCTGCAGGACGCGGCGGGGCGGGCGGGGCGGGCGGGGCGGGCGGGACGGGCAGAGGCTGGGAGGGGCGGGGAGAGGCGGGGAGGGGCGGGCGGGGCGGGGAGAGGCGGGAGGGGCGGGCCGGGGAGGGGCGAGGCGGCCCTAGCGCTTCCCGCGCCCGCAAGCACCGCCCCGCCGCGCTGCCCCTCCCCGCCCCTCCCGCCCCTCTCTGCCCTCCCCTCCCCGCCCGCCCCTCGCGGGGCCGGCCTCCCCCGCACCCTGCGGCCACTCTGCGGGTTTCCCCTGCTGATCCCGAAAGCCCGCCCCTGCCCCCCGGACCCCCCAAGGCAAGGTGGGGCCTGGTGCTGGGCCACGCCTGCAGGGATTGGGGTGCAGCTGAGCCCCTGTTGGCACGCGGCCCTCGCCCCGAGATGAACGGGGGCGCCCCTTCCTTTGGCAGGCGCCGGGGAAAGGAGGAGATGGTGCAATTAGACTGAAGCCAGTGGGAGCGGAATATGGAGTTTTTATCCACTGACTTTCCTCGGATGTTAGCCAAGGATTTGGGAGATCTTTTTGCCTGGGAGATCTTTGACCATGGGTTGAACCAGAAAATTTAAATGCCATAGTAAATTCCTAAGTAAAAAACACCCCATAAACTCAGTAACCCAATATAAAACGAGCAAAGGACAGGAATAGACATTTCCCCCAAAGAGGACAAATGGCCAACAGACTTATGGAAATACCTTACTGATCACCAGGGGAATGCAAATGACAAACCACAATGACCTGTCACCTCACACCTGTCAGAATGGCTATCATCAGTAAATCTACAAAGATCTAGAGAAAAGAACCCCCAGGCCCTGGTGGTGGTGGTGGAAACTGGGGCAGCCACTAAGGAAACAGTCTGGAGATTCCTCAAACACTTAAAAATAGAGGCGCCATCCACCCAGCAAGCTCACTTTTAGGTATTTATATGAAGAAATAAAAAACACTACCATGTTTTCAGGCGTATAAGACGACCCCCTAATTTTACAGTTAAAACATAGGTTTAGGCCTATATTCACTATATAAGACTACCCCCCACTTCAAAGAAAAGACTTATTTTGCCGTCAAGATCTGCAGGTAATTTTTGTGCAATTTTGGTCTTTTGCCCCCAATTTTCGGTTGACTTTTTTTTGTTTCAAAAGTCGTTTTATATGCCAGAAAATAGTAATTGGAAAAGTCTAAGCACCCCTATGTTCATTGCAGCATTACTTAACAATAGCCAACTTAGGGGCCCATCAATGTTCCTGAAGAGCAACCCAGTCCGAGGGGCCCTGCCCTCCTTGGCTCTTGTCACGCGCAGGAGAAAAAATTCAGATGAGTGATAGAAAGCAGTGTTTAAGCCAAGTAAGCGAATCGATTAAAAAAGCAAAGAGGGATAATTTATTAAGAATACACTTGGCAGAAACTGGTTTGCCTCAGTGGATAGAGCGTCGGCCTGCGGACTGAAAGGTCCCAGGTTCGGTTCCAGTCAAGGGCATGGACCTTGGTTGTGGGCACATCCCCAGTGGGGGGTGTGTAAGAGGCAGCTGATCGATGTTTCTCTCTCATCAATGTTTCTAACTCTCTATCCCTCTCTCTTCCTCTCTGTAAAAAAAATAATTAAAACAACAACAGCAAAAACAAAACACAAAGAATACACTTTGCATAAAGCACAAGCCACCACCTCAGGTAGACTGAAAGTGCTTTCTGGTGGGGGTTCAATGGTTTTATACTTCTTCCCTCTGTAGGTTTCAAGGTTCCCCTACCAGAGAGACTAGATTTCAAGGCCCCCTTTTTATTTTGTTGTGGCTTTTTTCCAGAATTTAGGAGAACATCTGTCAATTTCATCTTGGCAAGTCCCAAGACTGCTGACTTGTTTTGTTTCAGTGGGTGAGATAAACTCCTCCTTTTCCCCCTCCTCCTCTCCTTCCTCCTGCTTCAGCAGCTACCTACCCTGCCTATCAGATAGATGAATGTATAAAGAAGATGTGATATACCTATACCTATACCTATACCTATACCTATACCTATACCTATACCCATATGAATTCACTTATATGTAGAATGTAAAACAAAGCAAATGAATAAACAAAATAGAACCGGAACCTTAGATATATGATAGATAACAAGCTAATGGTTGCCAAAGGGGATGGGGTGTGGAGAAATGTGGAAGGGAGTCCACGGATGTGTTTGCTCCAAATCCTATGATGAAGGCCCAGCCCTACATTTGGAGGAAGGGAGTTATTGTCCAGTGAGGTCTTAGAGGGGGTCCTAATTCAGAGTGCCTGGAAGAGACAGACAGAAGCGGAAGAGGCACCAGAGGAGAGGCCCGCGAAGACACAGGAGAAGGTGCAGCCTGAAAGTCAAGAGAGGTTTCCCAGAAACCAGTCCTATTGGCACCTTGATCTTGGACTTCTGACACCCAGAAATGTTAGGAAGTGATTTTCTGTTTAAGTCTGTGGTATTCTGTTAGGGCAGTCCGAGCGGACTACTACGGTCAGTAAGGAGATTTCACTCTAATCAATGTCGTTGAGACAAAAGTATGGGATTTGCTATTTGAAAGATCCCAAAATGGTAGAAACTTTGGCTTAAGTTATTTGTTGGTTTTTAAAATTTTGGTACTTTCACTTGTACGTAATATTAATACAATGTAAAGTTTTAGCTTTTTTTTTTTGTTGTTTGTTTGTTTTTTTTTTTTTTTTTTTTTTTTTTTTTTTTTTTTGGCTTTCCATGTACTGAGTTCTTAGAACTAGAAAGTTATTAAATAATTTAGAAATCCTTGGAAATAAGAAGTAATGATATACATTGCTAATTTTCCAGAATTCAATTTTATTCGTAGAACTGAGCTGCAATTTAATAAATATAATTCTATAATTTAGCAACTATAGGTATGCCTTTTACTTAATTTGTTACCTAAACAATAACTTTGTGAATAGCCGTACTCAGTAAGTGATCCTTTGTGGATTTATAATAACATATGTTAACACCTATATTGTAATTGTCATTTACCAACCTGTTATTTTGGGGCAGTGAAAAATGGCCAGTAGGTTAAAATGTGTGTCCCTAAATATATCAGAGTAAACATTATAATGTTCAACCTTTTATATAATCTAAGCCAATACACACATCTCTGGATAACATAATTTATTTAGGCGGAATAATAAAAGTTATTTAGTAATTTAGAAAAAGGATGAATGCCTAAAAATTAATTTCTATGTCATTTAAATATTAGTCAATTAGGTCAGTGGTCGGCAAACCACGGCTCGCAAGCCACATGAGGCTCTTTGGTCCCTTGAGTGTGGATCTTCCACAAAATACCCCACGCAGGCATGCAAGTACAATGCGATTGAGACTTCATGGCCTGTGCGAAGAAGTCGGTTTTCAGCTCTCAAAAGAAATTTCAATCGTTGTACAGTTGATATTTGGCTCTGTTGACTAAGGAGTTTGCCAACCACTGATTAGGTAAATAGAACCAAAAGCTGGTTTGTAATACTGGGCTGCGGCCTTGAGATGGCAGTAGTTCTGCACTAGAAATATTTTTAATTTGATTTCTTGAGTAACCTTAAAATCATTAAATTAAAAAAAAACAACAACACCAAAAACACACATTGTTTTCTTCTTTCCATTTCTGCTCTTGCCACAAGAAAAGAAGCCTACTTAGAAATTTTGCTGTGTCTTATTTATTTCTTATGGTGATGATGGGAACAGTCTTTTGATGGGAAATTTCTTACTAAGGTTGTGTCTGCATAAAGAACTAAATGTTTAAATTATGAAATTATTTCCTCTTGGAGACAGCGCTAACATATTGAAATGGCTGTGATTCAAAATATTTCAAATGATATAGTAATGGATTGAAATTTAATTAAGACAAATGTTAAGTTTTGGGGTTAGGTTCAAACAATCAACTTAACAGTATGTGAAGGAGAATCTTGATTTACTAGTAGTATCTGTTAAGTTAAAAATAAAATGTGGACAAACTCAAGGTAGACTCAGTTCCAATTTAAACGCACTACATATTTATTAAATATATATTTTTGTATTCATTCCAGAGAGGAAGGAGAAGGGAGAGAGACAGAAACATCAATAATGTGAGAGAATCACTGATGGGCTGCCTCCCACATGCCCCCTACTGGGGATCAAGCCCGCAACCCAGGTGTTTGCCCTTGACCGGAATCGAACCTGGGACCCTTCAGTCTGCAGGCCGACCCACTCTCCATTGAGCCAAACCAGCTAGGGCAAACTGAGGATCATCTTGGCAGTCCCTTCACCATACTTCCTATGCCTTGGCTGGCCTTTGGGAGCATGGCGGTTCTAAGTTACAGAATTTATGCTGCCACGGAGTCTTGGAAGAGACTTCTGGCCTTTAGCCGGTGGCATCCATACATACAATGTCTTTTCCTCAGCTAGGCCATCCCTCTCAGCCTTCGGCTGCCGCTGGCCACACCAGCCACACTGTCAGTAGCCATCCCTGCAGACACTGAAACACCTCCAGTTACAGTGGCATCAGAAAAACCTGTAGTTTTGTCTCAAATCAGCCAGCCTCTCCTGAGCATCCCCAGGAAACATTCCCAGGAAACTTCTGGTTTCCCAGCCTCAGTAAGGAGGCTCTATGCCAGGGGAGGGGAGGCAGGTGACAACCTCAGGCCCTCTCTCCATCTAGATGTGACTCCATTCCTTCTCTAGTGAAGGTCCCGTGTGGCACAGGCCACTGCAAATGGTCTTTTCTCCGAATTCCAACTGGCAATCAGAACCCCATTTCCTCTGCTGTTGGATTCATGTGGTGGGTCTTTTGTTTATTCTATAGGACCGTGGTCGGCAAACTCATTAGTCAGCAGAGCCAAATATCAACAGTACAACGATTGAAATTTCTCTTGAGAGCCACATTTTTTAAACTTAAACTTCTTCTAACGCCACTTCTTCAAAATATACTCGCCCAGGCCGTGGTATTTTGTGGAAGAGCCGCACTCAAGGGGCCGAAGAGCCGCAGGTGGTTCGTGAGCCCCAGTTTGCCGACCATGGATCTAGGGGATTTGGCTTTGTATTGGGATAGGGTGTAGGGATCTTTCTCAGGGACCCACACAGATGGCCATCAAATGGAAAAATGACTGCTACATATCAATGTCCAGAAGTTACCTTTGTCCTTGGGAACTCACTGGAAATGCTTTTGCTATGGTAAGAGAACGCTCCTGGGTCAAGTTTCCTCATCGTTCGGGTTCAGCTGGTTTTATGGTTCGTGTGCTACATCGGTGTGCACTGGCATGTTGGGTTCTTATGTCTGCCCCCTTATTTCTATTTGCAAAAATGCATAATTGCTCAAGGTTACTGTAAGTACTGCAACTTCTCAGGGATGGCTTATTCTAAAAGCAGAGCCTGGGACAAAGACTCCACTGCAGGGGGGTTATTTGGAGGGAATCCCGGAAATCAGCAGTGAAGTAGTAGAGAGAACAAAAACAGTGACAATACAAAAGGCAGCATGAAGGTCATGCAATAGGCCACAGTGGCTCATCTCCGTGGGCTGGCTCCTGAAACGGAGGGCAGGACCTCCTGCAGGACTGCCCGCCAGAAGAAGACAGAGAACTCACCTGTTGGCTCCTCTCACCTGTTCTCTCATAGACAGTAACCCACACACTGGCTTTCAGGCTGTGATTAAGCTGGAGCTCCTACAGCCTCAGGAAAGGCCCCCAGGCACAAGGAGAAAGCCCTGACAGAGCTGTCCTGAGGGGGACACTGTGAGTGTGAGCTCATGTGACTGTGTGAGTTGAGACTGACATTAGAGGTGGGCAAAGGATACAGGCTACCGGTACTATGTATAATACTACAGCAATTCTCCTAAAAGCTTATTAGCTTCAGTGGAAATAAGAATGTATCTGGGGATGGTGTCTCCATCTGTTGGTCATTCTATTGTATATCCTCTTTCTGTTCCATCTGTGATCTACACTGTGTATTCTTTTAATTTTATTTTTAAAATATATTTTTTGTTGGTTTCAGAGAGGTAGGGAAAGGGAGAGATAGAAACACCAATGATGAGAGAGAATCATTGATGGGCTGCCTTCTGCACACCAGCCACTGGGGACAGAGCCCACAACGCAGGCATGTGCTCTTGACTGAAATTGAACCTGGGACCCTTTAGTCCAAAGGCTGGCATTCTTTCCACTGAGCCAAACAGCCAGGGACACACAGTGTATTCTTTAACCTAATGCAAAGTAATAAAACTCGGTTCAAACCACCACCGATGTTTTACCAGTAGTCCAGTGCTTTCCAAACTTGTTCACATCATGGCTCACGTGGGAAATGGTAATGTTTATTAAACATGCTGGTGCAAACAGAAGACTCCAGCCCAGAAGGTGGGGCTGGCCGGGCCCATGAAGCTCTGAGACTCCATAAAGGCCCACAGGGTAAGGCTGTTCAATATCTTAGCTAAATATGTTAATGAACGTAGGGAACATTCAAACCTGTAAAGAATATTTGTGAGTTTACTTAAGCCAGATGGTTGACAGTTCTGGGGAAGCAGAATCTCAACTAATTAAGATCATGCTCTGGAGAATGGTGGTTTTTCACTGAGTTTTATAAATTACCATCCAAGGAGGAGACATAAGTGGGTTACATGAAATCCACTGGTGATGGATTAGGGAGGTGGGAGAAAGCAAAGTGGGGAAACCTCTGGGGTTGGATAAAATGTAAAATGATAGACACTTGTTTCTTTTACACAGGTGGGTGCAGGATAATTAACAGACAACAGTAACAGATAAGAGCTGAAGCTTGGTCCAAAGGCCTTCCCCATAATAATGAACGAATCAGTGGTCTCCACCCCGGCACCTGGCACATTGGTTGTGCCCTGAGTGTTCTGGATAAAGGGAAGTTACAAACTACGCTGATGATAAAGAGGTTTGTTATCATAGGTGCAAAAAGACAATGGGCTCAGTTAAGATCGAAGTAGATTTTTTTGTCAGGGAATATGCTGGTCTAGGACATGATTATCTGCCTTTTAATTTTAAAAAGTTTTAATTTCAGAGATAAAAAATGGCAGCAAAGTAAGCAGATGTTACACTGACATGCTCCCAGAAACAAACTGGAATTACAACTAGTTCCAAAGCTCAATCCCCAAAGGGGGACCCTAAACCCCAAAACCTGAACCTAGACCAGAAGAGCCAAGTGCAGACTGAAGAGCTGAGTCTAGAGCGGAAGAGCCCAGCCCAGGCCCAGAGGGGTGGGACTAGCCCCTAAGAGCTGAAGCTGGTCCCAAAGGCCTTACCCTAGTTCCAGAGAATTTAGCTCATAGAGCCAAGCCCTGCAAGAAGATGTTGCAAAAGTGCCCTCTTGTGTGGACATTCTGAGAACTGCATCCTGGAAATGAATTCTGTAACTGAAAAAAAAACCCAATTGACAGTCTCAGAAGGATCTTGCCTTGCATGGCAGTGTTCAAAAAGTGTCCTCTTGTGGACATTCTGAGAACAGCACCAAAGTCATGAATTCTGTGCGTCTGAAAAGAAAACCTTATTGAGAGACTTAGAGGACTCTCACCCTGCAGGAAGATGTTGCAATAATGGTCAGTCCCGAACAGCTGAGCCTAGTCCCAAAAGACTGAACCTAGTCCCAAACAGCTGAGCCCAATCCTGAAGGGCAGAGCCTAGCCCCAAAGCTATACCTGTCCCAGAAGGACCAAGGTATCTAGCCTCCGTGTGTGGGAGTGAGTTTCCCTGGAGAGTCAGCAGGCCTTTCAATCTCTGGCTCTGAGGCCAAGTGTGCTCACTCAATGTCCTTTCCTGTAAGGCAATCCTGGGGAGGCTGGGGCTTTCCCATGGCCCAGGTAAATCTGTGTTTAATGGACTCAGGTCTCTCTCAAAGGGATCTGAACCTTGTGAATGTTGCACACCCCTAGAAATAAGCCCTTCTGATGAAAGGTCTCTGCTCCTCATTGTATGAACACTGGAATATCTGTAGCTATGTTTTTCTAAAGCTGTGTAAAGTTGGTGTGCATTGAACTGAAATGAAACTGGTCCATAGCAGTTGCTGATCTCTGGACAGGCCATGATGGAAGTCAGAAGGAATGAGTGAGGGAGTTGGAAGGATGTCTGTTCCCTGCAGGCCAGTCTGATGCTCAGACCCTTCAGACTCATTGTAAGTTGCCACTGCCAACACTAGCACAAAGAAGCCCATGATGTGCCATCGTGCAGCGTGGCATCATTAAAGACCAATGCTGGCCTTGAAGCTAGGCTAGCCTCAGAGCCTCGGAGTCGAACCTCAGACCCTCAGAGAGCTGAGACGAATCCAAGAGAACCAAGCCTAGGCCCAAGAGCGGGCCTCGTCTCCCAGGGCTGAGCCTAGTGCTGAAGAGCCACGCCTGGTCCTGAGGGAGGGAGTGTAGCCTCAAACAGCCACACCCAGCTCCAGAAGCCGAGCCCTGCCCTCAGAGCCCAGCCCATTCCTGAAGGGCAAGCATTAGAATCACCTCAGTCTGGCCTCCTTGATTATTTAATTTAATAATTAAAAAATTATGGAAGAAAATTAAGTCTTCAAAAGGTAGAAAAATATCAAGGGAAAAATAGAAGAATATCAAGGCAATAATAAGCCCAGGAAAATAAAACACTTTGCAGGAAAGACAACATAATGATAGATTGCTTAGGTTTTAAGAGGAATATTATTTACATGAACATACTAATGTCAGCACTTTTTTTGACCTCGCTGAAAATGCTTCATAAGTATTGGCAAAATGACAAGAGAGGAAATAGGGGCGGGGATATAGAAACAGTACATCTTCCTCTGGCATAACAGACAATCAATAGCTAATGCCCAAGCTGTAAAACCTCATATAAGCATAGTATTTAGAAATCTAGAAGTAACTATCAAACAAAACAGTGATTAATGTAAAGTGCTCTCCTGTGAGGGTCAGAACCATGGGTGGGGGAGGGAGAGAGGAGAGGAAAGGACAACTGTTTTTTGTTATAAACCATTTAGAGCTATTTGATTTTCTTTCTTCCTGTAACAAAGAAGACTAATTCAAACAATGTGTGCAAAGTAGAACTCTATGAACTAACAAGTAGCATTTCTGAGTTTCTCCACTGAGCTTTCAAATTGCAATATTTATGGCTGCAAATGTATTATATTTGGAGAGTAATTTGCCACTATCATGAATATAAAAAATGTTTCTGCCATAACATGTGCGGTCAATTATAGGAACACAAAAAGAATTAGAGATATACAAATAAGTCAATATTTAAATTCTCCATTAAAAAACAAAGATAGCCTTATCCTTTTCAAAATCATCGCTTTCACCCGGTAGTTGAATATTTCTTCCCTTTTTGTCCATTTCTGGAATCTTTAGTCTCCCCATTTATATTATTAAAATGATATTATAAATATCTTACTGTCTTGTAGTACTTTATAGTTTTCAAGTGCTGTCATAAAAATCCCATTAAGTCTTTTGACCAGAGTGTAAGGTAAAGGTCAATAGATAAGGCAGGTGGTATGATCCCGTTTTATAGAACAGAAGCTGCGACTAAGAGATTTGACGGCTTGCTGAGCGTTCCTGAGCTGGCCAGCAGCTTCAAGAGTTTTACAACTGTCAACAGTCTTTTTAAAAAAATATTTTAAAATTAATTTTTAGAGAGAGAGGGAGAGGAAAACATCAATGTGAAAACAAAACAGTTGCCTCCTGCATGTCCCCTAGTGGGGACTGGCCCACAACCCAGGCATGTGCCCTGACTGGGAATCAAACCCCAACCTTTCAGTGCACAGGATGGTGCCCAACCAACTGAGCCACACTGTCCAGGGCTGTCAACAGTATTTTTAACTCTCTCCCCAAACTCTTTGTCTTTCTTTCCCATTTCATTTCTAATATTTTATTACCCTTTTTTCTCAACATGATAGCCGTATTATTATTATAATAAAAATCTATTGTTTTTATATTTTTAAAGTGTTTATTTTCTGTAGTTAATAATTTTAAATAATTTAAACAATAATTTTAATGATTATAAAAACGGATATATTTAATGAGTTTATTATGCTAATATTAGTTAAATATAAGTGAAAGTATAAATAATTGCAACTTATTTATTTCACTAATTATGTAAAATTTAATGATCTAAAATAATTTAAAATGTATTCATTTTTAAACAAACGAATAATCTTATTTATGCTTTCATTCATTTATTTGTTGTTGAAAGGAAACATTGAGAACCATATCCAAATAGAAGCCAATGCATTTAATAGAAGAACATATTACTTCTTCCAACTGGAAACCCACTACCAAATCAATGTTTTACAAATGAACATATATTGCAGAAACAGACGCAAGACATTTTTAAACAGCAAACTAATGTCTTTGCCAGGTTGCAATAATGTATTCAAAAATGCTTTTCATTATAGGTAACACACAGTATTATATTGGTCTCAGGTGTACAACATGGCCATTCAGCATTGATAGACCTTACAAATTAGTCACTGCAGGAAGCCTGGTAGCCATCTGTCACTGCTCGTGTAGTTTCCGTATTGACTCTCCGTTCCCTGTGCTGTATGGCCCATCCCCGACCTGTTTTTTTACCTGGAAGACTGTGCATCTCTCTCTCTCTCTCTCTCTCTCTTTTTAATTGATTTTTTTACAGAAAGAAAGGGAGAGGGATAGAGAGTTAGGACTTAAATGTAAGACGGGATACCATAAAAATCCTACAAGTCTCCATAGGCAGCAAAATAGCACACACATGTCATAGCAATGTCTTTACTGACACAGCTCCTAGGGCAATAGAGACTAAGGAGAAAATAAACAAGTGGGACTACACCAAAATAAAAAGCTTCTGCACAAAAGAAACCATCAACAAAGTAACAAGAAAGCCCACTGCCTGGCAGACCATATTTGCCAATGCTATTTCAGATAAGGGTTTAATCTCCAACATTTACAGATAACTCATACAACTTTAAAAAAGGAAGATAAATAATCAATAAAAAAATGAACAAAGGGCCTAAATAGACACTTTTCGAAAGGGGACATACAGAAGGCTGAAAGACATATGAAAACATGCTCAAATCTCATTCTTTGAGGGCAACTTCTTCTCTAATTTGATGTAGATTCTTCCGAATTTTTCTTTTTAAGTATTTGTATACAGGATTTAAAAAACATAAAATGGGGTTTTCTGTGCTTCCCATTCAAGATGCTCCCTTTTGAATTCAACAATAAATCATGGATATATTTCCATGTTATATGCAAGTCCATTTCACTTTTTTAACAGCTGCATAGAATTTTGTGTTCTTTTTTTTTGAAAATGACTCCCAAAGGCCCTTGAACCACTTTGTATCTGACTACATCATGTCCAAGTCCCGAGTTACACCCTAATCCCCTAAGGCCCTGATCAGAAAACTGCAGCTCGCCAGCCACATGCGGCTCTTTGGCCCCTTGAGTGTGGGTGGTTCTTCCACAAAATACCACGGCCTGGGTAAGTCTATTTTGAAGAAGTGGCATTAGAAGAAATTTAAGTCTAAAAAATGTGGCTCTCAAAAGGAATTTCAACCATTGTACTGTTGATATTTGGCTCTGCTGACTAATGAGTTTGCCGACCACCGCCCTAAGGCATCCATGTGTCTAATGAATGGATTAACTTCCTTCCTAAGGCTCTCCTGTGATGGTATATCACATCCTTGGAAGAAATAAGAAAATAGTCACTCAGGTAATTCTGTGTCTGTGGCACATATGAGTAACCCATTGAGAAAGACTAGATCTCAGACACAACTTTGGATGTTCATCCTCTCTTTCCTGAGGATTCCCTCAACTTTCTCAGTTCCCCCTATTCTAATAAGCCATTCGTTCTGTGACTTTTTAAAATTTGTTTTCTTTTTTAAAAAAATATTATTTTATTGATTTTTTACAAAGAGGAAGGGAGAGGGAAAGAGAGTCAGAAACATCGATCAGCTGCCTCCTGCACAATCCCAACTGGGGATGTGCCCGCAACCAAGGCACATGCCCTTGACCAGTATCAAACCCGGGACCCTTCAGTCCACAGGCCGACGCTCTCTCCACTGAGCCAAACTGGTTACGGCTTTCTGTGACCTCTTTTTAAAAGAAAAGTTTATTGATTTTTAGAGAGAGAGGAAGGGAGAAGAGAGAAACATGGAGTTTGAGGAGCAACATTGATCAGCTGCCTCTTGTAGGTCAAAACCAGCAACCCTTCAGTGCAGGGGCTGATGCCCAGACCATTGAGCCATACTGGTCAGGGGGATTCTATGACTTCTGCACCTCCTTTTTAAAGCCTTCCAGAATAATCAATAAATGAGATCAATGTCCCTCTGGACAGACACTGTTATCACTTATGTGCACACAGAGTATATGCTGTAGGGGAGAAAAAAAATGTTCTACCCTTTTAGGTTCTGTAAATTGGACTCTAAAAATTAAACTGGCAGAAGTCAGACCAACAAGGGAAAAACAGTTGGTTAATTTGTGCTCAGTGATGAGTTACTCAAAGAGGTGGTTACAACTAGGGGCTGTGATAACACCTTAAACTAAAGGATAATGAATTTGTGGAGAAGTGACAGGGCAAATGAAAGAAGTTTAGGCATTAGAAGTGGCAAATTGTGGGAAGGAGAATATATGGGGGAAACTAATGGACCATCAAGGATGTTTGGGTAAGATTTGTTTTATAGATCCCATCTCTCTTCTAAGAATCACTGACAGTGAAGAGCATTCTACCACCCTCCTGCTAGAGATGGGCAGCTTTGTCATGGGGAATTTTCTATGGAAAAGAGGAGGTCACAGAGCCCTTCCTGCATCTGCTGTTCCTCTCAAATAATGGAACAACTTTATTTTAGTCCTCCCTGAGGATATTTGTCCTCCCTGAGGATATAAAGTAAGTTGTCACAAAATTATTTTGTGCAAAATAATCCTTATGACAAAGTGACATATTTTGGGGATAGCATATTCTGATCCCCTATATGTATCCAATGTAGATTAAACTACCTCTCATATCAGCTTTTACTATAGATCCATTTTGCAAATACTCATTGAGCCTATAGAATACTCATTCTATATACAAGTGAATGTGCTAAGCTTGCCCAATAATTGATTTCATTCAATTCTTTCAACAACCCTCTGAGGCTCAAAGAGGTTTAAGTAGACTTCGCCACATCACACAACTAGTAAATGGAACTAGACTGGGAATCTAAATCAACTCCGTGTGACCGAGGATTGCTTCTGGTTCTCCCCAGCCTCGCTGCCATGATTGGGCTAAACTCAGCCAAGAGTTGGACTGAAATGATCTTTACTGTGTTTGAATGCCTCTGTGTCAAGCTACCTCTAAAGCTAAGAGGTTCCTGTTATCTGTCTGAACTTGTTAGCCCCGAGAGGTGGGGGAGCTCCATGCACACAATGGGCACTTACGTCCATCTGAATGATGACTCCACTGCCTTTATAACCCTGACAGAAGTCCAGCACTATCGGCTGCTCGATAAATCCCTGTCCAAGTGATTGCTGATGGCTTGTTTTCTTTCCTTTGCTGGAGTATTTATAGAACTTCTAGCAAGCTCCAAAGTGTAATATTCTCCAGAGATATTTTTTGGACCTTGACACTATGTCCTGCAAAGAAAAACCATCGCTAAGATTTCGGATAAAGCTCAAATATTGATTCGTAAGTACCTCTCAGAGAAATCAACTTAGTTGAATCCTGTATTTTTCCTCTCTAATTCTACCATATAATAAGCTGTTACCGTATTTAAATAAATTCTGACTCTAGTATAATTTTTGAAATCACTTTAGTAGTTTTATTGCCAGAAAATGTTGAATTACTTCAAACTCTTCTCAGAATCTGAGAGTCAAACAGGAAATCTACAAGCCATGTAGTTCAATACTGTTATTTTTCAGAATAAGACAGAGCTACAGAGAAGAGAGTGAATTCGCTGGAGGTCACAAAGCTAGTCTGTGTCTCAGTTTTAAGTAAACAAATCAAACTCAATGACTATAATAGATGTTTTTGGATATGAATTTATTTTCCCCAAATTTATTTTTTGGTATCTTCAGTGCTTGGCATAATACAAACACAATACACAGTGCTCAAGAAATGTCTATTGGATTGGAAAATGAATTAAAACTATGATTTATTCCCAGATAAAATATCTGCTTTTATTAGTTACTGATCCAAATAACTTTTAAAATGAAAATACATACATACTGTAAAAAAAAATCATACCAAATAGAATTAAACAATCAAGGAAGACTTTGTTCAAGACTATTGCAATAGGGGAGGGATATTGAGAGCTCAGTCTTATGAAACAAAAGGTGGGGATACTTTTTAAACACGGGGGTGAATTAGTGAATAAGTACTAGAAAATATTAGGGAGGATGTTGGTCAATGAGATTAGGACACCTGTGTCTGCTACTAGACTTCTCTCTCCCACAAAGACTGGGATATAGGGGTACTATATTTATTTATTTTTTTTAAATATATGTTTTATTGATTTCAGAGAGAGGGAAGGGAGTGGGAGAGAGAGATAGAAATATAAATGATGGAGAGAATCATTGATTGACTGCCTCTTGCATGCCCTCTTCTGGGGTTAGAGCCTGCAATCTGGGCATGTACCCTGACCAGAAATCAAATTGTGACACTGGCCAATCTCATTTTAAAAAAATTATCATTATTTTTGAATTTATCATTACAGATATCCCCTTGTTTTCCCTCATTGACCCCCTTCACTCTGCTCCTGCTCCTCGCCCCCTCCCTCCCCGCCTTCACTGAACTAATGTTTGTCCATGGGTTATGCATATATGCATTTAAGTTCTTTGGTTAATCTCTACCCTTCCCCCTACCCCAAGATTCATCTGTCTGTTCCATGCTTCAATATCTCTGGATCTATTTTGTTTGTCAGTTTTTGTTCATTACATTACACATATGAGTGTGATCATGTGATACTCTCCAGGTCCCTCCATGCTGTCTCAAAGGGTAAGAGATTCTTCTTTTGTACAGCTGCATAGTATTCCACTGTGTAAATGTACCTTAGCTTTTTTTATCCACTCATCTACTGATGGGCACTTGGGCTGCTTCCAGATCTTAGCTATTGTAAAAGCCAGCACTTGTCATTTTGTTGACAGTGTCTTCAATAAATCAGTTAGGAAAATTGGACAAGTACATGCAAAAAATGAAACTAGACCACCCACTTACACCATATACAAGTATAAACTCAAAATGGACAAAAGACTTAAAAGTAAATCATGAAACCATAAAAATCCTAAAATAAACCATAGGCAGCAAAATCTCAGATAGCTCTCATAGCAATATATTTGTCAATACACCTCCTAGGGCCGTGGTTGGCAAACTGTGGCTCATGAGCCACATGCGTCTCTTTGGCCCCTTGAGTGTGGCTCTTCCACAAAATACCATGGCTTGGGTGAGCCTATTTTGAAGAAGTGGCATTAGAAGAAGTTTAAGTTTAAAAAATGTGACTCTCAAAAGTAATTTCAATCTTTGTACTGTTGATATTTGGCTCTACTGACTAATGAGTTTGCTGACCACTGTCCTTGGGCAAGGAAAATAAAGGAAAAAAATAAACAAGTGGGACTACATACAAGAAAAAGCTTCTGCACAGCAAAAGAAACCATCAACAAAATGAAAAGGGACCCCACTGCATGGGAGGACATATTTGCCAATGAGACATCTGATAAGGGATTAATTTCCAAAATATATAAAGAACTCATTCAACTCAACAGAAGGAAGACAAACAATCCAATTAAAAAATGGGCAAAGGACCTAAAATAGACACTTTTCCAAAAAGGACATACAGATGGCTAAGAGACCCATGAAAAAAAATGCTCCAATTCACTAGTCATCAGAGAGATGCAAACTAAAATGACAATGAGGTATCACCTCACATCTGCCAGAATGACTACCATCAACAAATCAACAAATGACAAATACTGGCGAGGATGTGGAGAAAAGGGAACCCTAGTATACTGCTGGTGGGAATGTAGACTGGTGCAGCCATTATGGAAAACAGTATAGAGTTTCCTCAAAAAATGAAAAATGGAACTGCCATTTGGCACTATCTTTCTTAATGATTATATTTCAAAGGAATGACTCCAAGGTTCTTGAGAAAGACATTCCTGGATGAGGCAAGAGTCTGGAAGAAGATTTACTCACAATAGGACAGGAAGAAAATTTGTGGTGGCCAGTTTTCTGGAGTAAATGGTCTCAGCAAAGCGAGGTCAGGGCCTGGATTCAGGAGGAAGCCTGTGTAAAGTTTAATCAAGTTGAGGGAAATGTTAAGGTTAGTTTGGTCAATACCTCTTGGTAAACAATGAAGAGTAAACACATATATTTACTTTCACTATCTCGGGTCCACCCTCCCCCAGCCAAATGATAATAAAAATATTTTTGTTAAAATTAAAACCACAAGGAATGGAGACAACAGTAACAAACTTCTGAAAACAGGAAAGCAGATTAAAATAGCAGAAACTGACTCTTGGTAGATCAGAAGTTTAATCCATTAACTGGCTATGGCAAAACCAAGATGCAACCGATTTTTGTTGCAAATCCCCTGACAATTGGCAATATCATGACTTTCTAGATGTAAACATAGGGCTACATACAGGGTGAGTGTTTGAATAGCAGATATGAAAAAAATTAGATAGCTGTATGATAAATTTGAGGAAACGAAATGGAATAGAACAAGAAGACCAAAAGATGAAAAAAAAAAAAAAATGAGAGAAAATATAAGAAAATTAAAGAACTAGTCCCTGAAGTAAAATACATATACATGTATATATGGAGCTCTAGAACTAGGTAAGAAACAACCAAACAATCCTATCTAATAAAGAGGGAACATGTTAATTGGCCCTTGTGTCATCGCAAAAATGGCGGTGCCCATAGCCAATAAGGAGGGAATATACTAATTGACAGTCATGCCCTCAAAGGTGGTGGCACCCACAGCCACAAGATGGTGACGCCCATCCCTTCACTGAGGCACCTGCCTCTGGAGTCCCTCAGTCCCCTCAGGCTCCTGGCTCCCAGGGCCAGCTCGAGGTGCAGGCAAGCCTCGGATGGCAGCTGCCCAGCTGCTCAGGGCCGCCCGAGGCTCAGGTAACCAGGGCTGGCCAAGGCTTGTGCTGCCAGCAGTGGCAGCAGCAGAGATGTGAGAGGGTGTTGCCTTCCCCTGATCGCTGGGTCACCTCCCGCCCCTGAGGGCTTCTGGATTGTGAGAGGGAGCAGGCTGGGCTGAGGGACCCCTCTCCAGTGCATAAATTTTCATGCAGTGGGCCTCTAGTTCAAGATAATATATCAGCAGCTTCCAGATTAAATGGTACCACTGTGTGCCCATTTCATTGATCAAAAGGCTTCCATGCTAAGATTTTAGAATATTAGTTACAGAAAGAAGATCTTAGGCATTTCCAGATAGGAACAAAACAAGTTATGTATAAAGAATGAGCAATCCTTGGGGGGGGGTGTGAGGGGGAGGAGATGGGAATAGATTAACCTAAGAACTTACATACATATATGCATAACCAATGGACACAGACAATAGTGTAGCAAAGGCCTGGTGTGAGGTAGGGGCTGGGAGGCGGAGGATAAGAAGGGGGAAAAGTTGGGGTATATCTGTAATACTGTCAACAATAAAAAAAATTGATTAAAAAAAGATTGAGGAATCAGAATGACAGCAACATTTGAAAGCAAAAAGGTAATGGAGCAGTGCCTCATAATTAGGAAGGAAATTTTTTTAAAATTTCCAGTAGAGAGTTGCTGCCCATCCAAGCTCCCTATAATTTATGTCAGGTTAAAAAGAGTTGTAGGTGTTTAAAGTCTCCCACATTTTATTTCTCGGATGATTTTTTAAAAGAAATATATTTTATTGATTTTTTTACAGAGAGGAAGAGAGAGGGATAGAGAGTTAGAAACATCAATGAAAGAGAATCATCAATCAGCTTTCTCTTGCACACCCCCTACTGGGGATGTGCCTGAAACCAAGGCACATGCCCTTGACTGGAATTGAACCTGGGACCTTTCAGTCCACAGGCTGATGCTCTATCCACTGAGCCAAACTGCTTTCGGCTCTTGGGTGATTTTTTTCTCAAAAAGTTAACAGGCAACACGAAGATCAAGGAATGAAGCTAGAGAGAAGAGGACATGGAATGTAAGAAGAGTGAGATCCAACACAGGACCGAGGAGAAAGACTCTCTAGGAGACCACGGAAGGTTGACTGGCAGACCACAATTTAGAAGGTAAGTTTAGATTACAAATACTATATGGTATCATTTATATGTGGGATATAAAAAGGCCAAACTTATAAACACAGAGAGTAATGTGGAGGGAGGAGGAAATTTTCCTCTACTTTCCAAAGTTCCTTCTGCAGGTCTAATAATTAAATCGACATGAGGCAGATTAACAAAAGAAGACAGCCCATTAGAGTTGCATATGTACATATTGGAACCCCACAAACATGAGAGAATCCGAGCTCCCACATACACGAGAAGTTCAGGGACAGGAAGGTAAAATGAGGTACATACGATGTCTGGACTCAGGATGGGGTGGGACGTCTGAGGCTTCTGAGGGGAGGAAGGTCATTGGCGGGGCAGTCAGAGGAGCAGATGTTCGGTAATTAGAAGTTTGCCATGCCCTTTAGATGGGCCATAAAAGGTTATTTCTGGTAATAGCTCTTATTACGGGAAAGGCCCCTAATCCAAATTCTCTAAGGGAGAAATAAAAGTTTTTCTTGAGCCTGCAGGGTCTTGCTTGCCTTCCGCTCAAAATAATGTACATGCCAAAGTGGCACATTTTGAGGAGGCTGGTTCTGAACCCCTTCAGTGAAACCGTGGTCTCCAGGGGCTGGGGGATCAGGGACTTGGGGAGATGTGGTTTCTGGTACAAACTTACAATTAGCAGATAAATAAGTCCTGGGTATCTAATGCCCAGCAGAGTGGTTATAGTCAACAGTGCGGTATAATAAACTTCAAAGTTGCCAAGAGACGATATTAAATGTTCTCACCACACACACACACACACACACACAAATTATGAAATGGAATAAAGGTGTTAGCTAATGTTATGGTAGTAATCATATTGAAACATATAAGTGCTCCAACTCAACACACTGCACACCTTAAACTGATACAATGTTATATGACAATTATACCTCAGTTTAAAAAATAAAAGGTGAAAATATTCTCAGTAGTTCTTGTTAGGAAGATGAAATATTAGAGTACCGGAGAAGAGAGTTAGCTATTTGATGATGATTTGGGGCTTACCTTAAGGATAAAGTGATAGAAACTGAAGAAATTGATTATATAAATGGACCATGGCCAGACCATCCACTAGTGTAAACATGGAATTCTGACCTGTTACCTGCAGCAACCAGCCCAGGGAACCAACCCATTAGCTACAGTACCAGGCCAGGAAGTCAGACAGCTACTGTAGAAGCCAGACTTGGGGAGGTCAGACCTCTGTCTAGCATGGCAGCCTGATTATCATCTTCTGACAATCAGCCCCAAACGACCAGGCATTTCTTAAGAACTAACATCTTCTCTAGTTTTTGCTCCCACTTCCACTTTAGGACCAACCAAAGGAAGCCAAATTTGTTTCCCACAACCAATCACATGCACCCCCCTCTTCCAGATAGCCCACCAATCAGGACACCACACTTGAAGCCTCCCCCACCCCTTTTTAAAATTTTAATAATTTTTTGTTAAATCAGACACAAGGATATTTTTCCATTTGTATTCAGAGAGAGTGGAAGGGAGAGGGAGAAGACCGAGAGAAACATTGATGTGAGAGAGACGCATCAATTGGTTGCTTCCTGCATGCTCCCCTACTAAAGCTGGGATCGAGCCTGCAACTAAGGTATGTACCCTTGACAGGAATTGAACCTGGGACCCTTCAGTCAGATGCTCTATCCACTGAGCTGAACTGGCTAGTCCTCCGCACGCCCCCCTCCCCCTTTTTATTTCCACCATAAAGCGTTCCCATTCCTCTGCCTGCCTTTGAGCTTTTTGCCCAAACACAAGTGATGGTGGCTGACTCCCTTACTATAGCAAACTTTGAATAGCCTTTGCTTTTCCCCATTTAGTTTGGCTTTGTTTATTTCCACAAACAGAATAGGAGAAAAAAAATAAAAAGAAGCAATTTTTAAATTCTTGGAAAAGAAAAAGCAATAACAATCTCCTATGTGACTTAGCTGCCAGTAGCCATTTCACAATTAAAATAATGGAATAATGGAAGCATTAAATAGTAACCCATATCTTTGTTTTCACTGGCTGGGTTAAAATACATCTAGTCCATTGTACTGCAGGAGACAGAAGCCACTAAACTCTTGGGGAGAAAAAACCAAAAAACCAAAAACCACAACAACAAACCACTGCATTATTGTGATACAGTGTGTCTATAATAAAAAGCATACAGTTAAGGATAGAGTTTAATGAGTTTTGACAAATGTATTCACCCATGGGCTCACCCACTACAGTCAGGAACATTTCAGCACCACAACCAATTCCCTTGTGCCTGCTGCAGTCCGACCCCCTTCTGCACATGCAGCCCCAGGCAACCACTGCTTTGCTTGCTGTCACTATAGATTGGATTTCCCGAGAAGGATTTCATATAGAGGGAGCCATGCAGTATCATTACTGTACCATTTTGTACCCTCACCAGCAGTAAATGTGAGCGCCGGTTGCTTCACATTAGCTCCAATCAGTCTTGTGAGGCTAATAAAATTTAACGCATCCAGCGAGCGCCCGGAGGTATCTCTTTGTGGCGTGGCTTTGCTTTGTGTTAGGCGCAGAGAACGTGCCTTTGTCTTCAAGGCTTTTCCTTTCACCTGGGCTTTCAACGATTCCATTCTCTCGGGTGGGAGAGAAAGACAGGGCGCCGGCAGACAGAATGCTTCAGGATGTCAGTTCCAGGTGTGGGATTTAAGTTGCTATGGCTGGGCTTAAAAGGAAGCCTTGTTTGAATGGGAGCTTCCGGACTTGTTCAAAGGAAAGAGGAGAAGGAATCAAAGCATAGGTTCCTCGATAAAGATCCTGGGAAACGTGTGGGTCTGCCTGGCTACCGGGACTGCAACTGTCACTCCAGGCATTAACCATTGTCCTCCCATCATTTCCTTTTCATGAGTGAGGTTTATGGAGATGTAATCTGTAAACTGAAAAACTTACCCTTTCAAGGTGTATTACAGTTTGACAAGTTTTCACAAATGTATATCGTCCTATAACCATCACCACAACCAAAATATAGACGATTTCTGACAAACCATATGATTTAACTTACTTTTGGAGTTTAAATGGGAAAGTAAAGGAACAACGTTGAAACAGACGTATAAGACACTAAGAACAGGCTGATGGTTGTGGGGGAGGAGAAGAGGGAGATTGGGGGCGGGGTGAAAAAGGTGCTCAATGCTCCTGCATTGAGCATCTTCCCCCTGGTGGCCAGTGCGTGTCACAGCAACTGGTGGACCTATCGCTCTGGTCATTTAGTCATAACAGTCACTTAGGCTTTTATATATATAGATTATTACTGAATTCTAAGGGTTTGCACTTGGGACCTTTTGGTCCACAGGTCAACACTTTATCCATTGAGCCAAAGAACCTGGCTAGGGTTCTTATTTTGTTTTGTTTTTGCACTTGAATTACAGATTCTTTTTTCCACTTGGATGTCCAGTAATTTATTTATGTCTTTCTCATTGAATTATGTTGGCACCTTCAAAAATAACTTAAAAGTGTATTACTTAGTTTCCAAATATTTGAAGGTTTTTTTTCTGATAACTTTCTGTTATGGATTTTTAATTTAATTCTGGTTAAAAAACATATTCTGTATGACTTAAATTCTGTTGCATTTTTTGAGATTTGTGTTATACATTCAGGTATGGCCTATCTTGGTAAATGTTTAGTGCATACTTGAGAAGAATGATTGACTTTTCATTCTGCTGTAGCTCAGTGGAGTGTTTTATAAATGTCAATTAGGCTGCTTTGGTTGATAGAGTTGTTTAAATTTTCTATTTCTTTACTGATTTTATGTCAACTTGTGTAATTAGTTATTGAGAAAGGGGTGTTGAACTTTCCAGTTATAATTGTAGTTGCCTATTTCTCCTTGTAGTTCTGTCAGTTATGTTCCATGTATTTGGAAGATCTGTTATTAGTTGTATAAACATTTGTGATTGTTAGGTTCTCTTGGTTAGTTTACCTTTATGGTGACATAAAATGCCTTTTTATCTTTGGTAATATCCTTTGCTATGAAATCTATTTTGCCTGACATTAATATACAACATCCAACTTAACATTTTTCTTTTTTTTTTTTTTTTTTTTTTTTTTTTTTTTTTTTTTTTTTTTTTTTTTTTTTTTTTTTTTTTAATATATTTTTTTATTGATTTTTATACAGAGAGAAAGGGAGAGAGATAGAGAGTCAGAAACATCGATGAGAGAGAGTCATCGATCAGCTGCCTCTTGCACACCCCCTACTGGGGATATGCCCGCAACCAAGGTACATGCCCTTGACCGGAATCGAACCCGGGACCCTTCAGTCCCCAAGCCGACGCTCTATCCATTGAGCCAAACCGGTCCCGGCGAACTTAACATTTTTCTTATTTATTTATTTGTAGTATTGGCATGATACATCTTGGGGTATTTAGACTATTTACATTTAATGGAATTTTTTTTTTTATCCTTTGGAGTTTTCTGAAACATTTTTGTGCACTGTCCCTCAGCCTCACTGCAACTGAGTTCCAGCCAACTCAATCTTGCCAAACTTCAACCTCTATGTCCTCAAAAACAGTAAGGTAGCCATACTCTACATGGGATCTCTCTCTTTGTGTTACATGGTCCACAGAAACATCGAAACAGATAGCCAGGGTGAATTCATCTTATTGGTTTCCATTCTCTTAGAGATCATAGTCCTGAGTCCCGTTGTCTAATATCCCCAAACTACTTCCTTGCATATTTTGTCTAGTTTTCTTGTTTATGGTTAGAGGGTAAAATCTAGTCCTAGTTATTTAATCATGGCTGGAGTAGAAATCTTCCTCAAAATCTTTTAAAATAAAAATAAATAAACAAGGAAGTCTTGACATATATGCTGTCAGATGCTTGTTATAAATGGTATAACTTGATGTAAGTGTAATATAAAACAACGGAAATATGGCACTATTATATCTGCTTCACTATCATTCCCTCAGTTATGATATGCTCAAGCCAGCTAAGTATTAATTGCAGAGCTAAAGTCCAAGTCTTCTGGTTCCAGGTCCCGTGTAGTTTTTTTTTCACCATAAAAAAAACTTGTCTGAAGCCCCTCTCTTACTCAGTGGTCAACTTGTTGTTTCTCAACAAGTTTTGCCTTCCAAGCTCATGTTCAATGCATTTGGTTTTTAATCCCAGAGTCTTTAAACCTCCCCTGAAGTCACAGACCAGTACTCCTGTTATCAACATGTTAGGAGAATTCCCTTTAAAACAAGATTTACGGTATAAATATTTGTTGTTTGTGCTTCTGTCTTGAAAGCTTTTCGTGACTCTGTTTGTCCATGAATCTAAAGCGTTACTTTTAAGTCAGTTAACGTACCCATATCCACACAAAATTAGATTTCTCCAGAGACCGTGCATATTGATGACATCAGTTCAGAATTTCACACTTTCTTGGCCCTCTTCTTATCACTTTCATCCATTTCCAAAAGCTTTGCATTTTTTTGGACACGGCAGAGTTAATACTTTTAATAAATGAACTAAAAAATTACAAAATAATCTGGCCTGCAGATGTGGGTGTGTCAGGTCTGTAGAGTGCTTTTATAAAGTGAATTCACTGCAAAATTTAAAAGCCAGGAAATTTCACAGAAAAATCAAGATTTTCCACATGACTTTTTGTACCATCTTGAAAATCTTGCAACAGTGGGCATAAAACCCTCATGATAACAACCAGCTAGAACTGAGATTTGGCTGGCCTGTTTTCATAGCTATGCACTCACTGGACTGTCGCAAATGTTATTACTCTTCATTGTCTTACCTGGGCATCACTTCATTCATTTACTCTACCTGCCTAAGTTTATGATTTTGGCCACAGACTCATAAACTTGAGTTGAGACTAAAACATATGTGTAAACCACGGTGCCACGCATTGGTGAAGAGCAGGGAGGGTGGGCTTTTGCTTGGAAAAGTAGCTTTGTTCATCTGTATGGTAGGTTGTGAGTTCAACGTTTATAAATAGAGAAGCACCTATATGCATTATGTATGAATATGTATGAATCAATATATTTTATTGATTTTTTTTATAGAGAGGAAGAGAGAGGAATAGAGAGCTAGAAACATCAATGAGAGAGAAATATCGATCAGCTGCCTCCTGCACACCTCCTACAACCAAGGTACATGCCCTTGACTGGAATTGAACCTGGGACCTTCCAATCTGCAGGCCGACGCTCTATCCACTGAGCCAAACCGGTTTCGGCCACATATTAGTTTTCATGTATCCCACACCTATGTACCTGCAATGGACATTAATTCACCTCCTGACCTTGACAGGCCCTTCAGGAGATTCGGGCATGGGTGTGGGTGTGTGAATGTGCAGAGGTACGGTGGGATGTAGGAAGTGGAAGGACATTAGTAAGCTGCTCCTTTTAAGGATTCTTTTTGGAGATCTAGCATGGCAGGCATTTGTTCATCCGTCTTTTTGGAAGAAGTCCCACCTTCTCTGCATTGCTGTTGAACATGACCTCTCATCACATCGTTCAAAGAGCTAAATAAGCAACACTGGCATTGAACGCCCTTGCTAACAGTTCTATTTCTGCCATTCACTATTTGATCTGGATCAAGTTCCCAAGTTTCTATGGTCTTTGGTTTTCTCATCTGAGAAACAAGATAATAACAACTGTGCGACTTAGCAAGGTAATTGTGTGTGATCATCCTTGTCAGATTAGAAACAGAGACGGTAAAAGACATAACTTACGTTTATGGTTGATTTACATAGTGCTTCAGGCTGGGCGGCTGAAATATCCCATTAATATTGAGAACTTGTTTTTAAAATTGAGCAGAAGTGAATACATTTGAAAAACAGTTCCCTCACAGAGTTCCAGTAACAAAATGCCGATGTACACAGCTCTGTTATTCTAACGTCTCTCGGTGCTGGGCAAACCTCCCATGAGGACTGTAGCTGGTCCTCAGACTTAAGGAATAATGGCAGTAAATAAAGCTTTGCCCTGGGCACAGTCCCTCTTCTTCAGAGTTATCAGCAATCACCATGGCTTCAGTGTTACATTTTTACAAGAGGTTCTTTTATGATCTCTCATTGAGATTCCTTTATCACCTCACAATCCAATTCATCTCCTTTCCTAAACAGAGGCCCTTCTGAGTTCTTCTCTCTGTCAGTGGCATGGATATTGTCTCAATTCAATGGAACTAGATTCATTCAGTGATTATCATGGGCATCGTTGCTGGGTTTGGAATAGCCTGTGATCCAGTTTTCCCTTTTCCTGTGTAGTCTTTAATTATTGATTGATTGATTGATTGATTTCAGAAAGGAAGGGAGAGTGAAAGAGAGACAAACATCAATAATGAAAGAGAATCATTGATTGGCTGCCTCTTGCAGGTCCCAAACTGGGGATTGGGTCTGCAACCGGGCATGTACATTGACCAGACTAGAAATCAAACCATGACTTCCGGGTTCACAGGTCCACGCACAACCACTGAGCCATGTGGGTTGAGCTCTCCTGTGTAGTCTTGATAGATCCTTTTCAACATCATTCCAATCTCTCCTGTCTTTTCCATTTCATTTATACGAAGTTAGTCTCAGGCCTCCTTAGAACCTTGTGATAGGTGAAAAATTTAGTGACATAACTCTTCATATTCACCAAGTACATTGTTATAGAAAGCCCTAGATATGAGGCATCCACAATCTCTGAATGACAATGCCCGTGGTTACCAGCACTCTAAGCACTTAGGAAATAAAGATATTTTCTGCCTCTACATCCTACAGGTAAATTCCTTCCCCTCTCTCCAGGGCTGCAGGTAAAGGATGACAGTTGTGTGCACCATATTTAGATTCCCATTCACAAATGTAATCAGAGAATGATGGATCTTGGACTGTTCTTTGAGTCGCAACAGATGCAACAGAAGCCACTGACCAGTGAACTCCCCAACGAAGCACAGCAGCGGTCTGGAGATCTGTTACTTTGGGAAACATCATGTTGTTAAAGTAGGAATCCTACAGACCAACTACCCTTTCTCCCCACGGTTCAGATGAGCATACAGACTGTTAACCTGGAACCCAGGCACGGTCTTCAGGGTCCATAACTCCTGGTGGACCTTGGACACCTGCCCAGGACATGTGGCCGTGATGAGCTGGAGCCTCAGTTAGGTTTGGACAAGAACTTAACTTCATCTTTAGCACATACAACCCTCTTGAGCACTTTAATTACGTTCTTCAATAAACTGAATGGAAGACATGCTGTAATCTACATTGAAAGTCAAAATTGGGACCCAATGTAGTCAGTCCAGAATGTACTTTAAAAGGCAGTGGGACAGGATGTTTGAAATCAGGCCCATTCTATAAAAATCCAAGCTATTTGTGATTAAAAAAAAAAAAATTCTATCTCCCAAATTCATGGTATTTCTGATACTTAAATACCACCAGCCCACGAGAGAGGACATCAGGACAGCATTGGCGATAAAAGCTGACAATGGGATTGATTGCCCCCAAAAAGTGACAGGAACCTTCCGCCCACACAAGCACCATGTCATTTTTCCACGAACCGGGCCTGCAGTGATTAAGTATGTGTACTTGAGAATGCTTCCAAGGGTTTGAGCAATCCATCTGGCAGAGCATTTGACACTATGGGATTGTTGTTGCGGTGCCGTGCCAGCGCCAGGGCTTACTTAATTGCATTAGTCATCAAGCAGCAGTGCCACTAATCTCGGGTCTTACTGAGTGCCGTCTGGCTTGTGTGTTTCCAAGACCAAACAAACAAAGCTAAAGCACTACAAACTTCTCCCATATCTGAGCCTGAGGTCTGGAGGGCCTGCTCCCAGGTTGCAATGGGCCTGTGGTGAAACCGGAAGAATCACGCCTATGCAAAAGAGGGATAAAGTTGAGGCTAAAATGACAAGAGTCGAAGGCTTCTCAAAGGCCTTGTCCACCAAAGGCACCATTGTCCAATCACGTGCTAACGGTCTCCAAACTCTTACTGTTAAGAGTGATTTCTTTGTATATTTGAGCAATATCTGCAAGATGTCCCAGTTTAAGTGCAAAGACATTACTTGGAATGAGTTACATGCTAACCCCTTAGTTCTCTGCTTGCATCTGTAAGAACTAGTTAGCTTCCTCAGGTTGGCTGCCAAGGGAGTTGAAGTCAAGTGGGTTGGGTGTTTTGATGGGTTAAAAAATGCAAAGGCTGTGACCAGTATCTCATGGTCACATGACCAGTATCTCTTTGCTGGCTGGGAGGAACAGGATTACAATTGTTCCAGACATAGGGGGAAGATGGAACAGGAGGAAATTTCCAGTTCATGACTTAGCCTACATTTGACATTCATTCATTCATGTACCAGATATCACTAGATACTAGTAGAGCAGCGATGTCCAACCTTTTTCATCTCATGGCACACATAAACCAATTATTAGAATTTTGTAGCACACCAAAAAAGATCTTTTTTTTTCCTGTTCTGACAAAAAATAGGTATAATTTTGATTCAGTCACACTGGATGACTATTGTTGTGTTGACTGTTGTCATCTTTTTAGTTTGACTATCAAGGGAAAAGAGGTCAGGGCCCTTGACTAAATAGTCAGGTATTGCATGTTTTAAAAATTTTTGTAGCACACTAGTGTGCCTCTTGGGGACTAGAGTGTAGCCATTATTTTATGAAGCCTTTTAGCTTTGCCAATTGACACGTTAGAAAGTTACTCAAAACTTCTTCCAAACTCTAGAAAAGGTCATCCAAGAAAAAGCAGTTAAAAGGCAAGGCATAGGGGAAGATAAAAGAACATTTTGTTTCCAAAAACCCAACTCTTTTCTTTCTTCTGAAAATCTCCTTTTGTGGAGGAATTGGTGTTCTATCTTAGCCCCCATATGGAGCCTTCCCTGCATTTTTTGTGATATCTCTGGGATAAAACACTCCCAGGACAACTGAACTCCTGGTTGCTTGTGAAAGAACAAAAACAGTATTTGGTAATGATTGGGAAAAGTTCATGATGGATTCACCCAGTGGGTGAATAATTGGATGGAAAATTAGCTATATGTGTCTAGTGGGGCTCTGATAGACAAATGTGAGGTAGAGGGTAGGGACACACACAATAAACTGCAAACAAATGATTCTTTAGAAATATCCTACTTGTCCACTGTTGATTTGAGATCTCCAATTTAAGATACACAGCCTCAATATCATCTAAGATTTTGGTTCACTTTAGTAAACACATAGTTATGAGTTAAAACATCAAATTTTATCAATTTAATCTTCATGATATAAAATAAATATGACCATTCTCCTACTCCGTTAAACCACCCCGTGTCTGCCTTATAATAAAAGTGGTTTTCCTATCAAGGAAAAATATTACTGAATAAGATTAAAACTATAACTTAATGCCTATCCTGTTTTTCAAAAGTACAATAGAAATCAAGGCAAACTTCAACATTAGCAGGGGGGGAAAAAAAGAATTATTTCTCCACAAAAGTAAACTTTTAGATGCTCTTATTACATTAAGAGAGAGAAAAAAGACTTTTTCCAGCCAGTCTCCTCTAAGAGCATTCTTTTGGACACTATGACATACTCATCTGTCATATCCAGGCTGGCCCACCTTAACCCACTCTGCCGAGCACACAAAAGAGCAGATTGATTGCAGCTGGTACAATAGAGTTACTGGCTCATCCAGTCAGAGTTTTTAAAAATCTTCAGCCTAGATTTCCAAAAATTTTTCCTCAAAATGATCCCATAGAGCAGTCGCTTCAACTGTAACAAGAAGATCTTTGAAAAGAATATGACTTGGAACATTTACAGAATCATATAAGTATTTCTTTTGCAACTCATCCTTTACCTTGGCAGGCATACATCCTCAAGTTCAGCTCAGGACTTGCAGTGACCAGGAGACTGAGATGAAATAGATTTGGCTTCATTGGCTTGGAGTGGATTCTTGGCTGAAAACCCAGGGCAGTGACTTGAGTGGTCAGATTTCCAAAATACAAAAGGACATCGCAAGGGAAAGGGAGAAAAGGAAATGGAGTGTGTGTGGTGTCAGAGGGGTGTGTGAGTGGGAAAGGAGCATAAAACAAACACATCAGAAACCAAGCCAAGCCTTGCCTCCCACACTGACTATCCCCCTTTATTCCCTGTGCTGGATGGTTCTTGTTCACCTCTCCAGATTCACTATCTACTCTCCTCTAACATGATTTTGCCCTGGAAAGTTAACCTTTTATTGATATCATCAGTGGGTTTCCATGCCTTTTGAAACTCCTAGTGGGTTTGGCCAATGGAAGGTACTGGCGGATGTTCTAAAGCTGAAGAGAGTGAAGTTGTTGCCATGAGTTGGCTGCCCTGCTATGAAAGTCAAGCTCCTGCCTGGTGGCTTCTCTCTGCCACCCTCTCTGGGTTCTGATAAATCCACTCCCATTTCATCCTTCAGATGGTAATGGTGATGATGAATCCTTGCTCTCACAAGTTCTGGGATCCTATAGTATCCTCTGATAATACCCTGAAATTCTGCTCACACCCCTGAAAAGATTCCATTTATTAAATTTCCCCTAAATCAATTTATTTGAGTTTTCATTTGTTTCCTATCAACACTTCAACAGATATATGTTCTAAATACAAGAGTTTTTGCAAAAAAAAAAGTCATGGAAATTGAGCTTAGGAAAGGCAGGTTAAAATCATAGCATGAGAGCTATGATGGCAATGAAACAGGCCCGTTCTTTTGTCTTTCATCATAAACAAATAGAAAAAAGCAGTGAATTAGGAGTCAGGAGACTTAGGATCTAGCCTTGGATTCAATCCACATTGGGTGTGTGGTCTTGGTCAATTAATTAAACTTTTCGTAGGATTCTCTTTCCTCACTTATATAATGGAAATAATCTCTCAGTATATCTCACAGCACTGTTAGGAGAATCAAATAATATAATGCTTTGGAAAAAGGCTTCTCTTTACTTATTTGTTTGTAAAAATATTGTAGGTGTTTCCAGACCTGGTAGTAATATCAACTCCTTTGAAGGTTTCTCTGAGCTGCCCAGGAAGACTTGATTCTCTTTTCTTTGTTTCCACACGACAATTGGTTTAAACCTCTATTAAAGCATCTATCTTATTATTGCCAATGGCTGTGATAAGTGTATCACTTTTAGTTAGATAATAAGTTAGAGGTTGAATTCAAAGCTTATCCATGGTGCTCATGTGCTTGGTACATAAAGATCTCAACACATACTTGTGGGATGAATGCATGTGCTCTTCTCTTTTTTCTCATCTCTTCGTCATGTTTATGTGTTACCATTTATCTCATCATCCCCTAGGCTTGTCCTACTCCTAACTTGTAGGAGTAGCCCCAAGTATCACATGACATCATACTAATAGCCCAGGAATAAGCTCCAAAGGCAGCCAGAGCAGAGAGCTAGCCATGTGTTACTTGATTTGGACAAATGAACTCTCCCAGTCCACTTTTTCCCCCTCAAAATTTGAACTGTTTTGTATAGATTTCTGTCCAAGAGAGCTTTGAAGCAGGAAGATACTAGAAATCTGGTCTTAGAGTAGACACTTTTGAGACTGTGTGAAGGCTGAAGAAGCAACCCTGATGAGCAAAGGGAATGGAAGAGGCAGACAGAAACAAGTGAGATGAGGGGCCACACCATCACTGACAAATGGCAATTCTATTTTTTGGGGGGGTTCAGACCCTAGAAGGCAGGGTTATATTTTGTTTAAATACCTCAGATCCGGTGACACTTCTCAGTGCCCTACTCTGTGACCTCTCTAGTTGGCTAGCTCCATGGTTTTTTTTTCTTGGCCATCCAGTGGGTTTTGATTAGAAGAGCCACTCTTAGTTTCCTCTCCTGGTCCTAACAGGGCTGCTGAGATAGTGAGTTAAGCCTGGCATTAGACCAATTCTGCTCCTGGGGCCACCTTGCACTTGTCATATGTGGCTTATGCCTTGTCTCATTTCTTATATTCATGGGCTTTCTTCTTGTTCACGAAGTTTTCACAGCTGGAATCGAATCGTCTTTCTTGCGTATCTGCTGAGCAGATGGCTGTCCCTTTCCTTTGCCATGGAGTGTCACAATCTTATTTTTAACCATTTTATTTCAATAGATCATTGTCCTTTTTCTCTACTTCATAGGTTCTCACATGTCACACAATTCCTGATAGTGTACAGCTCTCCAGCCAAAAAACCAACAAAAACCAACAACGAACAACAAATAAGCAAAAACAGGGTAAAAAGAGCAAGCAAAGAATGAAGCATTTCATAGATAGGCAAATCTTAGGCTTGGGGACCCTGTGGTCTGAATCTTGTCTCCCACATGTGAGTTAGGGTCTGTCCTTGGACTCTCGGTTGTTGACAGTAATTCCAGTGTCCTGGGCCAACCTGAATCAACACAATACGATTGATTTGGGACCTGCTTATTGATTTGCCTCTGGGGTCTGACGAAGAAAACCTTGAACCACCTCTGTAGGGAAGCTGTGAGCTAACTGAATTCCTCGGAGGGTTAGAGCCAACCAACTCTTTCCGAAGACTCAGGATGGGCAAGTTGCTGGAGACAGTTTTAATACCTGGAGTTACTGAGAATCGGAACTTGCCAAAAAGTTCCAAACTTAACAACAATTTCTGTCACAACGGTTTGAGAAGTACTGAAACAGAGAGGGGAAGAAGGAACCCAAAAGAGGAAGAGCAAAAACGTGGCTCTTGGGAAAATGGCTGGAGGTGTGCTGTGTTCTTACTATGAATGTGCTGACTTTTAGTAACTACTTCCCTTATACTGTAGTTTCTGTTGGGAAAGTCACTTCCTTTGAGTTACAGTTTAGATGCTTGCATGTTGCTGTTAGGAACTTTATGCTAACAGTTTCATTAAATAATTATCCATAATAATAGATTTATTTAATACTTGATTAATTTTTAAAGAAATAAAGTCATGTCCAGTTATAGAGTCCACTAATTGCCTTTATAAATATTATAAGTTGAAAACTTATAGAGGAATGGAATTTAATTTTTTTAAATTTTTATTTTTAGTTTTTGCTGCACAATGGCTTTCTTAATAAACTGATGGTGCAGAAGACATATAGACAGCATGACCAATAACTTGGCTCTACTTCCAAGGATTATAAGTGCTAATAGTAGGTAATGCAATGGCACCGAGAGGGAAAAACCAAAGGAAAAAAATTGAAATTCTTTGGCCAGATGTTTTTTTTGACCAGATCCCTTTCACCATCCTTCTCCCACGTCTGTCGTCAGGGATTCATTGCGGACAGCTGCATTCCCTAGCAACAGGTGAGCGAGCCAATTAGTATCCTCCAAACCTTGGGGTGACAGATATCTCCTCCATTTACAAAAGTAAGCTTGTTCCTTCCTTTAAAGTGAGAATTCAAACCTTGAAGTTTATTAAAAACTTTATTGAAAAAACAGTGGGTAATAAAATAAGTTTAATGTCACACACACACACACACAAAGAATGTGGGCATCTTAAAAAGAGGTAATGATAAACACATTTAATCTATTTGTCCCTGGTGAGCTGTAAATCAAGTCCTGAAATCTCAGACTTTGGTAATCATGTGAGCCCTAGCAAAAATGGCATGGGGTCCCATTCTAGCAACATCATAAACACATCACAAATTCAGCATTGACCTAAGGCTATTATTTAACATCTCTAAAACTCAAAATTTTAAAATCTGGAATTAAGAAGGAGAGCAATAGATAATACCTCAGGTTATTATGAAAATTAAAAAACATATTTTGTATAAGCTCAACAGTTTGCTGTTAGAAGTATTCTCACATATATGATGATATATTCCAGGTCATCTGAAGCGCATTCAACTCCCTAAAGTTAGGAAATCTAAATAGTGGTGTCTTAACCTTTTTGGGCTGCTACACCAGAGTACCATAGTGTGGCTTTTAACAACAGAAATTTATTATTCACAATTCCAGGGCTGGGAAGTCCATCATCACGGCACCAAGGATTAGATACCTGGTGAGTCCAGCTGCCTGTGTTTTTTTATGAGTTTCCTGAGGTGGAAGGGGTGACCCAGGAAGCTGACTGGGGTCTCTGTTACAAGGGCACTAATCTCCTCCAGGAGGGTTCTGCCTTAAAGACTTCATTTAAGCCTAATCACCCCCAAAGGCTCCACCTCCAGACACCATCACAATTTGGTCCCAACATAGAATTTTAGGAAGACACAACCATTCAGTCTATAACAAATGGCATCTCCGTTCTCTCCTGGAGTCCAGACCAAGGCAGCCATATCAAAACCTTCCCTGTGCCTGGGCCAGTGGCTTGGAAAAGGATGATTTGATTCACCTCCTAGGTATCAGGCAAGTTTTGTGCTTTCTGTTTCCAGCCTTTTCTCTGTCTTTTGCCTCTCTGCAGTTCCTTTTATCCCATCCCAGCCTATCTCCTTTATTTTTGTTTCATCCCCTTCCACCTAATCTATTAATTATCCTACAGTTTCCACTCATGGCTTGTAAGCATAAGAATAATTCTAAGGACACTCCTGTTTTTGAATAAAACTAAGTATTGATGAATAAAATCCAATGTCACCACCTTATACATTTTTAAAAGGCCAAACTAATTCCTTTTTGGATTATCTAAAAAGTCTCCATCTTCCCCAGTCTCTCCCCTCCACCCCAATTAACTTTTTTTTAAAATCTCAAATATTAATATGCAAGATAAAATAAAACATTTAAAACCTGATTTGTGACAACTAATGTACTAGAGGAACACCAATAAGGATCTCACAGTCTTGTTGGAAAGACAGACTTAAAATTCAGAATGTCAAGTTCTCTAGTAGAAGTTACCATTGGAAAGTAGTGAGAGGATAGTGAATGCCAGGTGTAGTAGATTATTACTTTCCCTTTTAAGGAAAGTATTTTTCAAAGTCTCCTTTGGGATTGGTTAGAATTAACGTGGTAAAATGTACATTGAATAAGAGAAATGTTAGGTTAATCTATACAAATTTTTATTGGTGGACCTCAGTGTTCTGAGAACTTGTCCTACTCAGCTTTTAACTCAGTTTTTAAATAAAACCATAGAAGTCATTCTCATAAGAGTATGTAAAATATATATATATATATCTGTCAGAAATAACTAATTCAAATGATGGTAAAAGATTTGCAGTAATCTGAGTATGTTGAACATTGCATCAAAATAATCAGATCCTAATTAAAGAGGAGGGAGCCTTCATTTATGAGTGTACTTTTGTATTTCTCTAATAAACATTCTTTTTTTAAAAAAAATATTTTATTGATTTTTTACAGAGAGGAAGGGAGAGAGATAGAGAGCTAGAAATATCGATGAGAGAGAAACATCGACCAGCTGCCTCTTGCACAGCCCCTACTGGGGATGTGCCCGCAACCAATGTACATGCCCTTGACCGGAATTGAACCTGGGACCTTTCAGTCCGCAGACCGACGCTCTACCACTGAGCCAAACCGGCCTCGGCAATAAATGTATTTCTCTAATAAACATTCTTATTCTTTGTGTTGGTTGTGCCAATTTCTCTTCTTACAACTAAAGTTTCCCAGATTAAGACAGCTAAAACCATCAATTTCTCAGGTGCCAATCTCAGGGGAATTGGGAAGCTACTAAAGAGTGGATGGAGGGAGTAGATTGGACCCTATGCCATGATCTGTTTCTTACCTTGGCATTGGTAAGGGAGATGGATTAATTAGTTTTGTTTGAAGTTAATGTGGTGTAAATAAAACTCAACAACAAAAATAAACCCCTGGATGTCATATTTACAAATTCCAGAGATAAACCAACTGGTAGCACAGTTGGGGCCAAATGCTCGCTTCAGGGAAAAATCTGCCTCTTGACTTTTGTTTCCTATGTGTTCTAGTTATTCTTAGACAGGTGCTCACCGAATGGTAACAAACATCTCACTCAGCATCTATGACTTACATTCTACTTACTCAGTAGAATGAAGATCTCTCTCGCATTATTATCAGTGGGATATATATATATATATGCCTAAGCAACCAGATGTCCGGTAGCTATGATGTGTACTGACACCAGGGGCGCAGATGCTCAATGAAGGAGTGAAAACCATAGGCATGGAAATATGAAACAGACTGATGAATCTCAGAGGGAAGTGGGAAGTGGGGAGGGTAGGAAGAGATTAACCAAAGATCTTACATGCATATTAGAGGCCCAGTACATAGATTCGTGCACTGATGGGGTCCCTTGGCCTGGCCTGCAGAAATGGGGCTGAAACCAGCTCCCTGACATCCCCCGAGCAGTCCCAGATTGTGAGAGGGCCCAGGTCAGGCCAAGGGACACTAGTCAATTATAAAAGCCTTGGAAAATAAGTACTTTTGCAGAAATGAACTGCAGGTAATCCTTGACCAACACTGTGACTGGTGCAGGTACACTTATAAATTGATTTTTCTTTTTTTTTTTTTAATGCAAAAAACCTTTATTTTCTGTGGATTGATCACTGAATACTTAAAAGAGAAGTTCTTTTACAAAGCAATTTAGAGAAGAATCAAAATAAAATATAAATTGGAGAAGGTATTGCAAAAATATTAGGGCTGTAAATGCAAAACTACTGCTTTAGTATTAATATAGATTTCAAAGTTAAAATAGGAAAAACCAATAACTAGCGGAGTGGGAATAAAAATATAAAAATAAAAATGCTTTCATTTTATCAATAGTGAAAGTTAAACTAAAACACATTTAAGAAAAATTGTGTTCATACCAGCACAATTTACAATAGCCAGGATTTGGAAACAGCCTAGGTGCCCGTCAGCAGATGAGTGGATCAGAAAACTATGTATCTACACCATGGAATACTATGCTGCCATAAAAAAGAAGGAATTCTTATCATTTGCAGCAACCTGGATGGAATTGGAGAACATTATGCTGAGTGAAATAAGCCAGTCAATGAAAGAAAAATACAACATGATCTCACTCATTTATGGATAATAAAGAACATTATAAACTGATGAACAAAAAGATAGATACAGAGACAGTAAAGCAACAAATAGACTGTCAAATTACAGTGGGGAGGGTAGGGAGATATGGGGGAGATAAGAGATCAATTGAAGGACTTGTATGCATGCATATAAGCATAACCAATGGACGAAAAACTCTGGGGAGGGAGGGTATGTATAGGAGTGAGGGGTGGGCAATGGTAAGATATGTACATATATAATACCTTAATAAAAAAAATGAAAAAAAGGAAAATTGTGTTTGACCTTAAAAACTAATGTATGTATTTATGATCTTTTGAACACAGAGGAAAAAAATAGGTATTTTATATTAAGTTCATTGTTCTATGTTAATATCTAATTAATTTTATATGTTAAATTAAGTTTAATACTATTTTCTTAAAATAACATCAGAAGTAAAATGTCAAAATCTCAAAAAAAAAAAAATAAAATGTCAAAATCTCAAGAGTTTTGACTTTCATTTATCTCTCTTTTTGTCCATGTTTAAGATCAGTGAATAAGTCTCTGAGAGAAGCTTCAGACAACATTCACCTAAAATTAATATTTACTTCTAAAGAGTTAGGATTTAGGATGGTTTTATTAAAAAAAAATTTTTTTTAAGCCCACTTGATATGGCTCAGTGGTTGAGCATCAACCTATGAACTAAGAAGGTCACAGGTTCAATTCTCTGTCAGGGTATATGCCTGGGTTGTATGATGCCCAGTAGGGGGTATGCAGGAGGCAGCCAATCCTATAATCCTTTCCTCTCACTCTACCTTCCTCTCTCTAAAAATCAATAAAAACATATTTTAATAAGCTTAATGGAGCCATATGGCATATAATTTGTGTTCTGACAAACACTAAGACCTACTTTCTCTTACCAAAGGAAATGACACATGTTTTACCAAAAATTCAGGTTGGTGTAGGGGGCAGCAACTGCTTAAGAGCAAATTGGCTCTGATTTGTTCTGAGGCAAAGCAGAAATCCCAACTCAAGGGCAAGGGCAATGAATGAGCTTCAACTTTATTTTGCCAATTGCTATAGCTGGCTTTTATTGGCTCAGTCACCATTGTGAGTACTCTCATCCTAAGTAAAGCAAATTATTTTTGAGTGCAAATTCATGAAGAGTTTTCACATAGACTATCAAAACGAAGCTTCAAACAGTTCTGTAAAATGGGCATCATTTCCCCATTATGTCAAAGAATCTCGGTTGTCACTAAAGTTCCTGTTCAAAATCAGGTACCTGACTCCAAATTTAGTGTTTGGAGTTCAGTTATGCTGTTCATGCTTCTGCAAAATAGCTGTATATTCATGCTTTAGGTCAATTTTAAATTTCTCTGGGGATAAACAAAATTGGATGCCCCACAGTAAGAGTTAATTGGTGCAATAGCTTTCTGCTGAAATGAAGGTTTGCTTTGCAACAGAAATTGCTAACAATTTTGTAAATCAAGTTAATGGAGCCATTTGGATAATGTTAAAAAGTATTTACCTAAACATGTTCTAAAACTTCATTTCCTGGAATCCAAGTGTTTAAATAACTGTAGCATGGTAAATACTCAAGTGTAATTTTGCTAAAGAGTTTATTTTGGCCGGAAGCCATCAGATTGGTTAATTGGTTATTTTTTTTAAAAACGATGTCATCCTTGGGGAGAAAATACTTAAAGATGACATTTGAGAAACTTTCTTAAACATTAATGTTAAATCTTTAAAATATTTAGAGAGAAAAATTAGAGGCTTGTTACAGGAAACCTGATAAGTTTATCTGTCTTAAGCTCAAAATAACTAGCATGTAATTCCTATAATCCATCCAGCTCTGAAATAAAATAACTAGTATGAAATAAGTGCAGGAAATTTGATAAATAGAAGACTCCCTTTAGGGATAAAAAGATTTATTTTGACAGAATTTTTTACTGCACTAATGGTTCTAATAAAGATAATGTTCATATTTTAAAAATTATGAGGTTCTAATATTTCTTCCTTTATGGCACATTTGTGAAATCCTATCTAATAAAAGAGTAATATGCAAATTGACCATACCTATCCTATACCCACAAGCCATACTCTATCAGCCAATCAGGAGTGAGTATGCAAATTAACCCAACCAAGATGGCTGCAGCCACGGAGCAAGCAGGAGGCTTGGGTTTCCATGGCAATGAAGGAAGCCAAGCTTCCCGCATGCCCTGGCCAGCCATGGACTCCACTTAAGGCTAAAAAGTTTCGATTACAGAAGATAAATAAATCCCAACAAAAATGGCTACGGTCACTGAGCAAGCAGGAGGCTTGGGTTTCCCTGGCGATGGAGGAAGCTAAGCTTTCTGCCTGCCCTGACCTGCCCTAGCCTCTGCTCAAGGCTACAAAGTTTCAATTATAGAAGATAAATAAATCCTAGATACCAAGGCCTCCACTTGGGTCATTGGGGGGTGTGGCCAGCCTGTAAACCACCACAAGCCCCTCACCCAGGCCACCCCACACCCCAAGGGAACTCCCATCCTGATTCGGGACACCCTTCAGGGCAAACTAGCTGGCCCCCACCCATACATCAGGCCTCTATCCTACCTAATAAAAGAGTAATATGCAAATTGACCTTTACTCCAACACCCAAGATGGCTGTCCCCATGTAGACACAAGATGGCCACCACAAGATGGCCAGCAGGGGAGGGACCAGGTCTGCAATGGAGAACAGTTGGGGGCTATCAAGTCTGCAGAGAAGGGCAGTTGTGGGGGACCCAGGCCTGCAGGAGAGATTAGTTGATTGGGACCAGGTCTGCAGGGGAGGGCAGTTAGGGGCAATCAGGCTGGCAGGGGAGCAGGTAGGCATCAATCAGGCTGGAAGAAAAGTGGTTAGGGGGTGATCAGGCTGGCAGAGAAGCAGTTAAGGGCAATCAGGAAGACAGTCAGGTGAGCAGTTGGGAGCCAGCATTCCTGGATTATGAGAGGGATATCTGACTTCCCCGGGCAGTTGGACATCCCCTGAGGGGGTCCCAGATTGGAGAGGGTACAGGTTGGGCTGAGGGACACTCCCCCCCATGCATGAATTTTATGCACCCGGCCTCTAGTAAGACTATAAAAAACCATGGTGTCTCTTAAAGATTTTTCATTTTAAAAAACATGCCTGCATTTTTTTTTTATTTTTTTTTTGTCACTCAGTGGTAGTTAAAAATAGTGTAGTGTTGTGGCAACAGCCTGAGGTTATTGTAATAATTGAGTGAAGATAAAACAATGCACTTGAAAGCTCCTGTTACACAGTAGACCCTCAACAATCAAGTCTTACATTCTTCATGGGGCTGGAAGTTTATGGGAAAAACTATTCATTTAAAAATTTTACTTTCTAAAATTTTAAAATTTACTTGGCCCCAAACTGTCAACAAACATATATTGTGTGCTTGTGCATTTGAAGAGACCTTGAGTGTTGTTTTCCCAGAGTAATGTAGCATATGTGTCAAAGATTTACTGCAAGCATTGTTTATTTTGTCTTCATTAGCAAGAGCTGATGAGACCCAGTTTGCTTAGCCTCTGCAAAGAAAAGAAGTAAACTTTGATTAACTTGCAATGCTCCAGTTTCAGTGAAATACTAGTAGCAATCTGGAGGCAAAGGCACCACATGAATCAACTCTTTCTAAACTCACATGGAGACCAGCTGGATGCCCAGGTACACCAGTTTCACATACAAAAATGTCCGATAATTCTTAACCCAGGTTCTCTGTCCCATTATTTTCCCTTTCATGTAGAGAAAGGAGTCTATATTTAAATGAAAACAACAACTGATGACTAGCTTACTTGTTTTAATGTCTTTATTCAAGACTATATTTGTTTTTATTTAAGAAGTCTATTTAAAGTACAATTAAGCATACACAAATATGTATTGAGAAGATAAATAATTTCCAAGAAACAGTAAATGTTCATTGAACAATCATGTATAATAGTGTCCAATGGCAATAATTGAACAATGACTTGTGACCTTGATTAAAATCCATCTCCTGAATCTTTTAAGCTATAGCAAATCATGAATACAGGGTTTCTATGGAATTCTTAATTTAAAAAACATTGACAAGGTATTAGGGAAGCAAAAATATTTATTCCTCTAGTTTCAATTCTGTTACAACTAGATGTTAAACTTAAATATCTCTTACAATAAATCCATCCACCTATCCACTTATAATTGTACTAAACACAATGGGAAGGTTGCAAAAAAAAGCTTAAGAAATTTGGAGATATAAGACATGAAAAATTAGAGGTCATAATTTAAGGAAGAAAACACTTTTCCTCTATCCTGTTAAGTAAACTTTATGGGTTGGGGACTGAATTAAACTGACAAAAGACAGTTTAATAAGATAATAGATTTATTTCATATGCACACAGAAAAGAAGTCAAACCCCCCAGAAGTGATTTGCCCTGGGAGCTTATATGCCATTTTAACAAAGGATGATAAATCGTGAAGTAAGAAGGTAAAGAGGTTTGGGCTTCTTGGGCAATAAATTGTGGGAAAGTAAAGCTACAGGAGAAACCAATGAAAGATGAGAGTTATTTGTCAGGCATGTTACACAAACACAAATCAGTCCTTTCTCTAGTGACAAGGGTCACCTCCTCTTCCTGGAAGAGGAGAAGGGAGAGGAGACACCTTCACAAAGGGAAATTTATGCAATCTTTTTAGGTAGAAAGGAAGAACAAAGGTCCTTCTGCTTTATGTTTCTCAGTTGCCTTTACCTTAAAAGAATCTCTATGCCAAAGTGGCATATCTGGGGTGGAACATTCTAATTCCCTTCAGTAGCATAGTGCAAACAAACAAACAAACAAACAAACAAAAAAGCGCAAAGTAAATATAGATCCCAGCCTGTCCCCGCAACCCCTCCAATCCTTACTACTAAAGTGTAGTTACAGATATTAAGTTCTCTGACACTCAGCCATCTTGTCTAAGATAGAGATGATGATTCTGACGGCACCTACAAGTTGAAATTAGGACTAAAGGAAAACTGTGTGAGACATTTGTAAAGTATTTAAAACTTTACACATGTTAACTATTGCCTATTAAGTACACTGTGTGGTATAGACTCCCTGTTAGTTTTTCTCAATTTAAACAACAACAAAGAAATTCTGATACAGAGAGGGGCGGGTGCAAGAGAGACTAGCTTCTACCCTTCTGAGAATATTGTGGGGTTTTTTCATATCCTTACACCAGTATTAACAGTTTTTTCTTTTATTTCAAAATATCGATATACCGTGATATTCTCTTTAAATTGCACTTAAGATTGTTATGTTCTTCTCTCCCCACTAACTCTTACCTTAATAGACAACCTTTGCTTAAAATGCACTAAGTAGTTCTCCAGAAAAGTATTAGTGATGGCTCAGGTTTCAGAGCCAGGCCTCCTGGAGGAAATGGCACACAGGAAGAAGAGAGCTTGGGCCAGGAGGAGGACAGAGGGAGAATGGTCTTCAGGAATAAAGCGTAAACAAGGAGAAGCAAGCACAGGGTGTGCAGAGAAATTAAATGTGAAAATAGTATCTTAAAATATTTAAAAATATAACCCTTGTGACAGTTTAATACTTAAAAATGGTTCCTTCTGAAAAGTCACTGAAAGGAAGATTTTTGTTCTATTATTGTTCTGGCTATTTTGTTTTATCATCTATCTTTCTGAAGAACATGATCTCATTAATGCACAATTTTGAAGGCCAATTTAAGTGTCAAGATGTAAAGTCCTTTATAATAATTCTGTTCTTTCTTAAGAGAAGATATACTTAATTTAGCTGAATGCAAATTTGGTGGTTTTTGTTTTTTTGTTTTATTTTTCCCCCCAATAAGAGCTTTGGTTTAAAAAAAAAAAAAAAAAAAAAAAGGAAGTTATCCGTTCTTCTGAAAAATGCCAACTCTTGTACTGAAAAATAAAGCAGAACTTTTAGCATCAAATGAATATGACCTTCTTAGACTCAGGCAGCCCAGTAATTCATGAAGGTGCCCAGCTCTGTTTGGCACCAAGCCATGGAGATGCACTTTGCCAGCTTATCTTTAAGTTGGTAGAAAGAAAAGGAGAGGGACTGCCTAACTGTATTATGTCCATAGAGCAATCTGTCACTTTGCCAGTCCTGATGATGAGATGGACCACGCCCTTCTAGAGACTTCTGAGATATCAACTATTGCCACACATAAGAATTGTATCCTTCAAGTCTCTCTGTTTGATATAAATGTGAAATATGTTCTTCCTCTTCTCTGGGACATTCTAGGAGTGCCTGGCAAGAGGCTGCTTGCTGGAGTCCAGAGCCAAGCTAATCAACTTTCCTAAATCAAAACAGTGTGTGCCGGATGAGCCCCAGGCAGATTTCAGGAATGTAGAACATTTGGTGAGTTTGCATGTTGCACCAAGAGACTCTTGTTTGCTTTGTTGGTTCAACCAAAGCCAAGAACTTCCTGGGGAGCCAGAAACACTTGGGTCCTACTACAGTTCTTTGAAAAGCCCTCTTCCATTCATTTATTCACAAGTGCATTGCAGATTCCTACAGTGTAGAATATATTGTGCTGAGGGCTCTGGCCGACAAGTGTGTATAAACACATAAAGCTCTCTGCTAGAGGACTGTTCAATTTCTACGGGAGACAGGCATACATACAAATAAATGTAATGAAAATAAAGAAAAAATCACTGCCATGAGACATATTCATTCTATCTTTCAACAAATTTTACTGAGCATTTGTTGTCAGCCAGACACTCTGCTTGCCTTGTTAAGGAGTTAAATTCATCCTGTGGGTACTCGAAGCCATTAAAATGTTTAAACAAGGACTAGCATGATAAGATTGTGCTTTAGAAAGGCCTGTCTGTTGCAAAGTGGCAAGATTAGAGTCAAAGCAACTCTATAGAGGATGTTTTAATAATTAGTCAAGAGATGCTAGTGGCCTGAATTAAGGCAGAGAAGTAGAAGTGGAGAGAAGGAATGGTTTGAGGAGGTATCATTGGAAAACTTGGCCACTGATGAGATGAGAAAGCAATAGAGGAGGGGGAAAACCTTGTCAGGGTGTAAGTCCATGTTTGGGGGATAACTGAACATGACACTGGGCAATAAAACTGATGTCCTGGTTCCAGTTAAGGCAAGAAGTGGAGAAGTTCAAGGATCTGTAGGAGTTTGCTTACTATACAATAGGGCAATTTTTCCACACTGGATCAGGCCCCAGTAGTGGGTCAAGAAATCAATCTAGTGAGTTTTAACCAGCATCAATTAAAAATTTAAAGCAGCTTTAATAACTTATACACCAGCCGGGACTGGTTTGGCTCAGTGGATAGAGCGTCGGCCTGCAGACTGAAAGGTCCCAGGTTCGATTCCTGTCAAGGGCATATACCTTGGTTGCAGGCACATCCCCAGTAGGGGGTGTGCAAGAGGCAGCTGATCGATGATTCTCTCTCATCGATGTTTCTAACTCTCTAGCCCTCTCTCTTCCTCTGTGTGAAAAATCAATAAAATATATTTTAAAAAAATAATAATAACTTATACACCATAATATGCACTTATAATAAATGTATAATACAATGATTTTTAGTAAATTTAAAGTTATGAAGTCATCACCACAATCCAGTATTAGGACATCTCCAACATCCCAACAAGTTTCCTATGCCATTTGCTGTTCATCTTTGCTTCCATTCTCAGCCTTAGGCAATCACTGATCTGTTTCCTGTCTCCTTTTATTTGCCTTTCTGGAATAGTTCACATATGTGGAATCATACAATTTGTAGGATTTTGGGTCTAGCTTCTTTCACTTAACTGTTTTTGAGGGTCATCATGCTGAGCTTGTATCAATAGTTTGTTCCTTTTTTATTGCTGAATGGTCCATTGTTTGGCTATGCACATTGGGTTATCCATTCACCAGTTGATGGACATTTGGATTGTTTCCACTTCGGAGCTAATATAAATAATGCCACTATAAACATTTGTGTGTTAGTCTTTGGATAGACGTGTCTTCATTTCTCTTGGACATATCTCTAGAAGTGAACTGGCTATGTCATATGAAAAAATTATGTTTTACTTTTTAGAAACTGCTTAATTATTTTCAAAATGGCTGTTTCATTTTACATTTCCAGCAGCAATGTATGAGTGTTTCAGCTGCTCCACACTCTTCATGTAGTAGTGTGTTTTTCTTATTATAACTTTTCTGGTGAGTGTGTAGTAGCGTCTCATTGTGGTTTCTAATATTCCCAATGACTAATCTGGTTGAGCACATTTTCATGTGCTATTTACCACTCATATATCTTTAACTCTTGTGTGCATTTATATTGGATTGTTTATCTTCTGATTATTGGATTATGAGGGTCCTTGATATATTCCTTTATCAGATATAAGATCAGCAAATTATTTTTTTCTAGTCTATGACTTATCTTTTCATTTTGTTAATGGTATCTTTAGAAGCACAGCAGTTTTAAATGAAATCCAATTTATCCATTTTTCTTTTATGGATTTTTCTTTTATGGATTTTTCTTTTATGGTAGTTTATCTAACAATTATTTGCCCAACCCAAGGTCATAAAGATTTGTGCCTGCTTTCTTCAAGAAGTGTTATTTTCGCTGCTATATTTAGGTCTATGATTCATTCTGAATTAAATGTTATGCATAGTATCAGGTAAGAATATATCTTTATTTTTTGCATGTGGATATGCAATTGTCACACAATCAATTTTTTAAAAAAGAGAATGGAGTAAATGGGATAAAGGGTGGAGAATGGGGGAATATCGGTAATACTATCAACAATAAAAATATATTTAAAAAATAAAAAAGAGAATGAAAGATATGAATTGCATATAGTTTTGTACAACATGTATATACAATATTTCATGTGTTTTCTGAAAAGAAAAGGATTTCTTTTGTTGGTTCATGATCAAAATGTCTTCAAATTTCCAGCACACAGATCTGGTTAGGAAGAGCAGATAGGCAGAAAGCAATTGAGAGTGATGCTTGTGAGAAGGGAAGCCCAGAGCCTGGACTTCCATCATCCTACATCCAAGCTGAGAGTGAGAGGAGCTGGTGAGGGTTTTACTGAGTGGGGGATTCAGGCTGTGGACAAAAGCCAGCCATGAGGGTCAGAAATCTGTGGAAGTATAATGAAGGAAGCGTAATGCTTACATGGAGGATTAGGGAACACTTCCCAAGGGAGAGAATATTTGAGTTGGGCTTGAAGGATTAATAGGCTTATTCAGGCATCCCAGAGAAAGGAGGCACATTATTCCAGGAAAGAGCAGAGGTCCAAAAATGAACAGAAGAACTAGAAATAAAGGAGCCACAGCCCACTATGGGGAGAGAGGATAGAAAAGTAAGTCAACTGTGATGAAAATTGCACTAATAAAGAAATCAGAGTTTTAAGCTTTTAAAACCAAAAGCTTAATTGTGTTTCATCTCCTGATAAAATAAGGACGAATGTCTGTGTTTTTTAAAGTGTGATTAAACTAATTAAATTAAAGTTTGTTATATATAATAAAGTCTTTTATCCATTCACTATTCAGTCATTCAAAATTTGTATATTTTAATTCACTAAGACTCACTTTTTCCTAAATAATAAGCTTTTTAAAAATTGACATTGCCTGTAATGACCTGTTCATTTAAAAATTATTATAACATTATGAATTAGGATCTTTAACCTCTCAAGATATAAGCTAAATTATTTTCTGAAAGTTAATTTAGCATAGAGGCCAAAAATATCAGAGGTGTGGGCAGGCACATGCATTTTTACAGCTCACAGTTATATTTTAAAATTCCTATTTGACATCTGTCACAAAGTACTAGATGTCTGAGATAAATGTTTTTTGACCTTGAACATGTATAACTGCAAGGCCTAGATTGCCCTACCTGTAAATTAAGTTTTCTAAGTTTCTCTTGCTAAGTTAGAAACATGACTATTTTAGGCATCTTCAGTGTAAACGATATTCTCTAACATGCCGAGATACAAAAGCAATAGAAAAATTGACCAACTGAACAAGAAAGTATAATTAATGAGAATAATGGCCATTTATACACATTTATAAGAAATCATTTTTTTCATAGTAATCTTTTAAATTCTTAACCACATCAAATATCTTTTTTTTTTTGCAACTAGTTTGTAACAGATATGATTCCTTATCTTAGGCAGCATGCATTTAGTCATTTATTTATTTATTAATCAAATACTTCTGGGCCACATGCAGAGCACTGCCCGGGGTCCTGTATGGGCACAAACTCCTGAAAATGGTAATTTTAAGATAGGGGTGTCGAACTCAATCAGAGAAGGGGCCAAAATCTAAAATCCAGCCTAAATCGCGGGCCGAATGGTTTACTGAACAGTCATAAACTGTCATTGTGATGGAAACTCAGCGGAGTGCAGTGATGACAGCGCGGTGCGGGCCACATTGCAAGGCCTGGCGGGACGGATTTGGCCAGCGGGCCTTGTGTTTGACACATGTGTTTTAAGATCTCATTGAGGGAGCTAGGAGAGCAACATAGGAAAGGATGGTACTGGACAATATGTATAATCTGTAGGGAAGGGGAGTCAGACTAATAGCTACTCTAAAGTACAAGGGAGTGAGAACTCATTTTCAGATGTGACAAGGAAGACCCCAGATTCAGGATTTGAGAAAAGTCCTTAGCATCCTAATAAGCACCTGCTCCCAAGAATGATGCTGACTCACTGAAAGTTAGATCAACTTGGCAGAAGAGCAGTCATGCAATTTGTGTCAGTGTGAGCCCATGAACCATAATAAGCTTTTTATGGACCTAACCCTAGGTCCATAATATGTGACAATGTCCCCTCAGAACGTTTTAGGGTGTTTTCTGTAAGTGACCCTTACGTCTGCCCTGCATTTACTGCCCCCTATTTTCTTTGTCAGCTGTCAGTTTAGAGGCAGAGCTACACCATAGACATACAGGAACATAGAGGTTTAAAAATATTTACGTCAAGTTGGAACAAAACTTAGGAAATGGATGATATTTAAGTATGCTATTTTAAATCTCACATTTCCTCTTGTTGAAGCTGGCAGAAGTTATCTGAATGCCTTTAAAGATTAAGACACAAGTTTTCCCTGATTTCGTTTTGGTCTTAAAAAAACATTGCTTCTTCTTTAAAAAAAAAAAATCCAATTTTAGAGGCAAGTAGAGACAATTTATAACCAGTATATGTATGAACTTACATATTCCGGGTATAGTAGAAAGTGGTGGGCAGGGAGAGGCCAGGACTTGAAGTTAATGTCTACTTCCATCATTACCTCATTGTGAAGTCTTGGATAAATCTCTTAATTGTACTAAGCTGGGGTTTTTCTCAGCCACAAAATGAGGGGATTGAAATAAGTGATCTTTAAATCCCCTTCCAGTTCTAATGATTTAAAAAATATTTATAATTTATTCTGTGTAGAGGCAAATGCCCAAGTTTTATTATTATTGACTCATTAGTGCCAATACTGAGAAAGTCTCCTTAAGTTGAAGCAGATCTGCCTGGGAAGGCTGCCTGGGTAAACAGGTGTGAAATACTGTGTGTGTTTGCTTTGTGTTAGCATCAGTGCTAATCAAATGGCTGAAATAGCTATGACCCTTTGCGAATCAATGCAGCTCATTTGCAAATGGGGAAATTCTAAGGAAGCAATTGCTGGCATTTAGTCCGAGAACTGTAACTAGCATATGACTTAATTGCTCAATAATACCAAATAATTTATCTCACAATAATAGAGTGGAAAAAGTAGGCAGTCAAAAGAAAAACAACCCCAAGGCAATAAAGTACTCTCACCGAGGACATTTTCCTGGGTGTCCTGAAATCTTCCCAGAGACAGCTGTCTGCTCTGCCTACATCCAGTCCCCTCCTCTTTGTGGGTTTCAAAAGAAGCAACACAAATGTTTCACAATGTGTTTGGCTCGTGATAGGCCTGTATTCCAGGATTATTTTGTCATGAGTCCTAGTTGCCAGGAATGTGCTCAACTCGGAAGAGGTATTTCTAGGCCATGGTGCCTGAGGATAGCAGGTATGCCTGCAGCGGCTGCCTCAAACCAAGGTTCCCAGTCCCTGAGCACTGGATTGCTTTGGTGATGCCTGCAGCACCTCCAGGGGGGACAATAATATCCAAGGAAACTGCCCAAGCAAATGCCCTGCTCTAGTTACTGAGAATGTTCTTGCTAATGTAGAGGTTATTAGGAAGTGTGGAGACTTTGGGTTATTTCAGGCCAAGAGCCTGTTCCTCATTCTAATGAGAAGCCATCTCTATTTCCCCAAATTTGTTGATGGATTGATAATCTGGGCTGGGGAGTAGACAATGTACCAAAAGGACAAGTCACTCAGTAGAGGGACAAAAAGGGGCAGGACGCAGGGGAGTGAAGGGTTTCAGACAGAAAGCAAAGATCAGTCATGTGATATGGTGGACGGAGCATGGACTTTGGAGCTAGACAGAGCCAGGTGTTCATCTCAGCTCTACCACTTCCAGAATGCCTGACTTTACATTTCAATCTCCAAATCAGAAATAGTAACCCTTACTTCATGAGACTTTGTGAGGATGAGATAATGTGTGTGAAGTGCCTCGAGTACAGTGAGCATTAAAAAAAATGATCTTTCCATCCTCACCCGTTTGGCTCAGTGGATAGAATGTGGATGGAGGGGTCCTGGGTTTGATTGTGGTCAAAGGCACTTACTTCAGTGTAGGCTCCTCCTTGGTCAGGCCCTGGTCAGGGTGTGTGCAGGAGGCAACCAATGAATGCGTTTCTCTCACATTGATGTTTCTCTCTGTCTTTCCCTTTCTCTTCCACTCTCTAAAATCAATGGAAAAATATCCTCAGGTGGGAATTAAAAAATAAAATCTTTCCCTGCTTCTAGCACTGCTACTGTATCCCCCAACAGTCATATGTTGAAGTACTAAGCCTTAACCCTCCAGAATGTGACTATATTTGAGACAGAGTCTTTATAGAGGTCATTAAGTTAAAATATTGTAAAGGTGGACCCTGATCCAATATGTATGTTTGGTGTCCTAAGAGGAGCAGGGGATTAGGACACAGACACACACAGAGGGAAAACCACGTGGAGATGCAAAAAGAAGATGGTTATCTATAAGCCAAGGAGAGAAGCCTCAGAAAACATCAACCTTTGATCTTGTACTTCTAGCCTCTAGAATTGTGAGAACATACACTGAGTGGTCAGATTATTATGATCTCTGAAACGCATAACAATCTGGCCACTCAGTATATATATATATATTTGGAGGCCTTGTGCATGAATTCATGCATGGTTGGGGTGCAGCCAGCCTAGCCAGGGGGAGGGGACATGGGTGATTGGCCGGCCTGCCTGCTGGTCAAACTTCTGTTTGAGGGGACAATTTGCATATTAGCCTTATATTATATAGGATATACACTGAGTGGCCAGATTATTATGCATTCAGAGATCATAATAATCTGGCCACTTAGTGTATATTTCTATTGTTTAAGCCACCCAGTCTGTGGTGTTTTGTTACAATAGCCTTAGCAAACTAATACACGTTGATTTAATAAGGTGCTTCACTTTAAACCCTGTGTGGACATGAGTAGTCATCTGAGGGCTTTCTACCAGTCTCATTGATTGAAAACTCTCATTAACCTTCTTTTTGGAGGCAGGTAAATAGGATAGCAGAGAATGGTTTTCAAAGTAACATCTTCCCATCTAGAACACAGTTTAGGGTTAGTTGTTGCAATGCTTTAAAGTGCCTCTCACGGTGTCAAAGAACTAGTAGTGAGCTCTGGAGCTCTGTGGCTTCCTTGCTGAGAGGTCTACTGTGGACCTTTAAGAGACACTGAAGCTCGTTTTAATTTAATGACTGAAAAGTGAGGCTGGAATGTAAATGAACAGGATGGCCTCTCAAGGAATCTTACCGCTGTTGCCTCTAACATGAATTTAAGGAAATGGGCATCATTGAGATTAAACTGATATTAACATTTTTCCATATTTGATTCAGAAAGAAAAAAGGAAGGAAAGGAGGGAGGGAGGGCAAAAGGAGAGAAGAAAGAAAGGAAGAAAGAAACTTCCAGTTTCAGCTCCGACATGTAGAGCTTAGAAGTCATCACTCCTATTCTCAAAATAAGAAAAAATGAGGCCAGGTCGGTGTGGCTCAGTGGTTGAGCATTGACCTATTATGAGCCAGGAGTTCATGGTTCAATTCCTAGTCAGGGTATATGCCCAGGTTGTGGGCTCGATCCCCAGTGGTGGGTGTGCAGGAGGTAGCCAATCAATAATTCTCTCTCATCATTGATTTTTCTATCTCGTCCTCTCCCTCCAGCTCTGAAATCAATAAAAAATATATTTAAAAAGCAAAAGAAGAAGAAAAAAGATAAACAAAGTAAAAATGGGAGATCCAAGATGGCTGCGCCCAGGTGAACACCTAGCCGCAGCCGCACACAACAATTTCAATAAAATACAACTAAAATATAAAACGGACATTGCCCAGAACTACAGGAAGGTTGACTGACTGGAAATTCTACAGCGAGAAGCAAGGAGAAAACCAGAAGGAGGCGCGGAGGAGCTGGAAAAGCCCAAGGTACAGAGACGCGGCGCGCGGAGAGGACGGAGCCGGAGAGGAGGGAGGCCGAGTGCCTGGCGGGCGTTCCCGAGCGGAAAGGAGAGAAAAGCTCCGACTGTGCTGGGCCCCCAACTGCTCTGAACCCCACATCTAGGCCAGTCCCCGGGGACTCGGGCTCAGCCATAGGGAGCCGGGCTGTAAGGCGGAACCCCGGGGAAGTGGCGAAAGGAGGTCCCGGCGGTGCGCACACTGCGCGCAGAGAAGGGACGGTCGGCTGTGCTGCGGGATTGCCCTGACGGGAAGGAGACTGGGGCTCCAGACTGCTCTGAACGCCACCTCCAACTCCACTTCCAACTGAACTGAACCCCAATACCGGGCTCATTGTGTGAGAGCATAGACTGTTTGGCAGCAGGCGAAAATTGAGGGCACCTTTCTCTCAGAGGCGCCAGCAGCGAGCACTGAAGGACCCACATAGGGCGGGGCTGATGGAAGCCAAAGCTGCAGGCTCCATCCTGAAACCCTGTCCCATCTGTAACTGCGAAATGCGACAACAAAATAGATCACAAACGAAAGAAATGGAGGACAAAAAGCATCTGGATATAGAGTTCAAATCTACGCTTATAAGGTTTTTCAAGAATTTCCTAAAAAAGATGGATAAGATCTATGAGGACATGAAAAGAGATCAACTAGAATTAATAAGGAGTCAACAAGAAATGATAAGGGATCAACAAGAAATGATAAGGGATCAACAAGAAATGATAAGGGATCAACAAGAAAAAAAGAATACATTGTCTGAAATAAAAAATATTTTACAGAGTCCTAAAAACAGAAGGGAAGATCGCAAGAATCAAGTCAAAGATTTGGAACATAAAGAGCCAGAAGACACTCCTCCACAGAAGCTAGAAGGCAAGAGAATTCAGAAAATTGAAGATAATGTAAGAAACCTCTGGGACAACTTCAAGCGAACCAACATCAGAATTATGGGGGTCCCAGAAGATGAGAGAGAGCAAGATATCGAAAACATACTGAAAGAAATAGTGACAGAAAACTTCCCGCACCTGGTGAAAGAATTAGACTTACAAGTCCAGGAAGCTCACAGAACTCCAAACAAAAGGAATCCAAAGAGGACCACACCGAGACACATCATTATTAAAATTCCAAGAGCAAAAGACAAAGAGAGAATATTAAAAGAAGCAAGAGCAAAGAAGGTAGTTACCTATAAAGGAGCACCCATACGATTGTCAGCTGACTTCTCAACAGAAACCATGCAGGCCAGAAGGGAATGGCAAGAAATATTCAAGGTGATGAATAGCAAGAACCTACAGCCAAAAATAATCTACCCAGCAAAGCTATCACTCAGAATCGAAGGCCAGATAAAGAGCTTCACTAATAAAAAAAAGCTAAAGGAGTTCATCACCACCAAACCAGAATTATATGAATTGCTGAAAGGGGTTCTTTCAGAAGAGAAAGTAAACAAAGATAAAAATTATGAACAACAAATACATAACTATCAACAAGTGAATCTAAAAACCAAGGAAATTAAAAAAATCTGATGAACAATATTAACTGTTGAATATAATAGAATCAGAGGTATGGAAGGGGAGTGAACTGACGATTCTTGGGGAAAAGGGGAGAGGGGGGCGTGGGAAGAGACTGAACATAAACTGTGCACCTATGGAAGAGGACAATGGGGAGAGGGGAAAGGGCAGAGGGTGGGGTGGGAACCTAGTGGAGGAGAGCAATGGTGGGGGGGGGGGAAAGGAACATTTGTAATAATATGAACAATAAAAACTTATTTTTAAAAAAAACAAAGTAAAAATGAATGACTTTTGTTAGATTGGTCAGAGAGTTGAGGTTACAGAGCAAACTGCCTTCACAAAACTGAAGAGATCGGCAAATAAAGGAAGTCACAGCCAAGATCAGGTTACTGGGAGTAGAAGTTGCTGGAGTCAGTATTAGTAGGAATAATAATTTTAACATATTGCTAAAGGCTGAGTGTGGACTAGCTTGAGAGTTTAAAAATCCTAGGCAGGGGTGTGTTTGTCGTTTTAGTGGTTGTCGGGAGTACACTTTTGTGGGGTTTGCCTCCAGAAGTCCTACCAGATTCTCCTGTTAAAGATCAGAGGAAAATCCCTTCCTATTTTAGGAGGGAGGAAGGGAAAAGTAAACCTTTGAATTACACTGAGTGGCCAGATTATTATGATCTCTGAACGCGTAATAATCTGACCATTGTGTGTGTGTGTGTATGAGGCCTGGTGCTTGAATTCGTGCATGGGTGGGGTCCAGCCAGTCTGGCCAGGGAAAAGGGACATGGGGGATTGGCCGGCCTGCTTGCTGGTCGAACTCCTGGTCGAGGGGACAATTTGCATATTAGCCTTTTATTAAATAGGAAATACACTGAATGCCAGATTATTATGCGTTCAGAGATCATAATAATCTGGCCACTCAGTGTATGTTCAGAGGGAAAGTAACCATAGAAATACACACAGATTGTTATCCATGACAAAGATCAATGCTCCAGGACAAACCACTTTAACACAAAGGACAATTCGACAGCTGAGGGACCCTCCTGCCTTCTTCTATCACACAAAAAAGGAGAAAAAAAATGGCTAGAAAGCACTGCAGAACCTCAAAGCCCAGTGACTTTGACCCATAAAAAGATTGAGATTTAATCGTGGGCTTATAGAATGCTTCTCCTCCCCAACTTCTTAATATCAACAGGGATCCAGTATAATGGTGGATGACAACTACGAGAGCTGTAACACACAAACTCTGGTTAAGAAGGGGTTCACAGGGAAACCCAAAGGCAAAAACAAGCAAGGGAACTGGATGGAACTGAAGCACTGGCTCCGAGAGCTGCAAGAAACATACACAGCTTTCTCTTATTAGGTAGATACTAGTAGATATATTTTCAGTTCCGTCCTTAGAATAAGTCAATTAAAAGAATATGCTCAATGTTTCCAAGGCCTGTTTTGAAATCGCTCTTTTAATTAGAGGCTCTTTGCTTTTGGCTTCATTAAACTTTTCTAGTCCATTTCTTTACATGGAAACCAAGAAGCTTTCACAGTTTTCTGGAGCTTCAGGCTACTGTGCTTCTACCACAGCCACTTGAAAGGCACACAAAAAAAGTAGATCAAAACAGAAATTCCTAATTTTTACCTTTTGGCTTTCAAATTAATGACCTGTATACAAAGAGGTGGGCAGCAAAGTGGGCACAGGTTAGTGCTTTCCTTTGTTGTTTGGTAGCTTACCTGTGTCACCTGGCAGGCTGGAGTCTGCATAATTTCCATAATGACCCAATTTGGCCCCCGTGACTGTCACCTCCTGTCCACATCTATCACAGCTTCCGCCTGGGAAGACTTCGCGTTTTCTTCATGACCAGAGATCACAGAGAGCGCTATTACTAAGACATCGGTAGAAAAATGAAGTAACAGGCCTGCCAATATTCTTAATGGCCTTAGTAATATTGAAAATTCATGTGCTTAATGCTCACCTCATTCATAGTTGCCTTTGCATTATGGATGGCAAGACCAGGCATTTTGCTGAGACAAAAATGGCCCAAATGTCATGAAAGTGTGGAGTAGGAGAGTGAGAGAGAAATATTACAGCAGCATTATAAAATTTCAACTCAAATTCATCTTTATAGGAGAGAATTACAGGATATGAGGAAAAGGCAGTCAATCAGGAGACTGACGACTCCCTGTATATTATTCTTTATTTCAGTTAGTTTATGCTTCATTTCTGACTGGTTCTTTTCCATTTTTATTTATTTATTTATTTTTTAATTCTCACTAAGATCCTTAGAAGTGTCACTAAGTTCCTCAGAGGTTTCTAGAAGATTCTTGAGTAACCTTATAACTGTGGCTTTGAACTCCATATCCAATAGTTTGCTTTCTTCCATTTCTTTCATTAGAGACATGTTTCTTTGTCTGCAGATTTTGGCTGATTTCCCTGTGTTTGTTTCTATGTATTGGGTAGATGTTAGGTCTCCTTGAGTTGACAGAGTGGCTTTGTGTAGTAAGTGTCCTATAGGGCCCAGTGGCTCAGCCTCCTCAATCACCTGAGGTGGACACTTTTGGTGCACCCCTTTGTGGGCTGTGTGCACAGTTTTGTTGTAGTTGAGCCTTGATTGGGGTTGGTGTAACTGGGAGGAATTGACTGCTAGGCCAATTGGCTGTGGGACCAGCTGCAACTATAGTGGGAGAGCTGTTTATATTTTTTTATAAACAACAGGAGACAGCCTTATGGGGCAAGACTTGCTTCAGAAGGTTTTTAGTGCTCACTGAGTCTGCCCCTTGAGTGTGTTGCTTATGGATGTGTAGAGTTGTAATCTGATATAGTCTGACACTGGCCACTGGGTTCACTGGCTCTTGAGTCTCCAGGAAGATGCAAAGTCAGCCACTGCATGGGACCATTCAAATGCAAAAGCTGCTGAGTACAGCTTGGGTGGGGTTGTAAATTGGGTAGGGCAGGGTCTCATGGAATTACCAGGGTGGAACAAACAGAAATGGCTGCCAGTCAGCCCTGTACAGGGAAGTCCCAGCACACCACTCCCGAGTTCCTGCCCCGGTGTTAGACAGTCTAGTTTTTCTCCAGATGTGTCTGGGTCCCCCAGAGCTTTGCCCAGCACTGGAGGTCAGAGCAAGCGGGAGCCTGTAAATTCAAGTTTTCAGTGCTGGCCTTTTAAGAGGAGCAGCTGGGTCTCTAGCAACCTGTGTGTCACTCAGTCCCCATCCACACTGGTTTCCACAGTCCATATATATATATATTTTTTAAATACACTTTATTGATTTTTTTTACAGAGAAGAAGAGAGAGGGATAGTTAAAAACATCGATCAGCTGCCTCCTGCACACCCCCTACTGGAGATGTGCCCATAACCAAAGTACATGCCCTAGACCGGAATTGAACCCAGGACCTTTCAGTCCACAGGCCGCTGCTCTATCCACTGAGCCAAACGGGTTTCAGCCACAGTCCATATTTCTTATGGCCCGTGTAAGGACCTCATTCCCCAGCTTTGAGACCCTGGGCTGGGGGTCTGGTGTGGGGCTGGGACTCTTTTGCTCCTCTGGGTGGCCTCTGCAGAGGCGATCTCCCTCCAAATTAAAAATGCGGCACACACGGGTGCCAGACCAGCTTGCTCCGTGCCTCCGCAACTACCACCAGTCTCAGTGTGCCTTCTTCTTTACCTCTCCAGTTGTAGTACTTCCACTCAGCCAGCCCTCCCGTAGTTCTGGATGATAGCTGTTGTGTTTTTTAGTTATAATTTTGATGTGTTTTTGGGAGGTAGCAAGTACAGTCATCCACTTATCCTGCCATCTTGGTTCTCCACATATATTATATGCTGATCACATCTCAGTAAAGCTGGAAAAAGTAGTTTAATTTGATATACTATGGTAGAAGTTGATTTTCTAAAAGTGAATAATCTATCTATATAAAAGGCTAATATGCAAAATGTCCCCCCTCGGGAGTTTGACCAGGAGACTGGGAGTTTGACCACTTGCTATGACATGTGCTAAGCACCAGGGGGCTGTGAGGAATGAAGGAAGGCCCAAGCCAGCAGCCAGAAGGCCCCCATTGGCCCTGATCACTGGCCAGGCCTAGGGGCCCTACCCGTGCAGCCTCTAGTTTTCATATAATGTTGGAATGTTCTTTTCCATTCCGATAAACTTAAAGTATAATTATCAACTTAAAAAAAAAAAGGAGTCTTCAGAATGACAGAAGCAAACTGTGGACACCAGGAAACTTTTTACTTACTAATAGGAGGCATTTGTATGGAAACATCACTGCCAAAGGCTGGGTCCAGAGATGTGTGCCACCTGCCAAGCACCAGCATCCAACATGGCAGCCCACTGCTGCGGACTCAGCTTTGCATGGCTCCTGCCTCTTTCAGTAGCATTGCAGAATATCCCTTCCCATGAACTCGTACAGGGGGTTGTGATGTTTCCTGGGAAGAAGAACTTTAAAATTTTTTGTCTTTTGAATAAATGTTAACAATGTATGCAACCATAAAGATTTGTGAAAAATTCAGGTTCAAGCCTAGGCATGTATATTATAGATCATGATGGATCACTTCTCTAAAACTTCATCGCAATTTTAATTTGGCTATAGCATCTTTTACTGCACTAAAAGCCTTTGTGTTCAGTAACAGCTGTTCAATCCCAGAGCTTATGGAAAATATCCTATATTGGTTGGTTTTCGAGGATCCGTGGGACTTGACTGGGTGACAGGCAATTCAGAAATTAAAAAAATTAAGGAATAAAGAAAATGATGACAAAAGTGAATCATCCGAGAGATGCAAATCAAAACAACAATGAGGTATCATTTCGCACCTGTCAGAATGGCTATCATTAACAAATGACAAGTGCTGGCAAGGATGCAGAGAAAAAGAAACCCTTGTGCATTGCTGGTGGGAATGCAGACTGGTGCAGCCACTGTGGAGAATAGTATGGAGTGTCCTCAAGAAATGGAACTCCCATTTGACCCAGTGATCCCACTTCTAGGAATATATCCCAAGAAACTAGAAACACCAATCAGAAAGGATATATGCATCCCTATGTTCATAGCAGCATAATTTACAATAGCTAAGATTTGGAAACAGCCTAAGTGCCCATTAGCAGAAGAGTGGATAAAAAAACTGTGGTACATCTATACAATGGAATACTATGCTGCTGTAAAAAGGAAGGAACTGGAGAGCATTATGCTAAGTGAAATAAATCAGTCAGAGAAAAATAAATATCACATGATCTCACTCATTTGTGGATTATAATGAAAAACATAAACTGATGAATAAAAACAAATCCAGAGACAGAGAAATATCCATCAGATGCTCAAACCCCAGAGGGAAGGTAGGGGAGGAAGGGGGTAAGTGGGAGAGATCAACCAAAAGACTTGTATGCATGCATATAAACATAACCAATAGACACAGACACCAGGGGGGTGAGGGCATGAACAGGAGTAGGGGTTGATGGGGGGAGAAAAAAAGAAAGAGAAGGAAATAAATTATATTATCACAACTCCCCCCGCCCCTAAAAAAATTAAGGAATAAAGAAAATGATGACAAAAGTGAGTCTTCTTAATGGTTCTGGATAATCTGAAGAATATTACACTACCATAGCTTCTCAAAGCTCAGATATTTTATGTTTTGCCCTGTTACACGCAAATAATTGATTTCACAACTGACAGCTGATCTCATCTTATATGAGTTTTCCCTTGGAACGAATTTAAAAAATGAACTCTCCCAGATGAAAATAAAATTTCACTTACTGACTTTATTTTCTAAATAGTTTGTTGATACTATTTACTCATCACTCAATTTTGAGGACATATAAAAATTAGTTGCTTAACTGCCATATAAAACAGGTGTTATTAATTTCATCTTGCACAGAAGAAAATCAAGGCTGAGAGTGTATAAGCAACCTTCTCAAGGTCACAGAGTCACTAAGGTCAGGCTGGGACTCAAGAGATAAATATAAATTAGAGCAACTACTAAGATGAACTTCATTTTTTTGACTTCTAGGAAAAATGTCATCTTCAAATGATAATTTAGTAATGCTTTTCCTTTTCTTGAAACAAAGGAGCAACGGAAACTTGGCTTAATGGTCTCTATTTTATGGCACCTAAAATTATTAATCCAGATGTTTGGAGTTGTATTTGCACAGACCTGAAATTTAGAGATGGTTTTCCCATGACTAAAAATATTTAATTTAGTGAAGGGCAGCTAGGACACGTTAAGAACTGCAACCGTGTCTTCAGGCACCAAATACAAGTACATATACTGTTTTGAAATGCTGCAATGAAGCATAAACTGTAAAAGTGGAAAGACAAATGGGGAAAATTGTACAGCTATACTAAATTTCTTTTAGGATCTTTTAAAAAAAGGTGGAAGTACTACGTGCCTGATATTTTAGTGCATTACATTAATTTCTTAATCGCTGTTATTCCATCTTGCACAGGAGAAAATCAAGGCTGAGAGTGTATAAGTAACCTTCTCAAGGTCACAGAGTCACTGTGGGTCAGGCTGGGACTCAAGCTCAAGCTCACTGTCTTCATTACTACATTACATTCCTGTCCATGGGAACAGCCACAGAAAAATCAACCACGCAACTATCTCTTGGTCACAAATGCTATACTAAATTGAAGGCAGAAAACATCCCTTTCTTTTCTCTACCAAGAAGAAAATCTGTTTTGCCTGAGCCGTCTTTCATCTCTAAACTTCTATGCTCTCTCCTTTATACTTGGCCATCACACATAATGCATGTGGCTGTGACCTTGTACTGGTGCAGAAAGGCAATGTCCTTGACTGAAGAAGTTATCCCAAAATATTAACAATGGTTGGGTTTGGACTAGGGTAAGTTTATTCATTCATTCACTCTCTATTTCTATATTTTATACTAAAAATATACCTTTAGCCCTAGCAAGTTTGGCTCAGTGGATAGAGTGTCGGCTTGCAGACTGAAGGGTCCCAGGTTCGATTCCGGCCAAGGGCACATAACTGGGTTGTGGGCTCAATCCCCAGTGTGGGGCAGTCAATCAGTGATTCTCTGTCATCACTGATGTTTCTGTCTCTCTCTCCCTCTCCCTTCCTCCCTGAAATCAATAAAAATATATTAAAAAAAAGAAAAGTCAAGATACTTAGCTTTAAATATATATATATATATATATCTTTAAAAATAAGATCATAGATGTATATTTCTATTTTTCAAACAAAAATATGACTACTAAGGAAAAATAAGGATTAAATAAACAATTGGAATATAAGAATATTTTGGGAAAGCCCACTGGCTATAAAATCCCCAACTTGTGAATATCCCCAAATGTCAGCAATCAGAATGAATTTAGCTGTCATCACTTATATTTCATTTCTCTCTCCGCCTTTGACTGTACTTGCATGTGTCTTGTGGGGACATGTGCCCACGCTCAGTCCTCATTTCTGGGTATCAGGGCTCTTCTTGCTTAATTGTGTTGGCATTAACCTTCCTGCCTGTCCCAGTTCCTCATCTGCCTCCAAGGTTTTCCCAGGACAGCGATGGGTTGGCAGTGATGGGTTCCCCCAAACCTCCTCCCTGCCCCTGTTTTTAAATATTAGGTCAGATTATGTCCAGAAGTTCTAGAGTACACTTTTCCCCCTTAAACACAGATGTTTTACCCCCTCTTATTACAAAAGTAATGTTTTGGGAACCTTAGGAAAAAATAGGTAAAGCAAAGAATGGGGGGGGAAAGGGACCACATTCAATCACCCACAGATGCTTTTGTGTATTTCCTTCTATTACTTTATTTATCGGTGTATGTGTGTGAGTGTGAGTGTGCTTGTGTGTATGTATGAATCTTTCAGTCTAGATGTAAAAGGAAAACATAAGATATGGTTTATTGTACCATCGTTGTTTTAAAGACACTTTTCTACAGTGTATGCCAACTCTTCAGGAGTGTACCTTGATTGCAGGCTTGATCTTTGGCCCTGATTGGGGTATGAGTGGAGGCAAGCAATTGATATGTGTCTCTTACATTGATGTTTCTCTCTCTCTGTCTCTCCCTCTCCCTTTTACTCTCCTCTCAAAAGAAAAATCTATGGAAAAATATCCTTAAGTGAGGATCAACCAAGAAAAAGAAGATAGAGGAGAAGAAGGAGGAGGAAGAAGAGGAGGAAGAGAAAGAGAAGGAGAAGGAGGAGGAGGAGGAGGAGAAGGAGGAGGAGGAGGAGGAGGAGGAGGAGGAGGAAGAGGAGGAGGAGGAGGAGGAGGAGGAGGAGGAGGAGGAGGAGGAGGAGGAGGAGGAGGAGAAAAAGGAGAAAGCAGGCCCATGTCTCTATCTCCACCCCAGTCCGCCTTCCCTTGTGGTGATCGCAGCAGGAAGGGCACATCCTATCTAAGGGTCTTAGCTGTGGTGCTGGGGGCTGCACAGAGCCAGCCAGATTCAGCTAGGCAGGGGAAGGAAGCCATAATCTCCCTCCTCCCTCTGCAGCACTCTGGGTCCTCCCATCTGTTACCTGTGTGTATAGCAAAGTGGTTAGAACCCAGAGGGAAGATGATTAGTCAGCATCCCAAATCCTAATATGGTCCCTGTAAAATGACTATATTTCATAATGCATACCTATGTGAGGTGTGTGTGTATTGGGGGGAGGGAGGGGTAATTATACATTATTTCTCAGAGCTACACTTCAATTTCCTTTAGGCTCTATAATTAATCTTCCTAGAATAGCACAGAAAACAAATTTGCAGTTATGTCAAAGTGAACCTATCACTTTAGTATGAAATTTAGCAAAATATAAGTTGAGTAAAGAGCCATTCAGACATACTTGGAAACCACCGACCCTTGCTCATTTAGATGAGAGTAACAGAGCAAATTCAATTGCCTTCCAGTTAGTCGAGTGGTCTTTTAGTTGAGGAGTTGGCTGAGGCTCCTTTATTCCCTCTGCCTTCCTCAGATTTCAGTGTCTCTGAATACCATGAGGTGCTCCCTATGGAACTGTCCAGTGACATAGTATCCCATTCTATGATAGTAGTTTTGTGTACCAACTTGACCAGATCATGGGGTGCCCAGATATTTGGCTGTGCATCATTCCTGGGTGTTTCTATGTGAAATTAGCATTTGAAACTGTGAACTCAGGAAAGCAGTTTGTTTTCTCCATTGCAGGTGGGCATCTCCCAACCCAGTGAGGGCCTGAATAGAGCCAAAGGCTGGAGGAAGAAGGAATTCAGTCTTTCCTGCCTGACTGCGTGGGCTGGGACATCGATCCTCCCCCTCTATGCTCCAGGTTCTCAGGCCTTCAGATCCAGACTGGAATCTACCCCGTCAACTCCCTGGTTCCCAGGCCTTCCATTCGGGTTGAATGATACCTTTGATTTTCCTGGGTCTCCAGCTTGCAGATAGCGGAGCATGAGACTTCTCTCCCTCCATAACTCTTTAAGTCTCCTAATGTTTAATATATATATATATATATATATATATATATATATATATATATATATATATCCCTAAGTCCCAAATGGAGTCTTTTCTTTTCTCCCCCTCCCCCAAAGATAGCAGGGTCTCACCTGAGACAGAGCTATGACTGAACTGCCCAGAGGTCCAGGCAGAATATATAGAGAGAAGCAAAACAGAAATACACAGACTTAAAGAAATGAAGTAGGGGTGATGTTAGCCCTCTTTGCTGACCCAGACCTCAGTGTGAGATAACCTGCAAACCGATCTAACTCCTGTGGGGAATCGGCACAGCGAGGCTCTGTGGGGGCTGGGCACTCACCTTGGCAGGTGGACATGACTCACTAAAACAAGAATTACACCTGAAGCTAGAAAACTTGCAGACAGGAACATCCCTACTCCCTAGAAAAATGGGATGTGAGAGAGCCAGTGAGCAATCCATTGTCAAGGATTAAGTTACCCTTGTAAGCTCAAAACATATCCTATTGCAGAGGCTGGCAGTATAGATGTGCCCATTTATATAATTTAGAGTGTTTTGTTCAGCCATGATTTTGCAGGTTGGGCAGGGGTAGGGTTGAAAGAGAATGCTATTTATTGTTGCATCCCCTCTGAAGATACTCTATTTTTCTAGGACACCTTCAATTCAATTCATCCCACTGGTACATCTTAGATGGAACTGAGAAATATGAGCTTGGAATAGACTGACATAACTTATAGGAATCAGAGTATTAAAAGGAGTTGTCTTTTGCTCTGGTTCTATTTTACTTTTGAGAAAAAAAAAATAGTATATAAAAACTCCAGCTGTCCCTTAGCACTAATTGCTTGAGCCTGAGCATTATGTAAATAAAACCACATTACTATTCCAGAAAATGATGTAAGGCCTTGTCAACTTGGTCATCTTTATGAATCTTGCTACAGAGATGATCCCTCCCTCCTTAGCTCTGGCATTATAGGAGAACCTGGAGATCTTCTGTGAATAAGAAGGGTGACTTCATTGTCATTAATGAATTCTAGAACTAAGCATATGTTATGAAAAATAAACTTTAATAAAAGTTATTTTCCTGAAATTTTACTTAGAGCTTGAGAATGTGGAATTTAATTTCATGTTATCAGGCTATTGTATTTTATCCTGGGGTTATTTGAATAAATACTTTTCCTTATTTTTTTAAAAGTATTTTTATTGATTTCAGAGAGGAAGGGAGATGGAGAGAGAAAGAGATAGAAACATCAATGGTGAGAATCATTGATTGGCTGTCTCCCACATGTCCCTCACCGGGGATCAAGCCCGCATGTGCCCTGACAGGAATCGAACCATGACCTCCTGATTCTTTGCTCAACACTCAACTACTGAGCCACTGCAGCCAGGCAAATATTCTTTCTGAATTATTAGAAAGGCAGTGGTAGTTCCTGGAAAGATATTGTGAATCTGGTTGAGATACTCTGACTGTCAAAGGCTCATTCCTGGGGGCTGAGGGAGACGGGAGGCATCACAGTCAAACTCTTTCTTAAAATCAGACTCTAGTAGACATGGGCCAGCTTATACAAACTAGTAGCTACACTCTACTTAAAACATTAGGATGATTTCTCATTTGTATTCGTATATTCTTTTTGTAAAAAACCCTACTCTTCTTCTATCCTCCCTTTTCCCTTTCAATGTTGTCTCTTCTCTCACACTTTTTTTTAAATTTTGTTTTCATTCTCATTTTAGCTACTCTAAATAGGCCACTTTAAGATGTAATGAAATCACAGGCTTTAAAAATGTTATGACCCAGCTTTCAGGAAAGTTGTTTCACAATGCCATCAAAAGCCCCAAATACTCAGCCCTTGAATGGCAGTTCTGCAGAAATTTATTTGAAGGAAATAATCAGAGATATTAAAAAAACAGGATAGTATTTATTGAGTTGATACCATGGGCCAGGCACTGTCTTTACACAGAATAATTCATTTTATCTGGCCTCCAGAATTGTGAGAAAATAAATTTTTGTTTTTTAGGCCAGAAAGGGGTGGGGGGGGGAAGTGAGGCACAGTGAAGTTAAGTACCTTGCTCAAGATCACACAACTAATAAAGGCAGATCTGAGACCCAGGCCCAGACAGTGGCTGTAGTATCCATGGACTTAACCACTATACTAAGCTGTGTCTACAGACACAAACATGTGTCCTTCCAAAGTCATTGCCAAACCAGAAGCTATCTTTTCTCTCTATAGACATATTGTCTAAGAGAAATGTTGACATCCAGTCATCTTTAAACAATTTCACATCCATACATATTTCATTAGGGGCTGTTTTTTCTTAGTGCTCTAAAATTTATGGGGCAATGCTACTTTGAATAAAATAGCCACACTGGGAATGTCAGTAGAGTGTACTTACACAGAAATAAAACTGGCAATGTCTTTCACAGACCATTCAAATGCGTTTTGTCATTGCACAAATTATCTCTTTTTATGGCAGCAGAGAAAAGAGTTTCCTTTCCTTCGTGTTGACTGACTTCCCTGATAAAAATGTGAAAAATAAGAAAAGATCAAGGTTTTTCAATTGCCTTTTAACAGATGGGCAAAGATGTTTTGCTTTTTGAAGCTGTTAGCAATGGCTCTCGGTCCTTTCCCATCTACTCACACTTACCTTAACTTCTACATTGCACAGAGGTATTCTTATTATGTAAACATTTATTTTTGAATCCCTGATGTTATGAGATTGCAAAACATGTCACCACCTGACATTTTTAAACAATAAACTGACCACATTTATAAAAGAATTCCTACTTAACATGTTTCAAAATCTGATGATGGTTTCATTTTATTAGCATTCTACAATACCAGACAAATGAACTCGAAAGAAAGTTAGTTCATCTTGCCAAATATGTAGACTTTTATAAGGTCATTGAAAAGAATGCCAAGGGAGGTAAAAGAGGGAATAAGGAGGATACATGGTGAGGGAAAGAAACTTGATGTAGGGTGACAAACACAAAATACAATATACAAGTGGTGATGATAGAAACCTATATAATTTTATTAACCAGCATCGTTCCAATAAATTCAATTAAAAAATAGAAAATAATGCTAAAGAACCACTGTATTTACTCACAAAGACACCAGTAAGTAAGTATTTTGCAGCAAGAAGACTTGACATCTGAAGAAGAGAAATTTGACAAGGATGGTGATACTTGGAAAAAGAATGACTTGAACATGACATGGTTAAGAACAGGTCTCGTAAAATATGAGGAAATCTCTGAATTTATTGGCACAGAATAAGGACCCTTTTCTAGTTTGCAGTGTACATCGATGTGAAGAACATCACCTTATGCTATCAGATAATTTTGTTGGAACAAATGACAACCTCCTCCACCCAAAGCAAGCAAAGGTTAAATTCCTTTTTTTTATCCTGAAAATGATCACATAGATGTGATTGTAGCCTAAACTTTTGAATGTAACATAAAACTAATTTTCATTATTTGAGCTTCACTTTTCAAAATACGCTCCCCATCAAACTTTTAATTTTCTATTTACTATTAAGTGTTGGTTCCCATTTGTGCAGATTCACTTTGAAGTGGCTCTTTTCTGGTCCCAATTATTCTTGGATAATGAGGACTTTCTGTACTTTATGCTGACATGGCAGAAGCTAAATGGGGTCAGCAAAGCTGGATTGCTTGCTCATCCTCAACTCCAATAAAAAACAAAAAACAAAAAACACGCAAAACTCTAAGGACCCAGAGTCTGTAATGCAGCAAGTTTAATCGCTTTCACCTTGCTTCACACCCCATGTTTATCTCCTTGTGACCAGTGTTGAAAAAACCCCTGCAGCCCTGCAGAAACCATCCTAGATTTAGAGGAGACTCAGGAAAGAACAGGTCTCAAGAGTAGCCCTGGCCAAAGTCAGGGGCCTGACCAAAGTCAGGGGTCCTCAGTTATAAAGTTCTCCTCAGAATATTCTCCTAATTAAATAGTTTGCATTGTCATACACAGAGAAATACTAATCAAGTCAATGCTTGGAAAGGCCTTCTTTTCTTAGCCCCAGCAATACTCCTATTATGTTCTTACATACTGTGGGCATTAATGAAAATGTGGATGAACTGGCCCTCTGGCATAAGTCAGATATTTTAACTATCTATGGCTGCATCATGGTGTAATCTTCTTGCAAATAACTTTATCACAAGCAAATGTTTTATAAAAAAAAATATATCTAAGAGATGACTTATGACAAATGCATCCAGCTACCAAGAACTCTTCATTTCTCTCAAGAATTAAACTTTCCACTAAATTTTAGTCATCTTCTGCACAATAACTTTAATTGATGAGGAAGCATAGTGAAAGTGACCAATGTTACTTTCACTATGCTTCCTCAATTTTGGGTAATTTCTTACTCGGAGAAATTCTATTGAAACGGAGAAAAAAATATATCTTTTTTTTTTTTTTTTTTTTTTTTTTTTAAGGAAAAGTTTATATTTAGTCTAGAGGCCCACTGCACCGATTCGTACACAGGTGGGGTCTGGCTGGCCTGCCCTGATCAGGGTCAGGGCCAGCCCCCTGGTTGAACTCCTGGTGAAACTCCTGGTCAAGGGGCAATTTGCATATTAGCGTTTTAACATATAGGATGTTTAACCCACTAACAGGAAAGTGAAAGTCTTTCATATGGGCATGGATGAGCAGCCTGTTTCTTAGTCAAATTCTTTTTCCTTCTTGGCTGCTAAAGTGACATGTGACTAAATGTCCATAGTTCCTTTCCTAAAAGTTTATTACAAAAAATATAATCTTTATCTCTGCTGATCATGAATGGTTTGAGTGTCTCATTGACAAGCTGTGCTACCTTCACATCTAGTTAGAAACTCTATATTCCATGGTAAAAAAAAAAAAAAAAAGTTATAAGGGGCCTTGCGCTAATGGATGTTCTAATGAGCCATGTGTTTAGGAATGAAGGAACCCAAGAGTAAAGCCTACAGACAATGAGACAAGACAATTGGCCAATTAGCAAGCCCACATCTAAATTGCTGAGAGGAGGCTAGTACCCTTTTCCCCGAAAATAAGACAGTGTCTTATATTAATTTTTTCTCCCAAAGTTGCACTAGGTCTTATTTTCAGGGGATGTCTTATCTTTCCATGTGCTAGGTCTTATTTTCGGAGGATGTCTTATTTTCGGGGAAACACGGTAGTAAGATGTTCTAATGCTACCACTACTTGTAATCCATTAGGAACTAGTGACAGTTTAGCCATCGCTCTACCTCTGAATGGACTTTTTGTAAAAGTATTTGTTTTCTAAATTAAGGATCCTTTTTTACTTACTCTTAATCTGGATACCTATCTTTTTTCCACTGTAAAAATCTGTTAAAATTTTTATTTTATTTTCAAAAACAAAAGCCAGAAAGAGAATTTGTCTCCAGGCAACTTCTCCTTGACATTGAAACTTAAAATTCCCTTTTTGATAAGAAAAAATCCCCAAATCCATCTTTGTTCTTGGAAAAGGGTTAAAAAAATAAACATGAAAAGCCTTCTATAATGCATTTAATAATGATCACTCATGTGTTTGTCATTAGATAAAAAAAAATAAGAAACATAAAAATGCAAAATAAATGCAATGAGTAAGATGATGAGTGAAGGATATAAAATGGAGATGGAAAAAAGTAGTTGGCAATTATTAAAATCTAAGTTGTTTTGATTGAACCTGACCTCAGATTGCTGACAAAGATTACTTGTGTCAGTGATGATGCTCAGGTCTCCACACCCCGCCTCCCATTCAAAAGAGACTCTTCAGCATTGGTATTTCATTTTTGGCCTCAAAACTCAATATTCCAGCAACACTGATTGTTCGTTCCTCCATGGTGGGCATGTTGAATAAATGTCCTGCCAGAATTACCAAGTGCAGATCCCTGGGCCCTCTCCAAAACTATTGCTTCCTGCAATATTGAGGATTTTTTAAAAATTGAATTTATTGAAGTGTCTTTGATTAATACAATTATATAGGTTCTAGGTGAACAGTTCTATGACACAACATCTGTATATTGTACTTTGTGTTCACCTCTCCAAAGCTTGTTTTGGAGCATTTCTTGGCATATCTACTTCCCAGGCATAGGAGACTATCTGAACACCCTGAAGCACCACTCATGGGCTCTGAGTAGAAAAGGTGGGGAGAGAGTAAGTTGCTTTGTAAGATGTTAAATCCATGATACATATTCATCAGTTACTTGCTTCACTGTTTTAAGGAAGTTTCCTATATTAACTCTTTTATCTTCACAACAACCTTCTAGTGCAGGGACTGCAAATACCTTTAAGTTATGGATGAAGAAACAGGACAGAGAATAAGTAGTTTGCTGAAATCACCCAGGAAATAAGGGACACATGGCTCGATATCAGGGTCTGTGCCCTGAACCTCTATGCAAGGAGAAGTTTGGGGATTAAGCTGGTAAAATGTGACTATTGAAAAGTTTCTCTTCTATATAAATTATGTAGGTGTTAAAAATTCTTCTGATATCAACAGATACTGTGGCACTCAATCTTTTGGAGAATCTAGGTCAGCCCTTTTACTTTGTTAACCTAACTCTTCATTAAAAAGCAGCATCTACTATCATTATTACTGGTAATTAAAAGAATAACTTTATTATATATATAACTTTCTGCATATAAACCCCAGGGATATGATAGCTAAATAAGTAAATGTGATCTCTTCAGAATTAGGTATGCTGACCTGTGGCTTCCCCTCTTACGATTTTAATTAATGGGATGCCAGCAAATATTTGGATAGCTTTTAGTACTTTCAGTATATTTTTAACAAAATGAAAATTCTTCTTGAACACTTGTGTTTCTTTCTTTCCTTTCCTTAGTAGAGCAAATGTGTCTTTGAAACAGAAATTAGTCACTCTGTCCTAGATAGCCCCTTCTCTTTACATCTCTAATTCTACCTTGTACTAATCCCAAAGAATAATTGTGCAGTTTCTGCATCTTCTGAAACATGCCCCATTCACTTCCTGACCATTTGGAAACTTGAATTCCACACAGTGCTCTCCTCCACACACCTTATTCATTTTCTAATCCCCTTTCTGTTTTCTACGCAAACCTTGCCCTTTCCCCACACCTCCATATTTGTAAAATCTTTCAGTTATTGGGTGAGTTGTATTTCTACCATTTTTTTCTCTGTATTTCCCCCCCCCTCTGATTGTTTTGGTGATGCAATTTCTGGGTTTCAAATATATAACTGCCAAATTTTTCAAATATATAACTGCTATTGACCATAAAATTCTGCCCAGTCCCTAAGCTATGAAAAAGCAGGTACAAAATTGCTCCTAGTGCCTGCCATCAGCGGTGTGGCACCAGAGCCAGAGTCCGAGAAAGCGTGCTTTTCTCCCTGCATCCTTCCATTCAGGAGCCTCTTCAATATGCATGATCTAGGAGACCATCCAATAACTGCCTATTGATAGCCACCTGGAGCCTCTGATTTGTTTAAATAAAGTTTCATTTTTACTCAACCTGCACATTGCTGCTACAGAAGGAATATTTTTCTTCTCCTCTTAAATTTGAAATAGTTGTTCTCCTAACCCTGCAGGTCCAGAGAATCTATATTGGTTCATTGGATCTTTCAAACAAGCAGCATTAGCTTGCTGAGCCTTGGCTGGAATTTGAAGACCCAGAACTTGATCAGGAGACAGAAGTGGGACTCTATGGAAAACTTCCGGTTTACAGCCTATGGATAGATCATTATCTGCCCTAGGTTGTACCCACTAATACACTGGAATCCAGGCGTCAACATTCTCTGTCTGGCTCCAGAGCTTTCTCAGGATTCTACTGAGATTGGAACAGAGACTCAGTTTGAGCACTTTTGCATCGGTGATCATGAGAAATATTGGTCTATAGTTTTCTTTTTTCAATGTCATTGTCTGGTTTTGACATTAGGGCCATGCTGGTCCCATAGAAATAATAAGTGTTCCCTCTGTTTCTATTTTCTGTTTACTTCTGTTTACTTCTAGTATTTTCCATATGCCAGAAAGAAGCCAATAATTCTAAATTTATGTGTCAAACATGGGCCGGCCCATCACTTATGTTGCCTCAATCCTTAGGTACAAGAACGGAGACAGCTATTCACTGTTAATCATTTTGTAGCTTTAGCTTTCAATGCTGCGACTTCTTTTAATAAAACTTCTCTTCAGACCAGAAACATCTTATTTTCAGCAATAGCATAAATAAAAATTTTCTGAAAGTCATCCTTGCTTGGCCAATGGTCCTAAGATTAATCATCAACAAATATGTCTATTGTTTGGCATCATTGTAAATCAAGCAAAGTCGCTTTCAGAAAGTTTCCCTTTGTAAGGATAATGCCAGTCTGAAGAGATGTATGCTCAGAAAATAAGCAGCCTTTTGTAGGGAAAATTCCTCTGAATAAAACTGCCTTCAAACTACTTTGCAACAACAACAAAAAAGAGCTTCTGCAGAGAAAAAACAAAACTGACTCTAATTCCAAGGCCAATGACACCGCACTGCATATAATACAGTTTCTTTTTGCAAAAGGGAGAGCATGAGGACAAAGGGAACATTTATGAGAGCCAACGTGATCAATTTGAAGAAAACAGCAGCTTGAAATTGCGATCCAATTTTTTTCTGTGTAGAAAATCAATGAACCAGAGGCATCTAATAAATTGGTCAATTATACACAGATGCTAGGCTCTACAAAAGATGTAATATTAGGTTTTGCAAATCATTACTGTCTCACAGAGGTTTTATGACAGTAAGTTCCACTGATTAAAATGTCAATATAAAACATTCCTTTCATTCAGATAGGTAGTAGGAGTCACTCTCTGGAAGGGAGGAATGTAATAATTAGATAGTGGGCAAAGCCCACATAATAGTAAATAATGCAACAAAGAATCAGACTGCCCAAAGAGAATTAAAGGTTTGGGAAGTACAATTAAGGTGGTTTCAGGCTCTTTCCCCAACAGAAACCCAGATACCTCAGATGGCAGGTACTGAATATGTTTCTATAGCAACTCCAAGGGCTTGGCTAAGGACTTACCAATATCATTGGAGTTGCAGAGTTAAGATTTTTCTAAAAGGGAATTTAAAATTCATTTTGACTAAAATTTTATCCCTCATTTTGAAAATTGGGGGTCATTTTTAAAGTGTGAGAGATCTCCCTCAGCCGCATTGCCTGGGTACCATTGTGTGACAAGGCAAGTTCCACTTCTCATCCCGCAGCCAGATCCTTCAGAACCAGGCAGAGGCTTCCGGCTCTACAGCAGGGCTGGCTTAGTTTTCATTCAGTAGCCATGAAGCTCTGAGAGGGACTCTGGGCCCAGGGAAAAGTCCCTTTGGTTGGGGGGGAAGGCATCACTCCAGCAATGATGGAGCAGACAAAAATGATTTCAGAGGATTTACCCTGGCTCCGCTTTTGGACCTGAGCCCTTTGTAATGTCTGCTGCCATTTTCCTCAGCTCTGACTACCCAGGAAACAAAAGGGAAATCACTCTCTTCAGTCTCTTTTCTCATTCCAAGGGGAAACTCAACTGAAATGCTATAATAGCTATGAGTTTCAATAATGAGAGTTTTATGCTAAGCCCAGTGCTTGACTTCAGTTCATGAGTGATCCCCTGTTCCAGACTGTGTGCTCAGTGGTGATTAAGGACTAAATATTTGTGTCTCTCCAAGGTTCTTGCATTAAAGCCCTAATCCTCAGTATGATTGTGTTTGAAGATGGAATCTCTAAGGAAGTAATTAAGGCTAAATTAAATCATGAGGGTTGGGCCCTGATCCTATAGGATTAATCCTATTAAAAAAAAGCCTAATATGCAAATCAACAAAATGGTGGAACGATTGGTTGCTATGATATGCACTGACCACCAGGGAGCAGGCACTCAATGCAGGAGCTGCCTGCAGGATCTAGGCTGGTCAAGGCAGGTGCCAGTGCTCCTCCCCCTTTCCAATCACCCCGCAGTCACCCCACAGATCAGCCCTGATCGCCAGACAGGCCTAGGTACCTTCCCATGCACAAATTTCATGCATTGGGCCTCTAGTTTCCTTATAAGAGACACCAGATGGATAAAAGGAACCCTAGTACACTGCTAGGGAAAAAAGTATGGAGTTTCATAAAAAAATTAAAAATGGAACTACCATTTGATCCAGTTATCCCACTTCTAGGAATATATTCTAAGAAACCCAAAACACCAATCAGAAAGAATACATGCACCCCTATGTTCATAGCAGCACAATTTACAATAGCTAATATGTGGAAATAGCCCAACTGTCTATCAGTAGATGAATGGATAAAAAAGCTGTGGTACATTTACATAATGGAATACTATGTAACAGTAAAAAAGAAGGATCTCTTACCCTTTGAGACAGCATGGAGGGACCTGGAGAGTACTATACTAAGCAAAATAAGCCAGTCATACTATACTGAGCAAAATAAGCCAGTCATACTATACTGAGCAAAATAAGCCAGTCATACTATACTGAGCAAAATAAGCCAGTCAAGAAAGACAAGCGTCACATGATCTCACTCATATGTGTAATGTAATGAATAAAATACAGAGACAAACAAAATAGATCCAGAGACATAGAATCATAGAACAGACTGCTAAATCTCAGAGGAAAGGTGGGGGTGGGGAGTGGGGTGGAGGGGGAGAGATTAACCAAAGAACTTGTATGCACATATGCATAACCCATGGGCAGACAATAATGTGGTGAAAGCTTGGGAGGGGGCAGGAGCAGGGTGGAGGGGGTCAATGGGTGGGAAAAGGGGTACAGAGTAATACCTTCAACAATAAAGATAAATTAAGGGGGGAAAAAGATACCAGGTCTCCCCCTTTCTCCCCACCACCCACTCTTCACTCTCTCTCTCTCCCTATCCCTCCATGCATGAGGACATAGCAAAAAAGCAGCTATCTATGAGCCAGTAGGTCTCAGCAGACACTAAATCAGCTGGAACCTTGATTTTTAACTTCTCACCTCCAGAACTGTGAGGAAATAAATTGCTGTTGTTTAAGCCTCTCAGTCTAAGGTGTTTGGTTATGGCAGCCCCAGCAGAGCAATATAACGACATAACATTCCTCAGAAATGGAGATAATCATTACAGAAGATTTTCTTTTTCAGACACAGATGGTATCAGCCTCTGCAGTCCTAGAATCTTGCAATAATAAAAAAAAATCACTATATCATTAACCTTCATGTTTGGAGTGATGGGTAAAATGTGTCTGGAAATCCTAAGTTAAAACAGCATTTTCAGTGTGACTTCTGGGTAATGACTGCCCTTGTGTCTGCTTAGCTGGTGTTATGTCGGGTGCTCAAGCCTCATGACACAAATGGCACATTGAGCATTGTCATAACATCTCACAGATGGGACGCAGATGGTCGGTCACTTTCACCAAGGCCAGGAAACCTGTGGGTGATCAGGAGAAGGGACCACAAGGCATAGGAAATTGAAACTCTGCTTTTATGCTTGATCTCTGGGTGCCACTTTTGGCAACAAAGTGAAGAATTTATTTAGACACCTTTACCCCCATCCAAGTCTGTTGTTCTCCCTGACACTCCTCCCCACCTCGTTTGTTCACCTGCAGCCTGTGCTAAGGGTGTGATTGAATGACTCCAGCCCGTTAGGAGCAGGTCAGGACGAGTTTACGCAGGTTGTAGAGAGACTTGCATACAGTGACATCTCGGTTGATTTATTCTATCCTAGTGCTCTGGTTGTTACAGCTTTCTGAGAGTATTCATGTCTTCTATTTTTGCATCTTTCCTGTTTTCCATCCCCCTCAGGTGAACATTCTCAAAGAGATCATTGACTCCAAATATATTTTGAGCTTTTTAGGTATTGTTTATGAAATACAATACATTGAATTCTAATTACTTGTATTGTTAAAGTCTATTGACGGGGACACCATTCTAGGTATTCATTTAAAAATTCCAAGGAACTTGAGATTCATTTTCCTCCATGACCTTCAAATGTTAAGTGAATAAGCATAGTAGGTACCTTGTTTTTGGATTACAGTGTTAGATTTTATATAATGAAAACACTGTGTCTGAACCCCTCCATTTCCATGCTAATGATTCTATGCAGATAGTACATCTGCCTAATGAGCAAATGTTTAGCAATTGGTGTGCTGGAGGTATTTGCCAATTCTCATGGTGTAAATACCCCTCATGACCTATTTCAAGCCATGATCATCTTGTCACTGAATGTGGAGTTGGGAAGTGATGCATACAGTTGACTTTCATGCTCCTGCGTAGTATGGATACCAGGCCTAAATATTTCATAGAAAAGAAGGATTAACCCTCTGCAGCTGATCTTTGAATAGAACCCTGCCCTAGGGCTCCTTGTCACTCAGAATTAGCCTTTGTTACCTTCCAGGCGTCTTCAAACTACAGCCCTCGGGCCACATGCGGCCCGCAGAGGAGTCTGATCCGGCCCGCCAGGTTTTTTGGGCAGTGAGCGCAGCCGAGGTGTTACAGTAGGAATTAGTAGTTCATATAGTCTGGCCCTCCAGCTCTCTGAGGGACCGTGATCTGGCCCCCACTTTAAAAAGTTTGTGGACCCCTGTAACATCTCTGATTCATGCACCACTCTCCAACCATGATGGGGAAAATATAACAAGGCTTTAAAAACACAGCAAAATCTGACAGTCATCCTGTGGCTGCATTTCTCACCTCCTCTTCAGCTCAAAAACAATATTTCACTTAGAGAACTTTTCCTCTTGGCTTTGTGACCCAGTTTAATTATTAAACACTGATAAGTATAACCTTCTGCGTCAGTAGGAAATGGGATGACATTGGTGAATATGATACACCATAAATTTGTTTTATACAGAAATAAAAAGAGAGCTTTTCAGTTGCCTGATCATGTTAAAACAAAACAAAAAAACACACACAAAAGAAAACAACAACAACAACAAACGGTTCAGTGCACCTAGCCTAGGACGGAGCCGGGCAGGGAGGTGATTTTCTCACCAGAGCAGCTCTGCACTGTGGTGTCAGAGATTGTTCCTCGCTCTTGGGCCTCATGCCTACTTCTCAGCATTCTCCAAAGCTCTGTGGGCTGCCCACTCACCTTTGATTGATGTCTTTTCTGCTCTGTTGAACAAAGCTGGCTTTTGCTCACGACTAAGGGGAGCTCAGGTTCTAAAGCTAAACAGTTTTGGTTCAAACCCCACGTGTCCCACCTACAAGTTGTGTCCTTAAGGGAATTTCTCTCCATGATTCATGTTCCTCGTCAGTAGAGGTGGAATAATACTTGTCATGGAGCAATTGTGCAGCTTAAGTGAATTCATACCCATGAAGCCCTCAGAATAACACCTAGCATATAGGAAGCCCTCGGTAACTGTTAGCTATTATCACTGTGCCCAGGACATTTTAGCAAAAATTGGTTTGACGTCAACCAACTGCAAATACAAAGGAGGAACAAATAGTCTTTGAACCATGCTTTTTATAGCACATATTTTACATTTTCTCAAACATAAGAGGCCTCGTCATAGTATAATAGCTTCACACTTGATACCAAACAGAGAATATGTATTTAGTTTTTCCGTGGTAATCAGCAGTTTAGAAGTTGATCACTCTTTAAATCCAGCATCTGTTAATGTTTAAAGCAATTCATAGTTTTCCTCAAAGCACATGATTTTGGACAAAGACAACAACAAACAAAAGCGCCAAAATGGGCTCACTCGCTCGTTTGGATAAAATGAAATGATTTGAACAAAATCTCTATCTGAACTGTGTATGCACTTATTCCGTTCTGTATTAACAAAATCTTTTATTATCCTTCTCAAAAATTCCTCTGCTATTTGTCTGGAATGGCTATGCTAATTTTAATGTCACATTCTTGTTTCCTTCTTGGCAAAATTCATTGTTTTGCTTTAGGGTTCATTTTTTTTTTTTTTTTAATATTTCCAACATTTTTAACACATGGACACTTTTTAAAACTCTGGCCTTTTACTTTATTTTCTGTTTGTTTGGATTTCAAAAATAGGAAGGAGAGAGCCCCTGGCATTTTAAAAAGTATAACATACAATTATCACGTTGGCTACTGGCTTTTCTAGAGACAATTTATTTATTCATTGAAAAAACAGACACAGAGTTCTCATCTTGAGCACATATTTTAAAAGTTATTATACAAGTATCAGAGATGTGTTGTTGAACAAGACACGACCCTTCCTCAAAGAGTTTGCTGTTTAGTAGGAAGAGAGACAGGGAAGCAGAAGTAAGTAACTTCTTGGTGCTAGGGATGTACAGCAGAGAGCATCTGGCCTAAACTTGGGTTCAGGAAAGGATTTCCAGAGGAAATGACATTTAGCTGAGACTTGTACAATAAATATGAGTTAGCCTAGTGAATAATAATCTTTTTCTTTAATCTCGTGGAAAGGTAAGTAATTAAATGATGTGATGCTATAAATACATTTTATAAATCTTTTAAAAACAAAAGGCAATCACAACTTTTAATGCCCTATAAACATTCAATTTCTTTTCATGAGCAAGATGTAAACATAGCTGATTCCAAAAATCAAGAACTTTACATATATTTGCAGCATGAATTGTACTTCTGGCTCAAAATAGAAAGTTGCCTTAGGCATCTTGGGCAGCTAGGACAAACACTATGCAGACTAGGTGCCTTAAATAACAGACAGTTTGTCCCAGTTCTCTAGGTTGGAAGTCCAAGGTTAAGGTGCCAGTCTGGGTGAGCTTTGGTGAAGACCCTCTTCCTGGTTTGCTGGGTCCTCACATGGTGGAGACAGAGAGCTCTGGTCTTCTCAGTCACCAATCTCATCATGGGGGCTCCCCTCTCAGGTCCTTGCTTAAACATAATTTCCTCCCAAAGGGCCAACCCCCAAAATACCCTCACCTTGGGGATTAGTGCTTCAACTTGTAGATTTGGGGAGATCACAAGCATTTAGTACATGGTGATATTTCATTGTGTAGTTATCCTTACATTTTATTTTTTCCTGCGTGAGAAATAGATGTTCACTTTTACCACATGGTTCCCTAGGAACAACCCAAGTTCATCAAGAACAAAACAAAAAATTTTAAGCCCGATAAGCATAATAAACTACAAAGCAGACTCTTTAAATCCCTTTTGAAAGTTCCTACATATTAGAGGTAATAAAATTATTCTCTATTTCTGCACAAGATATTTCTGCAATGTATTCGGTGGTTATTTTGAAAGGATAGCATCCACAATTAAACATTTTATTCTTATCTTATATTTATGTTGGAACATTATATTGCATTTTTCAATTCTAGTGTGCTAAAACGTGATGTATCAAAATTGTTGACTTGCTTCTCTCTCCTTCCCATCATACAGTGCTTCACTGGCTAAAGCCCAGTCTAGATCAAATTGTTGAAAATATTATTTTCACGTGCAAATCGTTGAAAAATATTGTTTCTACCAGATTGACTCTCAGTAACCCTAAGTTTCTCTACAAAGTTTATTATTCTCCTCTGTTATGGCTATTTTAAATCTCCCCTCTGCCTAAGCAACCCATAATCCCTTTCCCATCCCATTCTCAGCTGATGACCTTACCTTATTTTTCATTGAAGTAACAGAAAAATGGCAGAAAAAAACTCATAATCAGAAATGCAGGTGTGAGAAAATATTTATTTTTCTACTAGAGGCCCGGTTTGTGAAATTCATGCATGGGGGGTGTCCCTCAGTCAAGGCTGCACCCTCTCCAATCTGGGATCCCTTGAGGGCCTAAACGGTCAGTTGGACATCCATCTTACAATCTAGATGGCTGGCTTCCAACCACCCTCCTGTCTACCTGCCTGCCTGATCACCCCCTAACCACTCTCCTGCCAGCCTGATTGACACCTAACTGCTCCCCTACTGGCCTGATTGCCCCCAACTGCTTCCCCTGCTGGCCTGGTCCCACCACAACTGCCCTCCCCTGTAGGCCTGGTGCCCCCAACTGCCCTCCTCTGCTGACCCGGTCACCCCTAACTGCCCTCCCTTGTAGGCCTGATTGCCCCCAATTGCCCTCTTTTGCAGGCCTGGTTCCTCCCAACTGCCCTCCCTTGCTGCACATCTTGTATGTTGGAATGATGGTCAACTTGCATATTACCCTTCTATTAAACAGGAAAATCGAAGGACTTTTCACCCTGGTACTGGCTGTGCTGCTGTCAGACAGCCTCCTGTGGTCAGCTCTCTTTAGGAAGTGACTCAGTTGAAAAGAGCTGTCATTTTATACTCCCTTTCTAGGACAATCACTGGTCATTGGGAGCATCTAAAGGTCCAGTCCCATGCATCTCCTTGAAACAAGTTTGAAAGACCATTCCAGGCTCAAAGATAGCCCATCCATTCCCTTTGCCCAATCAAGAGGTTTTGGTTCCAAGGGCATGCCCTAATAGTCTTCCTACATGAAAATCACTGTTTTTTCATCTGCTTCCAGGAAACCCAACCTGCAACAATCAGAGTTGCCCTTGGCTTCATATGACAGAAACCCTTTCACCATGGCTACCCCAAGCAAGCATTTCTGTATTTCTAAATAAGAGAAGCATTGTCTCCATGCTGGCATCAAGGAGCTAGTTTCTTCTTAGCTTCCTGCTACATCACTATCACTATTACTCAGGGACATTCATGCCCATATAAGAAGATGGTTACTCTACATCCAGGCTTCACTTTCATGTTCTAGGTGAGAAGAGTGGAGAATGAAGAGCAAAAGACAAAGGAGCATGTTTTTCAAAAATTTTAAAGAAGTCCTACCTAGAATTTATAATTGTTTTTTAATGGCCAGAATGAGTCACTTTGCCATCCTTAGCTTCACGGAAGACTTGGCAGATATTTTTAACCGAGTACATGGTTGCTCTGCATTAAATCAGAGTTCTGTCAGTTAAGAGTAAGGCAGAATGAGGTTACTGGACGAGCCACTAATGGTGTTCTTCCCCCATAGGGTCAGGACTCCCAAAGGGCAGATACTTTATCTGTCTTCCCCTCCTCCATATCCACAATGTTTAGAATAATGCCTGGCCCATAATAATAAACCGGTGGTTGATGAATGAATGATTGAATCACTTTTACTTTGATTAGAATGTATTTCTTATTACCACATCTTGATGAAAATATAAATGGTCAGAGGAATGTGTTGTTTGACAAGGAAAGAGAAGCCGAATAGCTTAAACAGAAATTAAGTTTAAAAATTTCCTTGCAGAAATGAAAATACTAAGATTAAGTAATTTAATTTATCCTTTGTTGTTTTTAAATGAAAAGCATATCAAGATGCCAAATTAAAAACAGACAGTATACAAAGCCTTCAAGCAACTTATGAGGAGCCAGGATTATTTGACCTTGTATTCCTGGCACTGGCATAAGAGGGGTCCCATGAACGTTTGTGGTAGGCATTGATAGAAGTGAGTATTTAAGGAATAAAATAGAAGTAGTCTGGCAATTCTCGCATTTTTATGGAAAATAATCTCTCAAATATTTGAGAGAATGCATGTATAATTTAGTCTTATAAACTTTAATACTAACATGGATATAGTCCTAAGAATATAGAAAATGGAAGGCAAGTTATTAAAATAACTTTTTATTAATATAATATTTTAAAATTTGAATAAGAAAGTATTTTTATAAAAATTGTTATGATTTCTTAAAACCTTTTGCATCTTATTCTGTGATATAAAAACCAGAGTTAGGATAACTAAAAGGAAAAAATGAGGACAGAAAATTAGGAAACCAGAGTCTCTTTCTCTTTCTTTCTCTTTAATATTATACCTCAAAAACAATTTTGACAAGAAATATAAACATTGAGAAAATCAGATTTATAATAACATTAATAATTGCAACTTTCATGATCTAGGTGAGAAGAAGAGTGGAGAGTGAAGAGCAAAAGACAAATTTGCAACTTATAAATCCTTTAACTGGGTTTGTACTTAGAAAAAATTAAGAGATACATGGAAGCTTGAAAATATTTTATACCAAACAATTTACTTAGTTTAACTTTAAAAACATTCTAGTGAATGCTTTTAATTAAAAACTCTATTTTAGTGAGAATTAAAATTTTCATTTATTAAATAATTGAAACATCATTCATCAAAATACAGCTTTGTTAAGATTTAGTTCCCATCCAAAGAGGATTCCATTTTATAAGCATTTTACATTGAATATTAGGTTATTTAATCTAATTTTGGGAGCCTAAACCTAGAAGGCTTTTTTGATAAGGTTTCAAATTTGAAACCACAGAATTAATGTGTGTTAACAATTTTGGGAAATGTTTGCTTTTTCTGTTAGTTACCTTCTAAAATTGTACTTGAAAGCAGATGCTCAATGTATTCAAAACAGCTACATAATGTACCTAGAGTCATGAACCTTAGACACATATGCAGCTCCACTTCAAACTGTGGGCCTGGAAGATGTAGATTCAGAAGTCCCAATTTACGCACACATGTGCAAAGGGCTGGTGAGCTGGGACTTCCAGAAATATATTGGCACGAAGACCCAAGGCACATCATGTGTGAAGGAAAACGGACTCTGTGAACCAACACTTCTAAGACCCTTCAGCCTCTGAAACCAAACCCCTTGTTTCTGACCAACAAATGGCTATAGATCAGAGGTTCCCATACACCCTCCTTGGGTTTCATTAATTTGGGAGAGAGCTAGCAGGACTGGGGAAATCGGTTTACTCATTAGATACCAGCTCTTACAAACAATATTAAAAGACTAGAGGACTGATGCATGAAGATTCATGCAAGAATGGGCCTTCCTTACCCTGGCTTCTGGCACTGCCTTTGTGCTCTGGCCTGGAGCTGCCTTTTCACCTTCCCACGCTGACCAGAGGCCCAGAGCTGCTGGGACAGTGTGGAATTCCTGCACCATCTCCATGGCAACAATGACACAAGCATCCTGCCCATGGCCGCTTGGTGTATGCATATGCAAATTAACCAGCCATCTTTGTTGGATTAATTTGCATACCCACTCCTGATTGGCTAGTGGGTGTTGTGAAGGTATGATTGATTTGCATCTTACTCTTTTATTAGTGTAGATACGATTTAATAGCCAGATGAAGAGATGCAAACATGGGACAAGGCACATTCTCCAAATATGCCACTTTCCCTCAAATCTTCTTACCTTTAACCTGGAAGCTCTCCAAATCCATCCTTTAAGATTTTTATTTATTTTTTTTTTGTGTGTGTGAGGCTTCATTATTTAGGCACAAGTGATTAAATCATTGGCCATTAGCAATAAATTCATTCTCCAGCCCCTCCCTTGGAGGTCAGATGGGGGATTGAAAATTCTACTCCAATCACTTGCATCCAGCCCTCATTCTTAGAAGATTTAGAGGCTTTCCAAAAGTCATCTCATTAACACAACAAAAGACATTCATTGGTCTCCTCATTCAGGAAATTCAGTTTTAGGAGCTCTGTGCCAGACACTGGGACAAAGACCAAATACATATTCTTATAATTAATCACAATGTCACAAACACAATAAAAATGGTTACAATGGCATATTTATGATGAAATGGTATATTTTATTCCAATAAGAAATTTAGTACAAAACTAGTAGATGCAATATCATGGGTAAATCTCAAAAACCTTCTGTGAGTCAAAGGAACAAGGAAAGAGAGTACATTGTATGATTCTATTTGTACATCTACAAAAGCAAAACTTGGTGATAGAAAGCAAATAAGTGGTTGCCTGGTGCTGGGGTGGGTAGCAGCAGAGGTTAGTAACATTTTGGGATAATGGAATTGGTCTAACCCATTACTGTATTGCCAGACTATATAAATGCACCAAACCTTACCAAAATGCACAATTAAAGTAGGTGAATTTTATGATATGTAAATTATACCTCAATTGAACTGAAAACAATTCTTTGACTTCCCACCTATTCTGTTAGCTTGGCAAATGAACACTGATTAAGCCACTTTCCAGACAATGTGACTTCCTCAAGATAATCTTTGGTTCTAAATAACTTATTAGTAAGGATGGAATATAATTGTCCATTTTCTGAAGGATAATTTGGGGTGAGAGGGAATCTTTCTTTTTTATTTGGTTATATACTTTAATTTCTACTGTCTAGTGTTTCTACACATGCTAATTGTGCAGTGGGGGATTTTAGGTTTGCCTCCCCCTGTACCCCTGCAAGAAAAACGTTATTTAAATTATGCTTTACCTTAACTGAGTTGCTTACACTTTCAAATTAAAAATTTTTCTTCTTTTACATTCCTAATTTAATAAGTAATATTCCTTCCCAAGTGTTTTGATTTTGTTTTGGGAATGCAACAAAATTATACTCAGAGACTGATTCTGTATTTGCCAGCAATTGATTTAGCACAGGTTCACTGTGGGAATTATAATAATTTCACAAGCTAATAGCATATGGGACATGATCTCTTCTTACTAAGCCAAACAAGGAAATAACATACTCCAAACAAATGATAGATTAATCATACTATTGCTCTAGGTAAGGGGAAGCGAAGGAATAAATTCCAAATTTCCAGCTGCCTGCATAAGTAACATTTTCCGTTGCTATAGCACGTTGCTTGGGAACGAGAAGTCAGGGTTGGTGTGGGCAGATCTCTTTCACGAAGCCTTTGGGTGGCTCATCAGCAAAGTCTATTGTCAATGCCTCAAGGGTTTTTAGAAAAGTGTTAGGTTAAGGAAGAGTCACCTGGTGGAAACTGAAATTCCCTAATAGTCCCCACAAATGCTCAGTATGTATAGTCTAGATGCCCTCTGCCATCGTTGTTTCTCTACAATGTTCTTATCAATAGGCCCTCAGCAGGGCCCCTCCGCAGCTCACTACTTTACAAAGACAACAGATGTAGAAGGGTGACATCCTGGCAAGACTTCATTCATTCATATAACGAAGCAACATTGTTTAGGTCCTAAAAAGTGGATTAAAACATCACTTGTCATAAGCAAGCAGATTTGGAATCATATTAAACCTATACCCAACACCCAAGCAGCTAACAGGACAATAGTTCCGATCTAGGTTAAATTGTGAAAGGTGATTGGTTTCTGTTCTTCTTGACACCCTCCTATTATCTCACTGCCCTTGGATTTCTAGACTGTGTTAGCATCAAAGCCTACCTGTCTTTTCCTCCCATTTCATCAATACTATAAGTAGACTGCTAAATTGACTTTAGAAATTAAGCCTGGTTAATGGTCTGTTCCAGAGAGACAGTTATATGTTAACCAGCCTTCCAGAAGAACATAAGGGCCGATTCCAATGGGAATGGGGGGAGGGGGTTCAAATCTATCTGTGATGCAGACATTTCTCAAGAAACAGGTTTTTAACATTCTCACAAAGCAAAAGGGAATGGCTGTCCACTAGAGACAGACAACTAAGGCAGTAAGGCAGACCCGCAGAACTCACTGCTATATGGGGCTGTTCACCTTGGGAGAAATCTAAAACCCATGAGCTATTTTAATTCCTTTGTTCAGTGATTCAGGATGACACTGTAAAGTGTTAGTATATTTTTCCTTTTCTATAGGTATTTCTCTTCTCATTCATACCCTGCAGAGGGAACTCCAAGACCATAATGAAGCAGAAACCAAGTCTCAAATCTTTGTCCCAAGTGTCAGACACAGAGGTCTGGATTTATCTTTTCTAGTCAATCTCAGGGTGCCCTCCTGCATCCCACCCACCACACAAACCATCCTGGTAATATTGGGACCAGAAGGGAGAGATAAGGGACAACTGGGGAAGCAAAGGGAGCTATGGAGGGACTGATTTCTCCATAAGGACAGCAATCTTAAAACTTTCACCAGTACCTCTGCTTTCTCCGTCTGAGCCAGAGACAAATTTCTCAAAAGGCCAATGAAGCCTGTTTCAGGGCCCCACCCCAGCACAGTCCTTGGCTAGTTCTGGAAAGAGCTCTAGCAAAGTACTTACATGGTCACATGTTTTTGTGGTGAGTAAGTTCTCAAAGTGACTTTTGGACCATTCTACATGTCTTAAAATATAACAAGCCAAAGTGTTAAGATTGATGATACTTAAAAAATCAACAGGGAAAATGATAGTCACTTCTAGAGAAAAATGAGCAAAGGACATAACCCAGACACTTGAAGAGAAGCTGTTAGATGTTTAACAATATGCCCTCCTGTTCACTGTCTTGCCTACTATCACACTTGCCTTTCAGTAACATGGTGTTGAGTGGCTGTGGTATTTTTATGATATGGCTAAGGGAAAAGCTTTTGGGAAAAGTACATTTATATTGGATTTCATTGGGATATAGGGTTTACCATCAACTCTGAGTAGAGTCACATAATAGTTAGCTGTGCTAGTGTAGTAATGGCTTCAGAATTCCTCCTACTGCCTGCAACATCATCTTCTCTTGGGTCATGACAAGGAGACAATTGTTACAAGACCGTGTGGCGGAAAATGCGAACACAGAGAAAAAAGACACCTACTAAGAAGGGCTTCTGGTGGCTAAATGGGCTAAAATTAAACAAAACAAAAACAAAAAAAACAAAAAACAAAACAGAGTCTAGCAGCCATTTCTACACAGGGTCCTCTCATACAAACTGAACTATCTGCCTGCACTGTGTTCTGCCATCTGAGCCAGCCCTTACAAAGGAATTCCTGGAATCCTATTTCAACCCATAGGACTGAGGCTTTCCCCATCCAATTGGAGCTGCACAACTTGGACCACTCAGAGTGGCTTTATTTTGTTCAATCAGGACAGTGCCTTTTGGACCAATCAAACTGTAAGGGTTTGGAGTCCTCATTTGCATGAAGACATACCAATCAGGGACCAGAGGCAGGGACTTCTATCCCTATAAACCAGCTTTCTAACTCTGGGGGCCACACTTTTCCTTTCACTGAAGACTATGCTTCCCTGGCTGAGCTGAAACGCCAAAGATGTCTAGCTAGAACAGCACAGACCTGAGATGACTGGCACAGAATGAAGGAAACTGAAGCAGAGAGAAGCAGTCCGATACAGCACATAGCAGAAAGGCAAGGAGCAGAGCAGAGCAGACCATTGAGGAGAGGAGCAGAGCTGTCTAGTAGGAGAGGGGCCTGGCCCCAGGGCTGCCTCACAGCTGTACTGTTCTCACAGCCAAGCTGAATCACAATTGAGCTGTTTTACACAGAAAGTTTCCTTTTTCACTGCACCGCAAATTGGGGGTTCCCAAGTTGGCATTGAATTGGCACCATTGATCATCAGTTGACAACCATGTGCCACAGGGACCATACCTGCATCCTGCAGGAAGTAAGAAGCCCTGTAGGGAAGCCTGTCGTATAAAATTGTGTCAGTGCTGCCTTTGATTCTCACGTATGCCTGACCAAAGTGGAGTTCTCACCTGTCATGAATATTCTTGATAATGCAATGCATAGAAGAAAGGCCTGCAGAGTCTTTTCTTTTATGATAGGAATTATATAAACTAGAATTTATCAAAATTTCTTCAGTAGGAGAGGAGAAACCTGTAGCTGTACTACAAAGAGCCAGGGTGTCTGTGTGTGATGTCACATGATTTCTGTATCTCAGATACCAAAAAACAGTTTTTCAGTCATCCATGTTAGGGAAAGGGCTAAATTATCTTTCTATTTTCTGCACAAAAAGCAAAGTATTACAAAATTGCAGTCACATGAAAAGGTGATTAAAGGTTATACAACCAAAATATGTAAGAAAAATAGTATCATGGTGATATTTCAGGTGGTGAATTCATAAAAATATTGTGTAAATTCTCTGGATGTTATGTTTATGGAATTACCAGTATATTAGTCAGGATTTTCTAGAGAAATAGAACCAATATGCCATATGCTATATATACAGTATATATCTAAGGGAAAGACAAGATGCTCTCTCACTTCAAGCAGAAAGACAGCAAATTTGCCATTTCTCCATCTTTTTGTTCTATTCAGTTCCTCCACAAATTGGATGATGCTTATTTATGATGGAGAGAGGCATCTGCTTTACTCAGTTCACCAATTCAAATGCTAATCTCATCAGGAAACACCTTTAAACATGTCCAGAAATAACATTTTTGCCTCCTTGGCATCTTTTAGCCAATAAAGTTGACATGTAAAATTAACCAACACAAAAACTTTATAAAATTCATAATTTATAATTACTTTTGTCATTCTAAATATGAACTCTTCTACCCAATTCTGCAGCGCTAACTTTGTATTCTTGTCTTTAAGAGGGACCCCCAAGTTGTATCAATTTTAGGCCCACAAAACCTGCATTAGTGTTTTCCTCATTTGATTATTTTTCTTCTCACTCGGTTTAGATTCCAGGGTCCAACATCATACTCCTCCTTTGTAACTATCACCACTGTCTTCTCTCCATTTCTCTAGTAAAACTCCAGCTAAGATTAAGCACAACTAAACACCTACTCAGTACCTGCATATAAATAACTGAACTGGGCCACAGGAAAACACAACAATAGTGCTGACTAGACTCACTTTAAATTCAGAACCATCCATTCCAATGATCTCAAAGCCACTCAGCAATCCTATTGCAATTCTTCCTATGTGTGTTTTTTACTCTCTTTTTTCAAACCTCCTACCTCTCCCCTTGACTGCATCTTCACTCTCAGCTGCCTCATATTTCATTGATAAAATAGATACTACCACACAAGACTTTCTTTATTTCTTCATCAGTACATTTCAAACATGTGCCCCCTTTCTTAATGGTCAGTGTCTCTGCTCTTATTACAAATCAAACTCTCCACTTAATTCTGGATCTGTCCTGTCTTTCTTGCTTCACTATTTATCCCTGTCTATTGGAGTATCCCCATCACCACAATAACTCTAATATCTCCTACCTTTAAAAAAGAAAAAGGGGTAAAATGGAGACAGAGAGAGTGACAAAGAGATAGACAAAGAGAGACTTCCCAACTATTTCCCTATTTCTCTGCTCCCTCCATAGCAGATGATCTCAAAAAAATGTTTCTATAGCCATTCTATAGCCAACCCAGCAGGCACACACTTCACTTCTCACCACCTCCACCATTGTTGAAATTTAAGCCGCCATCATTTATTCAATTTATACCATCCTTAAACCTGTATTCAGTTCTTTAAATAGCAGCAAGATCATTATTTAAAAATAATCAGAGAGGTTAAGCCCTCTCTGATTCTTCTGAAGGCTTCCCATCACACCTATAATAACATTGAAATCTTTTACCTTGGAAGGACTTTTATGAGCTGGCATTTTTCTCTCTAGTTTCATCACCTGCTTCTTTCTATCTCATTCACTGTGCTCTAAAAAGAATCTTTTGCTTTCCAACTTACACGTTTCCAGCACTGTAAAAATGTATTTAATTTCATCACTGAATGCTTGGTGCTTTACTGCATCTTACGGATATGACAATGAGTCTCAGAGCACACTCAGGAAGTATGCCAAAGATCACATACTTCCCAGGTAAGTCCAAGACCTGGGCCTCTTCCTCCAAATTGTTTGCTCTTTGAAAAGAAAAAAAAAAAAAATCCCTAATATAAATTCTTAAACCCAAGAATTTCTTAGATCACTCCACTGCAAATGCCACAGAGAGAAAGGCAGCTAGCTGGTGATGTTTGTCTCCTACCAGGTAAGTCTCATCCAAGAGCCCTGTGAGCCCAGGAGTGTAGTCCTTATTACCCATTCTTTACGGAAGTGAAAACTGAGGTGCTAGGAGGACAAGTATTTGGCCTTAGGTCAGAAAGCTAGTAATGTGCAGAGCTGGAATATTATATTTCCAGCTCTATTATTTTCCTAAACAATCTATTAAAATGACCTTGACAATCTTTATTCTATAAAGATTTTTGACTGGAGAGCTGACTCTCCAGTTTCACAGTTCAGTGTTTGGCTGTTGTTCAAAAAATTGTTCTAAAGTACTTTTTGCAAAGCTTGAGCAATATTTTTCTCTAAGAAGACAGGAAGGTATGTGACATGCCCATTGAACAAGAACTAATGACACGGTTAAGAAGGGAGAAAAAAAGGATATCATTTCCATATCAATTTCGGCTCTTACACATTAACACCAAACAGTGACCTTTAAAATGCGGAAAGTACCAGCTTAGCATTGTGAATTGACAAGGATCTTGGAACTGAGGAGTTAAGGTTGGCCAGAGATACAATTCTGTGGGTACATGGCTGAGTAAAAGGCAACTAAAAATAACAAGAAAGCAACTGGTGAACATTTTCCCTTTCACTCTATCTATACTAGAGGCATTTTAGAATTTGTAAAAAATAGAGAAAATACTAAGCAATTTCTAATAAAGCCTTTAGTTGGCCAATGATATCATAGTGGCCAGTCCTAGGGAATAGCTGCAGGGCAACTTTTGAGTTTAAATACATTTATCCTTAAATATAAGTTAAAAGTTAAGTTTTCCTAAGTTATGTCATTGCATAGAGTTTAGGTATAAGCAACCACTTTTTGTTCACTGAATGTCTGGTTTGTACTGTCCTTCCATGCAAATATAACCCTAGCTTGCATAATTTAGTCAGGTAGGCTTTCAAGAGACTGCTCAGGAAAGGACAAATGTTACCAGCCAATAGAGGCTGAGCTAGATTAATTCCCACCATCTCTAACCCACACACTTGAGGGAATAGGACACTGGAGTAAGATGTGGTCAGTTATAGGAAATAAAGAAATTGTCATTTTTTAATTTTATTTTAAGCAATGCATTTGATTTAAACAAATATCAAATTGAAGGTGACAATGCTCATTTGGATTAATAATTAAAAAAAACACTCTATTACTTTCTTTTCATGCCTTTTAAGCAAGGCAGATGAGTCGATCAAATCACCAATCTAATTAAAGGCAAAAATGTATTTTGTGATAAATGAATATATTGGAATTCATATTTGTGCTGAACAGCATGAAAAGCAACAGGCATATTTCATAATAGACCAGTAACATAGCATTACACGGAGTTCATTTAAAAAAGCATTATTCAACTCGTTATGGAAATAATGACTGTAGAGGCCTCATGTAAATTTCCACTCTCCTAGGCTGTCCCTGCCCCTTGCAGACCCCTCCATCTCCCTGGCCTGACACCTGGCTTCCTCCTCACAATAATGTGCATCAGATACAATCAACTTAAAGTATGAGGAGATCATCTCCATGACTTCAGAGTCACATCACTCTTGGACCAAAAATAATTACCAAAAATAATTTCATCATCTACTTTACTCATCAGACTTGCTTATGAGTAACTCACAAATCTAAAAATCACTTCCATACTCAAAGGACAAAGATTTGGAAGACAGTTTTATAAATTAAAGAAGAGGCATTTCTTTGGGAGATGCCTTGAATATTTGATTTCTCTGAAGATTGGAATGGCGTTATTTTGTTAGTGTGTAACAAACAGTTCAGCATTAATTACATACTGCCTTGCATTGTTGTCGAATTCATTCACTATGACAACCCTGGCAAAGAGCACACTCTCGGAGGGCTGAACAGCTGGTCCTACACTTCTCTGTTCTGCTTTGCGGCAATTAGCAGAGTGGTAGGCACCTAATAATGCTAAATACGTACTTATTGCATGATTGAAAGGGTATATTGAATTTAAACTCTATTAACATAGATTAAGAGTATAGTCAAGAATTTTTATGTGAAGAAATATAAGCAGATAATTAGATGCAATTTAGAGCATGGTGAAAAATAAATCAGACAATTGACTCTAAAGTTAGTGCTCATTTCTACTGCCAAGAGCTTTAAAAGTACAAACCAAACAGTAATCTACACTGTGAAAGGGACATAGTTCTTATCTATTACGTTTGACATTCACTATTAAGAAGGTTTTTGTCTTTAGTTGTAAACCAACGAAATGATTTTAGACTTTTTATGTAGACTAAACAAAGACTATTAAAGAAAATTCACTGTAGGAAGAAAAATGCCTGTTGTGGGCCCTCACTTTTCTCAAGGTTGGAAGATTCCACTAAGTGGCAGCAATTAAACTTGCTCTGTGTGATGTTAGGACCATGAAACAGTGTCTACCCTTAGCAGTATCATTTTGGATCAGTGATTTTTTTCTGCAAAAATCTAAGCCATGTCTGTCTTTCGTGTACTCCCTATATTAATATCGTTTTCTCTGCAGCATCCATTTAATTAAAATAGAATCAAGGAGTTCTGCTTAAACCTTGCCTAAGAGCTAAGAGGCAGACAGGCACTGGCACAAAGGGGCCAATCTTTAAAGAACCTTTGGAAAAACTCCAGTTGGTTCCTGTGGTTGGTGTTCCCCCATTCCATTGTTAGCAATGATGCAGTTCTCTGCAGGCTCAGCCATTGTCTACCAGACACCCATTTGCATTTTTTCTCAGTCAGTTCTCATTACTTGGAATTCCCTCTGGGCAACTAAATTCTACTCATTCTACAATCCAGCTCATGTACCATCTCTTCTAGGAAGCCTTCCCCACTAGGTTTCCCATAGTTGATATCCATTATCCTTATAGTCTGTTTCCTCACGTGTAAAATGAGGAAAATAACAGTGCCTACTACAACATGAGGTTGTTGTGAGGATTAAAAGGCTTAATTCATGTAAAGTGATTAGACTCTAGGAACATAGCAATTTTGACCAATAGTTTAGTAATTGTTATTTATTACAAAACATTTAAGATTTAAAAGCCCTTTGTTTAATGCTTTCTTTCTTTGCTTGCTTGCTTGCTTATTTATACATCTTGTCTCCTTAAGAGAGGGGGCGGGGTCACACGGGTGCCTGGGTGGAGAGCACCTCTTGTTCTTCCTGTGCTGGTAGGTCTGTTTAGGATGCACTCTGGGGACCGTACAGAGAAGCTAAGACCAAGTTCCCATAGACACAATGACCAGGGATCCACAAGACTGGAAACACGCGATGTTTTAATCTTTATATTAAAACCTGTTCTTTCACCTGGCTCGCAATTCCAAGGCAGAGAAACAGATCAGGACGGTTTGTGATTTACCATCATTGCAATATGGGCACCCAACTGAAACACTTTCCTGAAACAGCCCTACGTTTAGCCACGCAGTAGAGGAAGAGGGTTGAACACAGCCTTGGTGATCTATAGCTGGGAGAGCTTGGTTTTCCAGGAGAGTGAGTGCCTCAGTCCCTGAAATGAGCAACAATCCTGACAATACTTCTGCAGAGGGAAATGCTAACACCAGGCAAACCCCTGGACTCATATTCCTTTTACATTTTGGGGGCTCTTATAACACAGGGATTAGCTGAGTTTCTAATTAGACGAGGGTTCATGGAGTGGGTGAAGGACTCATTCATTTCCTTTTAATAAATATATATTTTAATGTCAAACAATCCCTTTGATGATCATTGAATGTTCTAGCAAGATGCAGGGCCACCTTGAGTCACAGAGCAATGAGATTTGATCCCTTGAGTGACAACTACCTTTCAGCATTGTCCTAGGCGCTGGGAAAAAAGCAGGGAAGGAATGAGACAAAAATCATGGCTCTCATGATACTTGTTTCCTGGTGAGGCAAGATACACATCAAATAAAAATTGCTAACATTCCAGGTTGTGGTAGGTTCTATGGAGAAAATGAAAGATGGCCAAGGGAAGAAAGAATGTAAGTGTGGGCATGCACTACGGATGGAGTAGTCAGGGGAGAGTCTTTTGACGAGATAACATTGGATAGAAACTGGAAGGAAGTCACTAGACAAACCCTGGGGAAATATGGGAAAAGAACTTGGTAGGTAGAGGAGACCACAGATGCAAAGGCCCTGATGGAGGGGCAAGTTTTGTCGGCCTGATGTACAACGGGGCAGGATGAGAAGGGAAAAGAGACAGGAGACGAAGTCAGATTGACAGGGGAGCCAGATCACAAAGGGCCTTGGAGGGCCCCAGAAGGATTTTGGCTTTTACTTTAAGTTTGTCAAGACCCACTGACAAGTTGCGAGCAGAGGAATTACATTCTGGCTGCTGTAAGAGAAATGGAATGTAGAGGGAAAGGCTGGGGGCAGGATGGGGGACTGGCAGGGACTGCTGATCGCCACGTGATAGTGGCCTGTTCTTTCTTACTTCGGGAATACCATCCTGATTTTTGGGTGGCAGCAATGCACCCAGCTGAAATCTCTATTTCCTGGTCCTCCCTTTCAACTGAATGTAGTCAGCTGACTATCCTTTGGCCAAAGACCTCCAAGAAGAGGACTGAGGCATTTTTGGAACACAGTTTAAAAAAGAATCTATGCTGCTGGGAGGAAGTTTTCTTTCCTTCTTTTGCTTTCCCCTATTGCCAGCTGCAACATAAACATAATGACTGGAACTCCCAAGGCCACCTTGAACTATGAGGTGACCTTGAGAATGGAAGCCACATGCTGGGTACAACAAAACGCTCCAGTAGGTCCCTGATGGGAGCTGGAGATGGCTCACGAACTCTGGATTGCCTGTTTCTGGACTTGTTTGCACTTTCAGTTTTGTCTAAGCCATTGTTATTTTGGGTCAGGGCACAAGCCCTGGTTTCAGGCTTGATCCCCAGTGGGGGTGCATGCAGGAGGCAACCTATCCATATGTCTCTCCCTCTCACTTCCTCTCTCTCTAGAACCAATGAAAAAATAAACAAAAACATCATATCCTAGGGTGAGGATAAAAAAAAAAAAGCAAACTTTTATTCCCATACTTTTATTTTGAGATGTTTGTTTCCTTTCTTCCTTTTATAACCTCATGGTTGCTCAGATTTCTGTTCTTATGAGAATGAGAACAGTGCATTCTGTGAGAGAAGTCTCTAGACCTGGGGTGGTCCTTGTGAGCCCAGAGGGTCTTGCACATTATTTTCTAAAGAAATACACTCACACTATGGGGCCAGGCTTCAGTACAGGTCCAATTTGCCAAAGGTGGTCTTAAACTATTATGGAAATTGCTTTGATCCTCCCATATTTTAGTCTCTCTTCATTAACTCAAAAATTATTAATGGGGAGCCTTTTCTGGCTACTCAGTGTTTTAATTCACATTAATGAGCAATGACTGATTGGCTTAATTCCCTCAGGGGCATTCGCATTTCTAGAATGTGTGTTAATCTAAATAAATCTCTGATTCATGCAATAACTGTGAGACAGATCATTAGGATTTTCGGTGAGAAAGTGGGTTAGGTAGGGCAACATAAGACTGGGAAGTGGGATTTGTGTGCCTGCACTTGTGGGTATGGCTGTAACACTGCCCACTTCATTTATTAGTCTCTGAAGCTTGCTACCTATGTGTCTCTTCACCGCTTTCAAATCAGGAACCAGAGATGCTCACATATGGGTTTTGGTTCAACCAAATTATTCTTAAATTGCAAGCGTTTGACCCCAGGGTCCTATTCCTTAATTTTCCTTTGAAAGTGTTTCAGTTATTGGACTTTATAACAGTTTCCAGGACAGTCATGGAGTTATAGTGGTCCCTGACTCCCGGTTCTTCTTTCAATCTGGCTGTCAGCTACTGGAGTGTACAGTACAGAGTGAGCAGGGAGAGAGAGAGAGAGAGAGAGATAACAGACATCAAAAGTTGAGGTTTCCGTTTCTCACTGTGGCCTGGGCCAAAATGAGTTGTAACTCACCTTCTAATCGCCCTGCAATCGTGAGACCAAAGGGCCCTGGCTGGGTGATAACTCTGGGTCGAGGTTAGCACTGTGAGCTTCAGGCTCAGGCAGGTTTGAACGCCACTAAAGCCTGGGGTGTTACAGCTTCTGCGGAGAACAATAAGTGATTCCTACCCAAAGTGTGGCCGCTGAGGGCAGCCCTGTCCTGCATCCCCCATTCCCACCCGCGGGGCTGTATTTGAAGCTGCCTTTCTGCCCGGGGCCAGGAGTTTCCTTCCCGTGGAGGGAAGGGGGCAGCGATGAAGTGAGAGTGTAAGGTCTGCTAGCGGCATGACCTCCTTAGTCTCTCTGTACCCCGCACTCTTGTGTCTTTCTAGTGGCTCCCGTGGATGAGTAGCTGCAGCGGGAGGGACGAGCGAGAAGAAAGCTGTTTCTGCTCCGGGAGTCCCGGCGGAAGCCTGGCCCTGAGCGGCGCGCTGAAATTAAATGCCCACCACTCGCTCTCGGACCATCTCAGCCACGTCCGGAGTCCCTGTCCCAGCACCTTGGGTGGGCCCTGGGGGACAGCCCGGGACGCAGGGGGAGGGAGAACCAAGCCTGTGCAATGAAATGCACGGTCAGAGGAGTCTTGCTTCTTCCCGCCGCGACTGTGGACCGGAGGGAAGTCCGCGGGGCCCCACAGAGGTCGCTGGTGGTGCAGGAACCGAGGCCAGATCGCATCGAGAGAGAGAGAGAGAGAGAGAGAGAGAGAGAGAGAGAGAGAGAGAGAGAGAGAGAGAGAGAGAGAGAAGGAAAAACACCCAGAAACTTTCTTCCTTGTTGCGAATCATCGCCGCGCCCCCCGCCCCTCCCCGGGCAGAGGCGGTAACGTGACACCGGAGAGAAGCCCGGAGCCCCGAGCGGAGGGAGGGAGAGGGAGAGGGAAGAGGGAGGAGGGAGGAGAGAGGGAGGAGAGAGGCCACGGAGCGCCGGCGGGAGAAAGGGGAGGAGAAGGAGGAAAACCCCTGTCCAGGAGGTGGAGCGAGGGGCTGGTGTCCGCCTCCCGTTCCTCCCAGCCGCTTTTCAGGGGAGCCCGGACCGGGACAACACACGCCGAAAGCGAAGACACAAAGCCCGGTGCGGGGTCCACGCTGGCGCTGGAGGCGAGCCCCGGCGGCCGCGAGCGAGCCCGAGGCGCGGCGGGGCGCGGGGCGCGGGGGCGCTAGCGGGCCGGGCGCGGGCCCCGCGGGCCGGGCTCCTCGGCCGCTCGCTCCGGGCCGCGGCGGGGACCATGCCCGGGAAAGTCTCCTGAGCCCGGCAACTCCGCCGTCCCCGCCCCACCGGCTGCCCTCCGCGGCCCTGCCCTGCCCATGTGCGGCCGGCCGGCCGGGCTGTGCGCCCCGCGGCGGATGCTGAGCTCTCCCCGGCGCGGGCAGGCTGCGGGCGATGAAGAAGCAGCAGCAGCAGCAGCAGCATCCCGGCGGCGGCGGCGGCGCGGACCCCTGGCCCCGCGGGGCCCCCGCGGGGGGCGCCCCTCCCGGCCCGGGCGGCTGGAGGCGCCGGCTGCGCCAGCTCCCGCTCCTGCGCTTCTCCCTCCGGGACTACGGCTTCTGCATGGCCACCCTGCTGGTCTTCTGCCTGGGCTCCCTCTTCTACCAGCTCGGCGGGGGCCCCCCGCGCTTCCTGCTCGACCTGCGGCAGTATTTGGGTAAGGAGCGAGCGGGCGCGGGGGTCCCCGGCCCGCCAAGTTGTGCGGGGGAGTGGGTTGCGGGGTGGGGGGTGGGGGGTCTAGGGAGGGGGAACTGGGGACGCGCCGGGGACTTTGGATGCTTCCTCCCCGCCCGCCCCCGCGAGGCCGTCCAGGAGGGACCCCGAGGCCGTCCAGGTGGGACCTGAGGCCGTCCAGGTGGGACCCCGAGCCCGTCCAGGTGGGACCCCGAGCCCGTCCAGGTGGGACCCCGAGGTGTCCAGGTGGGACTCCAGGCTGTCCAGGGGGGACCCCGAGGCTGTCCAGGTGGGACCCCGAGGCTGTCCAGGGGAGACCCCGAGGCCGTTCAGGTGGGGCGCACGGGAGCACTGGCGCTGGGGCCGGCCGTGTGGGTTGGCGGGCGGGCAGGTCCCCGGGTGGGGCGCGGGGCCCGGGTTGGCGGGCGATGGGGCAGGTACCGGGCGGGGCGCTGCATACCTCCCCACGCCTCCGCCGCCACACCAGGTGGTGTCTGTGGGTGTGCACCAGCGAGTGTGTGTTCCGTCCTGGCTGCGAGGGGAGACGCGAGGGGAAGGGGCAGCCCACCTCGGGCGCTGTGGTGACCACAGTCCTGTCCTGATCGTAGCTCCGTCCTCCAGGCGGTGCGGGTGGGTTAGCTCCACCCAGGTGCTGGGGCTCTGCGAATCCTGCCCGCAGATTCTCCTCCGGCCGCTGGTCTGGGTGACCCGGGGGCAGTGTCAGGCTCAGGGCTGTGGCAGCGCCCCTTCCTCACCCCATGGCCCGCAGCGCCCGGGACGTGGGGAGCGGGCTGTGCCCGGGGGTCTGGGCTGTCCGAGGGCGCGGGCCAGCCGGGAAGCGGTGGCGATCTGATCCGCTGAGCCCCGTGTTTCAAGCCCAACGTGTGTGTGTGTGTGTGTGTGTGTGTGTGTGGTTAGTTGGTTCATGGGAGGGAGGCTGCCTGTGTGTTAGCAGGGGTGAGGAAGGGGGTTTGCAAAGAGAGGAAAGAGCAGCTCCGGAGAGAGGGCGTGACCCGCGGCGCCCTGTCCCGCGCGGACCGGGCGCACCGCCGGCTGAGCACCGTGCCAGGCTGGTGCAGATCCCTCCCGAGTCCGTGGCCAGGGGCCTGTGGGGAAGCCAGGCTGGTAGGGCGCCGGCTTGTTGCAGACCTGCAAGGTGGTAAACCGGAGGGAGCCACCCGCAAACATCCGGCATCTGCCGCACGCCAGCGAGTGCGAAAGAGGAAGGCGCCAAAGCGCTGGGGTGGTGATGGGCCAGAGGACTCCGGCCCCGCACTCACCCGCCCGTCCCTGGACATATCTGGATAGTGCACTGTTTTTGAAGAAAAACAAAAAACAAAACACCAACTTCAGCAAAGTGACAGGTGTTAGAGCTTTCTGAAATGTAAAGGCAGATACAATAAAGCTCTTTCCACGTGCAGAAGCTCAGCTTCCATTTCAGTAGACACTTCGGGGAGCTGTGGTTTTGCAAGATGCTTTAGGGAAAATTCAAGGAAAATGTTGCCCAAACAGATTTCCAGAGTACAGCCTTGAGCATCTGGCTTTTTAGAGGATTTGGGGTAATACACACTTTTATTAGGGACTCAAGCACTTCTTCCCCAGAGTTCTGTGTTTTGGAGTTTCATAGCTTCACTGGCTCACAGACACCTGCTGGTGCTATAAAGGTCATATTTTTGCCAACAACAGCAATCACTGCTAATCGGCTTCTGAGGAACTTGAAGCTGAGGGGTCTTTCTGCGCAAAAATCTGATAATGAATTCTTACAAGTTCCTTTTAAGCAAAATATGGAGGCCAATGGTATAGGGCAGTGGTCGGCAAACTCATTAGTCAACAGAGCCAAAGATCAACAGTACGATTGACATTTCTTTAGAGAGCCCAAAACCTTCTGCCCATGGGCCACGATGTTCCAATCGCACTGGACGTGTGGGCCCGCACGAGGTATTTTGTGGAAGAGCCACACTCAAGGGGCCAAAGAGCCGCATGTGGATAGAGAGCCGCAGTTTGCCGACCACTGGTCTAGGGAAAATACAGACGATGGGGAAGGAAGACATCTGTGTTTAGTGCCCTTGAGAGCACTTTTGGGCAGGGTGCTCAAACTTCCTGGGTCTCAAGTTTTTTAGGTAAAATTAGGGGCTGGACTAGATTGTCTCACACCACTCAGCGCCTCACGTGTTATGGTTCTGATACGCCTGTTGGGGATGGAGAAATCTGGGAGGAGAAAGGAACAAAGGCACCATTGATGGTATAATCAAGACACTTTAATATCGATCACATTATCCCTTTGAAAGTCAAATCCATGTGATATCTAGAATGTAGTGCTTTCATTATATATTTCATAAAACGAGTCCTGATACATTTGGGCTCAGTGGATATACGGGTGAGTCCACAGCATTCCCTCAGGGAAGTAGGGAGAATTGAAGGATTGAACATGACTCATATTAGAACAGGCCCTTGCATTTCTGACTAACTTATGGGTTAAAATATGACATCCGCCGAAGCCGGTTGGGCTCAGTGGTAGAGCGTCTGCGGACTGAAGGGTCCCGGGTTCGATTCCGGTCAAGGGCATGTACATTGGTTGCGAGCACATCCCCGGTGGGGGTTGTGCGGGAAGCAGCTGGTCGATGGTTCTCTCTTATCGACATTTCTAGCTCTCTATCTCTCTTCCTTCTTCTCTGAAAAATCAATAAAATATATTAAAAAAATATGACATCTATGTGAACTAAATGTATGGATGCCCTTGGCTAAATTTAATCCTTGTTGTTTTGTTACATAAATATAATGCTTTTTTGGAAAAGTGGGCTTTGGCCCTTTAAGAGGCTGTAAAATTTATCCTTACCACTATAAGGCCAAAGTATCTGAAGAATTAGTTTCCTCACTGACTTGCGAAAGGACACCCACAGCAAATAAGGCAAAACCTGAACCCAAATCTGTTTGATTCAGGTACTCACTTTATAGCACTATAAGCAATTTAAGAGATAAAATAAAAATATAGCCAAAATGCAAGTGGGAATCTAAAGAGCTGACTGCTCAAAATGGTCATACTTATTTGCATAATTTTACTTTCCTTTTCTTGATATTTTTACTAAGTATGTTGAGGGACCAGCAGAAGAAAAATAAGCTCAAGCAGCTGGTCTGCTTAAACCCCACCTTCCTGTATGAATCTCCATGATGGTGCCATGTCCTGGGGAACTTGACACCCAGAGGCTCACAACTGGAGGTGATGTGAATTGGAATCATAAATTCTTGATATCTCTCTCTCTATTTCTCTCTCTCTGGGTTATTCTTTGTTTAGGCTCATGGTTCTCAACGTGTGGTACCTGGGCCTGCCTCAGCATCACCTGGAAGCTCCTCACAAATGTCCATCCTCAGGTCTCCTCCCAGGCCCAGGGAATGAAAGAGTCTGGGGTGGGGCCCAGCAATCTGGGTTTTAGCAAATCTTCCAGATGATTCTGGTGCCAGTTCAAGTTTGAGAACTATTGTTTTAGAGTAAAATATTGCTTTCAAGAAGTTTCCTATGCATTTGAGAAGAAGAGGGGAGATAGAGAGAGATAGATAAATAGATAGATAGATAGAGGTTTAGAAATTATTTTAAAAATGAGGTACATGGTTTCATTTTTTAAAATTCCAACCTTTAAAAATGCATCTGCTTTGATGCCTAAGCCCCATTGTTTCCAGGAAAGGACTAGCCAACAGCTGCAGCCAGCTCCAGCTGGCTTTAGGCATTCTAAGGTTGGGGTGAAGCAGGGCAACCAGAAAGTGCAGTGCGAGGAAGGGAAGGAGAGGAGTCCATATGATGCTTTCTTTTCCTGCTGGAGTCAAGGTCAGACAGTTCCTTTTTGCAGTCAGTTTGGAAAAAGGCAAAGTCTATTCTCCGTAAAGATACTTCCTGCTGCAACAAATTGGAAAAATGGAAAGTTAGGGGGAATAAAATTATGCAAGGATTACTATTGTCCTGACTTCTTCCTATTTGAAATGGGTGGAGAGACAAGAACACAATTACTGGGGTAAATAGACGAAGATAGCAAATTGCTATACTTAAACTTGGAGACCAAAGTCTTTTCAATTCAGTGAAATTATTTGATTTTAAAAAAAGCAGCATTCAGACTTTGATTTGCTATGGAAAACAAACAAAAATATAATCTCCCCCAGAAATTAGGTTATGCTGCAGCCTCTGCCAGTAGCCTCATTACTTATGAGCTGTGGAAATATCAAAAACTTGGAATAACACTCGTTACATTGATGTAAACGGAATAAGCCAGATGGCTTACTACTGATCTTATACAACAGGCAAACTCTACTGATTTATCACCAAGCCTTGGATTTGTGATTTAGCCTTTATGGGAATTAAATTAGTTGGATTGATCTCAAGTTCATATGCTTTCCTTTCCATTTTTAATTTATATCACTTTAGTTTTCAGAATTGCCAGTCTTTAAATATAGTAAACACGAGCATGATAATTTTCAGTAAAAAGAAAATGAGAGTGAAAAACATGTAACTATTGAATTTAAAATTCTCCAAGTTTAAATGAATATAAAGGAAAATATGAAAATAGACATCCAGATCTTGCAAAATAGTTTCTCTACATCTTAAAAGCCAAATTTGATTTTTCTTCCACACATCACAGATGATTTAAACATTGTACACCAGGCTCCAGACAGCAATCCAGGAAACGAACGCATAAAATATGATGTTATCAATAGAAATTGTTGACCTAAAAAGAAAATGACATTCTTGTTCATAGCTGCAAATTTATCTTATAGGGTTGGATGGGGACATAGTAGCACTGTGTTAGTGGAAGAACAGAAAGTGGCATTTGACTGTGGCAGTCTGTTCCATCAACACAGAATGAATGGTGAAAAGCATCTTGCCTTGTAAACTATTTTTAATGCAGACTAGCCTCAGTATGAATTGTTTAAAAATACATATAAATATGTATTATCTGGATACTGCCTTTCTCAAAATTCCCTGTCATCGAGCCAGGTTTAAAACACTAGTTGGTTTTGTATTTGAGAAACTAGAACAAAAGTGGTGAAGTTTTTTAGGTCCTAAGAGAAATAGTATCTTTTGCTTCCCCAGAGGGAAGCGGCAGGAGCAGAAACAGTAGCTGCCCTGCAGCTATACTCAGGGGTACAGTGATGGACAATGATCAGGCATCTTATTTGATGGATTGTAGCCATTAAAATTATTAGGAGTTATAACTGGCTATTTTTTTTGGAACAAAGTTAAGACTTGACTGCAAATAAATTTTGCCTTACCTGAATTTATTTTTATTATAGAAGCTCAGCTTTAAATAAACAGTGACATACATAAACCCCTTTATCAGAAGTGGGGACAGAAACAGTAATATTTCACCAAAAATTCTTCACTGCAGAAGTCAAGAGTGGAGCAGTTATTGTGCAAGAGAATTCCCAATAAAGCACATATCAGTATATGCTATTAATGCTTAAGCAGCAGAAGATATAATTCACAGACCACACAGCTCACCCACTTAAAGTTTCAATAGCTTAATAGTTTCCAATAGTTGTTTTTGGTACATTCATAGATAAGTGCAACTATTGCTGCAGTCAATTTTGGAATGTTTTTTATCACCTCAAAGAGAAACCTCTACCTATCACCTCCCTATTCCTCCTCTATTTTCTGTCTCTGCACATTTGCTTATTCTGGACATTTCATAAAAATGGAATCATATCTATGTGGTCTTTCACTAAGCAAGTTGCAGCAGGTATAAGAGCTTGATTGTTTTTATGGCTGAATAATATTCCATTGTATGAATTTTGTTTATACATCCATTGATGGGCATTTCTATCTTTTGGCTATTGTGAATAGTGCTGCTGCAAATGTTTATACACCAGAATTGTTTGAACACCCATTTTCTGTCCTTTTGGGTATATACCTAGCAGTGGTATTGCTGGGTCCTATGATACCTTTATGTTTAACTTACCAGGGAACTGCCACGCTGTTTCCACAATGACTGTACATCCCCACCAGCAATGTGTGAGAGTTCCAGTTTCTTCACATCTTAAAATATATATATATATATATATATATATATATATATATATATATATATATATATATATATATATATGTATATATATATTGATTTCAGAGAGGAAGGAAGAGGGAGAGAGAGAGATAGAAACATCAATGATGAGAGAGAATCATAGATAGGCTGTGTCCTACACGGCCCCCACTGGGGATTGAGCCTGCTACTGGGGCATGTGCCCTTGACCAGAATCGAACCTGGGACCCTTCAGTCTGCAGGCTGAGACTCTATTCATTGAGCAAAACCGGCTGGGGCCAGTTACTTCACATCTTCACCAACACTGGTTATTTCCAGTATTCCATTAAAGCCATCTTAATGGTTGTGAAGTGGTACCTTACTGTGGTTTTGATTTGCACTTCTCTAATGATTAGTCATGTTGAGTATCCTTCATGTGCTTGTTGGCCATTTGTATATCTTCTTTGAAAAAATGTGTATTTGCATTCTTTGCCCAATTTTGAATTGAGTTGTTGTCTTCTTTGTTTTAAGTGTTCTTTATGTATTCTGGATACTAGACTCAAAACCAGATATATGATTTTGCTACTTATTTTGAAGTTGCAAATGACGATACTGGTTGAAACACAATACTATTATGGATTGCTCTCTGTATCATAGGTATGCACCCTTTCAAGATACAAGTAATTCATGTTCTACATTAGTCACTTTCAAAGTGCTAAGTAGAGTGTTATGGGTATATAGTAAAACCTAAGTAAAATCCTAACAATTGATTGTCAACAAGAATCTCTTCAAAAGAAGTGTGGGGGTTCTTTTTTACAGTTATGGATTACTTCAGATATTAAACACTTTGGCTGTCTGAGTTTTGCTCTCATGTAATTCCTGGTTAGCTAACATTTATCTATTTTACAGCTGTCACAGGGATTCCTGTGACTTGGGTGTGGAATACAAGTGTAGCAAATTTTGAACAACAGACTATGGTGCGATGGATGGGAGTATTTGTCTCTGTACTTGCTCACTAGAATGGGGCTGATGAGCTCGGCAGGGGAAAACATTTGGGTCTATTATGTTCCTTGTTCAGTGTAAGACAAGGCTACCAAGGAGATCTTGAGTGTTTGCATAAAATTGCAATTCATACAGAATGTATTTTTTTAAATCACATTGTGGTTTAATATACAGGACACATCTATAGAAAAATACTTCCTATCTATGTTTCTCTTTTATAAAATAACATGAATTTTAGGAAAAATGTTTTCCAAAAGTGTTAGAACTTTTCACTAGGGGTGTAAAGATATATATATATATATATATATATATATATATATATATATATATAATCAAAATAGGATGCTTTAAAATAAGTCCTGCCAGTTCTATGCTGCCTGGTAGAGCTTCAATTTGAATAAATTACCAGGGAGCCACATAGCTACTTAGCGTTCAAGGATATGCTATACCGCTTTGTTTTTATATGTCATCAATAATATCCCAAAGGTAGCTACAAGGTCATTTTTCTTGCCTTACTGTTTACCTTTGCTTCTGCTATTGCTTCTACGTTGATGGTTTAGGAAGCTAAAATCCCATGCTGGTCTCTGAACGCTGGTGGTACTTCATGATCAGTTCTGAAGTTTGGCCATCCTACCTTGTCCTGTGATGATTTGTGGGCAAGCTCCTGGAGAGGAGAAGCTTCTCTGGTGCTTTCCTTCTCTCCTCTGACACCTCTAGGTGCTCAGCAAGGGTCCCTTGATGAAACAGTCTTTGCTAAGCAGACTGTTCTTTGCCAGGGCTCCTTAGTCTGCTTTGTTTGGTCCCTATTTTAAGTAAAAAAACTTGAATGTGGGGAGGGATGCTAGGCAAGACTCAAGCTCTGTTGATGTCTGCAATCTAACTCCTCCAGGCTGTTGAAAAAGCATTAAAACCACCATGGCATATAGTTTTATAAACATTGCCTTCCGAGCATGGGGGTCATGGTACACCTCTTACATGGTCCACCTGTAGGGAGTTCAAGGAGCATGTGTAGGGCTCTCCCTGTAATTAAGAATACTTGAGGCCCATCTAGAGATATGACTGCATACAGCTATAATAGAATACAAAAGTATTGGTTTCTTGTCATTTCTTGAATCCTGGACCAATTGTTTGGGAGTTTCCAGAATAGCAGTTTATTTCTCTCTCTAGGTCAGTATCTTCCTTAAGTAGCGATTTGTGTTAAATTAGCTAGTACATCTCCAGCATGGCTTCGAGTTTTTAAGTAGATGGGACCATAAGATGATGTGGTTTTTGAAATAGTGGCTGAACGGATTTTAATCTAGAACTGCAAAATGATAGGCTATATAATTAGGGCTCAGTGCACAAACCCATTCATCCCATTTTGATGAAAGATATTGAAATAACCTTAAGTCATGGCTTTAAGTGATTCTTACTCCATTCATTGATGGCTGATTTAAATAACCATTTCCATTTAATCATACTGCATTTCTGGGAACAGAATTGATTTTTTCAAGTTCAGTGAACATGACTTTCACAGTCTTAATGAAAATAAAAATAAAAGTATTCTGAAACATATAGATTCCTTTGTTCAAAATGATTTAGCGAATATTCATTGAAGGCCTTCTGTGGGCTAGAAGCACCAGACATTTGAATATATTTCAGAGCAGATATCTTGGTGTGAACTATTGTGTTATTAGCTGGGAATATTTGGGCAAGTTTCTTGATTTCTTTGAATCTCAGGTGCTTTGATCTATACCAGCAATTTTCAACCTTTTTCATCTCATGGCACTCATAAACTAATTTCTAAAATTCTGCAGCACTTCAAAAAATATATTTTTTTGCCTACCTGACAAAAATAGTTTTGTTTTTTTTATTCATTCACACTGGATGGCTATTAGTATATTGGCTGTTGTCATTTGTATATTTGCCAGTCTAAGGGAAAAGAGGTCAGTGCCCCTGACTAAATAGTTATGTACTGAATTTTTAAAAAAGTCTTGTGGCACATTGATTGGAAATCTCTGGTTTATACAATGGGATTAATAATTGCTATTTATACAATAGCTCCCTGACCCAAGGCCCAGCATTTGAATTCAACAAATGTCAGTTTTCTCACCTTTTTCTTTTCTTCTTTCAGACTCCCTCTTCTCCTGGCACACAACACATATGCACATGCACACACATACACATGTGCACACATACATTCCATTCATGCAAATGCGTATACTGGTGGAGTATGCATATTTACTCATGGCTTGGCCTCCAGTGAAAAGGACCACTGTCACCAAGAAATATGACATTACTAAACTCGTATTTCTGTGGCTTATTTGGTCACTCTCATGCTCAGATTGGCAAGGGCTCTTCAACAGCTGACACACTCCATCATTTGCCCCAATAATTAGACACACAAACCTTCCTGCTTCTTATCCTCTCTCTGCTCCCTGGAAATAGCCTTGAAAGAACACATTCTTTACCCAGCCCCTGCTTTCCTCTGTTTTGAATTATCCACACTTTCTCCCTGCATTCACAAAATAAAAATAGTTGTGCCAAGGGAGTGTGGTGCAGCTTACTCTCTGGGGACACCAGCTGTGCTAGGGCCGGGATCGTGGTCCAAGAGCCACACCTTTTCAAAGACATACTGCCAGGCTACACTGTGACTGCTGCAAGCACTCCTCCTGCTTATGATGGAATTACCACGTCCAGCATACAGCCACTTTCTTCTCTCTGCTTCCATTGGTAGTCGGCAACAGCGGTGAACCCCAGCTGCAGATCCTGTGTTTGTCCAGAGGCTGGTGGGTGAACTTGCTTGTTTTCCCGTTTTCTGCTTCTTCGTGTTGCCTTGCCCTGCCCAGTCTCTGAGGGGTGTTGGGGCATGTGAGAGCCACAAGACCGTTACGGTCCATTCATTGTAGCTGGTCACTCAATTTCTGGAGAAGTTCAAAACCAACGTGACTTTACATGGTTTAATAGAGAGTTAAATTTATCAAGGAAAACGGTGACTTTTGCAATTTCAGCACAGAACTCTCCACTTTGACATGAAGCTGTTTGGCATGAATGCCTTCCCATTGGATATGCAGAACTGCCAGGCAAAGCCAAGTGGGCTGAAAGAAGGGGCACTGGACCTGGGTCTGGGACTGGTCCCCAGAGAGTCTAGTGGTCAATGCTGTTAAAAATCACACACACCTCCTAGGCTTAAGTTTCTAAAATGAAGTTTGGTTAGTGCATGATTCTCAATTGTTTTTCTTTCCTAGGAACTCCCTCAGCAGCAATATTTCCATATGGTCTTAAAGGGCCATATTGGAGTATGTCCCAGTACCAGGGAAGGGAGAATGGGGTGGTTTAGGGGTTCTTTAAAGAAGTTCTCTAGCAGAAACTGGTTTGGCTCAGTGGATAGAGCGTCGGCCTGCAGACTGAAGGGACTCAGGTTCGATTCCGGCCAGGGGCATGTACCTTGGTTGAGGGCACATCCCCAGCAGGGGGTGTGCAGGAGGCAGCTGATCGATGATTCTCTCTCATCGATGTTTCTAACTCTCTATCCCTCTCTCTTCCTCTCTGTAATAAATCAATAAATATATTTAAAAAAAGAAAAAGAAGTTCTTTAGGTGATTTTTATATGCAGCCCCAGGGGATGGGGCCAGTTTTCTCTTTAGAATCACTGAATTAGAGGCTATCTAAGGTTCCATCTCCTCTTAAAATCAAGTGTTAAGAGATAAGAAACCACTTAACTGTAGCAATGGAAAATATAAGGCTATTTCCTTAGGAGCCACATGGTTATTGAAAAGACTAGAGGCCTGATGCATGAAATTCATGCAAGGGGCTGGGCCCCTGCTTGACACAGAGGCTGCCTCTGCCCTGACTTCATCTGGAAGGACATCCGGTCTAATTAGCATATTACACTTTTATTATTATAGATTGCAAGAGTCGAGTGACTAAGGCAACTGTATATGCAAAAGCATTGTAGGTCAATACATATAGTTTTAAAATACACCTTTATTGATTTCAGAGAGGAAGGAAGAGTGAGATAGAAACATCCATGATGAGACAGAATCACTGATCAGCTGCCTCCTGCAAGTCCCTCACTGGGGATTGAACCCACAACCCGGGCACGAGCTCTTCCCCGGAATCGAACCTGGGTCCTTTTAGTTCACAGGCTGATGCTCTATCCACTGAGCCAAACCAGCTAGACCTGTTGTAGGTCAATGTTTTCAAAGTTAATCATAGTTGTTTTTCCCCAGCATCAATAAAAGGAGAACTTGCCCCAGAAACTGTGGGAAACAGAATGTCCTTAGGAAGGCAGAGAGAGGAGGCAGAGTAAGACTTGATTTCCCAGGATTCAGACTCTACCGATGTGACAGGAAGAAAGAAGGAAAACGAGTAGGGACAAGTAGCTTGTGTTGTTCATGGAGGATTCTCACAGCCTCAGCCCAGCTGCCTGCTCCTTACTGCTCATCTCATCCCATGGTGGACAGCTCCAATGCTGACAGAGTTCACCCCGTGGCCAGCTACTTCCTCGTAGCTTCTCGCTACTTCTGCTAATTCTTCTGGGAACTACGTAGAATAGTCTATTGGATTTCCTCCAATTGAAGATGCCAAGATGATTGTCATGGGTACCTCTTCTCTCCTCCCCCCGACCCCCTCATAGGTGTTGTCCAGACAGATAGGTCTATTTTCCAGTAGTTCTCATCTGAAGTCAGTTTCAGTCACAGAAAAGCACAAACAACAAAGGAAAAAACAACATTCAAGCGAAACTTTCTGAACAATAACACCCCATAAACAAAGCAAAAAAAGGACCTAGATTGGGGACAAATGATTTCTCTAGGAAATGGGATTAATATGCAGATAAATCTATAAACCAGCAACAACAAAAAAGGAGAATTCTTGAGATAAATGGGCAAAGAATAGAAGCAGGTGATTCACAGAAAAGGAAACGCAAGTTGCCTATAAGCCCATGAAAATATGAAATGATTTTTATTCCCTTAAGCATCTATCACTGTCAACGTGGCCCTTCACTGGCCTAAAGAATGGAGAATTTGCTGATTCCCTCTGTTGGAGAGTCTGCTTTGTGGAGACGAGTCACTGTTAAAAATGACTGTGTGTCTTCCCTTGAGGATGACTGCCACATCCCCCCTTCCTGGAATGATGACAGGAGAGTGACCAGCTTTCATGCCCATACAAGTCCTGCTGACTTCTTGGGGCCACAGTGTGTTGGCCTACTGAGATGCCCTTCTGTACCCTCAACCACTGCCAGCAAGCCATGCCCACTTAATAGCACATAGCCCCCTGCCTTCCGCCTCGCTCCATTCTGTCTCTGAGACTTTGCTGAGTCTGTGAGCAGCACTGGAAAGAAGGAACTGGCGAGGTGCTCCGATGGTGGCATCTTATCTTGCCTGGAAGTAGTTTCTCAAATTCCAGGAAAACATGGAACTGATTCATCTGGTTTGGGGTTCTCTAGAAATGGGATTGCAGATTTCTGGTGATTTCATTCTGCTGGAGTGTCAAAACTCACCCAGTGATGTGCCAGAAACGTGTGTACAATCACATACAGATTTAGAGGAAGTTATTTTTACCACAGTGGGGAAGGACACAAAGTGATGACTGGCAGAGAGGCTGAGACAAGGCTAAAGGGAAGGAGGTGAGGTGTCAGCTGCTGGTGCTTGGCAAGCTTGCATCTCCGTGCTGGCCAGGCGGTCCCGGGGATTGTGGTGTGGTCCTCACTTAGCAGGTCAGTGAGGAGTTCCTGCCCGGAGGAGCGGAATGTTGACATGACTGGGAGTGCGATGCCAGGTTAAGCAGTGTGGGGTTAACCTTGGTTACTCCTGCAAGGGTGTCATGTGCCCCAGAGCAGTTCTGTAGAAGCTGCTCTCTGGCTGAGATCTGGATAGCTCACAGAGGTGAAAATGGAGGAAAGGGTTCTGGAAAGCTCCATAAATATAAAACCCAAGGGCCCAGTGTATTTTGCTTCAGCAGATGACAGGATAGAGGCCACATTATTTCCTTTGCTCGTGTTTTTTTCCAACTCCGAAGGTGGCTCTTGTTTGCTTGCCCAGCAGAGATCCAAGGCCTCACGGAGTCTGCAGTGTTTGTGGTTATGTTCTTCTGGTCCTGCTGCGAGATGAAGCGGTTCCCAGAAATTAAAAGGAGGGAGAAGGAAATATTTGTTAGCATCTGTAACCTCTATCTTTTTATTGCCCCTTTCAAAGGGCAAAGGATATCTAGAGCTAACTTTTAGAGAGAATATTTTGAGTCTCCTAGTTATGTAGCTTGATGGTGAGCTTTTCAAATGCATTTGGACAATACTTTATTCAAGTATTCTTGTGTTTGCTCTCCTGTTTCTCATGGGATGGGGGGAGGGGAGGGGAGGGCTGTAGGTTCTGTGTGCTTGTGTCTTCCAAAGTACACAGTTAAAACAGTGTCGCTCTCCTTCTGACCTGCCTAGGCCAGAGTGCCGAGTCCTGTTGTTAGCTTGGTAGGAAAACATACTATCTAGAACATTCTCTGGTTTCTGGGTGAGCTACTGTTTTTGTGCTGTGTTTCTTTTAAGGCAGAATGCATTGTTGTTCCCTTTTGCCAGACTTTTTCCTGCCTATCTTGTGGAAATGACAGGTGACTGACTTTTTGTTAATTTCAGAGTCAGTCTTGCCCACAAGGCTTACATTTCATTGAAGTTTCACATCAATGAGACTTAAAGGCTCAGAAAACATACATTTCCCCATTGCTTTCGTAGGCCTACCCTCCTTCACATGTGGCTTGGCAGTCATCCTCTCTGTCATCTCTTCCATCTCTTCAGGTTCACTCCTTCAACAAATGTTCGTCAGATCCTGTTATGTGCCGGATGCTGGAGATAATGTGAGCTTTTATTTGCCTGCGACTTATAGCACTTTAGCATTCAGCTTCTTTGTACCAGCTGATCTCAAACTTTAATGTGCATTCAGATCACCAGGGGATTTGTTAAACTGTAGATTATGGTGTATATGTCTGAGATGGGAGGGACTTGAGATTCTGTATTTTCAATAACTTTTCTTCATTTATTATTTTTTTCTTTGCTTTTATGCTTAAAAAGGCCTTATATGCTCACATCAAATGCATAATCTCTATATTTTCTTCTAGTTCCTTTTTTGTTTCACCTTTTCATTTAGTTTTAAAATCCTTTTAGCTTTTATTTTGGTGTAAATTAACCCAAGGATTTTCCCAGTCTAACTGGAGATAAAGTCACCACACTTGAATGATATTATTCTTTAACAGTAAATTCATTTTTCAAAATTCCCAATGAACTGATTTGAGCTTTTTACCTCTTGCTATAGGGAAGTGTATTTCCTCAAAACTACTGAAGTGCTTTTCTAACTCTCTTACCGAGAACTCTCAGAGTCCTTTTCATCTTGATAAAGTAAGTTTGACAGAAAAACCAACTCAACTCTTACCCTGCGGGTATTTGGTATCACATGAGCATGTCCATTTGCCTCCTGGCTGACACTATCCTGTTATGATAGCAGTCTACAAGCTGATGGTTTATTTTCTCTGAGTAGCTAAAATGGAAAAGAAAAATCCCCACTGCGTTTTTATTAGGGTAGGATACAACATATCTTGAATGGATGACCATTTATTTCAGTAACTTTGATCATGCCATTTTGTCACAGATTAAGTTGGCATCCAGGCTATAATTTCTTGCTGTTTTAAAAATGACTCTTCCCTGAGTATTGCAGGGTTTGTTTTTCTGTAGCTTTATGGAAGGTTCTCTCGAAGTGCCTCCACTTAGGTCTACTTAAGTCCCCTTTGCTGTTGATCTCGAATTCTGAGTGTAGCTTTTCCTAAAGCAGCTCAGTCCTCCCATCCCCCACGGGGACACATCCGGCCTACCCGGGCTACCACCTGCTCTAGGAGGTTTCAAGCAAAAACGGTCTAAATATTTCGTTTTGGTTTTAACCAGAAATAATTTCCTAAATCTTCAATTTTGTTAAAACACAGAGGATCGGGGTCTAGGTCACTAAAAACAATTGAACTGTGCTAAGAAATGACATTCAATCGCCTGGATTTTTGGACATCTTTTCAGAGAAGAGGTGAAGGGAAAAAGCAGCTCAGATGGCTGCTCTGTGCCCTAAGCCAGCCTGTCTGAACTTGCCCAGGTCTGGCACTTACTGGGTGACATACGTTTCTTAAGGTAACATGTACCTGGAGTAGAGGGTTTTTGCAGCTGCACGTTAAATACATACCTGAATGATCTGAAGCCAAGGCAAGAATAGAATAAGATGTGTCATTTCTTTATCTAATGTAAGAAGCCTACCGGTTCATTGGGAAAGGGCAGCCTGTCTTTTCCTACCTCCAAATTATAGGAGAAATCTGTTTGCTTGTACAGTATTATAATGGACAATATCTCCTTCAGTGGTTCTTTCTTTCTGTCTCCACCCCTACTGCCTCCTCCCAAAACAAACAAACAAACAAACAAACAAACAACTGATATGTTTTCATGAGGTTGGGCCAGACATTGGCCCTTTATAAAAGTAGAAAGCATAATATCAAATCACAGGTCAGCTCAGCGATGGCATTTCCCTGAGAGCTGAGCTGTCACAGTTTGGGTGTCTCGCTTTTCAGTGGGTTTGTGTGTTCAGAAAATGGGTATTGAACATGGTCCTGCTGGTTCTCTCAAGTATTGGTTTCCTCAGCTTTATTTTTGGCAGGCACGAGAGAGCAGTCGGCTGAGTGATGCTAAGTGCTGAGGTGCAGAAATCAGAGCGTCTAGGAGAGCGTGCATGTTGCGATGGTGGATGACTCAGCAGCAGGAGCGATGTTCTGGCTCATTCGCCGCCCCCGGCTGGGCAGGCTGATGGGATCTGTGGCCCCGTGGAGGCCTCGCCTTGGATGAGATCCTCCTGGACTCTCTGTGTTTCCTGATCAGCAAGACGTGAGCTCAGTCTGGCAGCGGAGCCTGGCCAGAGTCTCTCAGAGGCAGAAGTTCTCAATAAACATATTTTGAATGCCTTACCAGCTGACTTAAAAAAAAAAAATCTAACATACTTTCAGTTGTCAGTGAGAGAATGGAATTTGTTTTACTGGCTTTTCTTCGAGGACTTTTACAATTGTTATTATTGTTATTGACCCCTTTATCCAACTCGGCATGCTTTTTGTTTGGTCTTTCCACAGTTTAGGTACACTCTTGGGTACATGATCTCACAAAAATTTACGCGGAACTTTGAAAAAAAAAATCATAGAAAATAAAGGATATTGTGAAATCAGTTATAAAGTAGGTTGTAAACTGGGACTTAAATTCTTTCCATACCTTTTACATTTTATTATATTTTTTGATTTTTTAAAAAATATTTTAGCTTTATTTAAAAAAAATCTTTATTGTTGAAAGTCTTAGAGATATTTCTCCCCCACACCCCTTTCCCTATATTTTAATTTCATCTAAATTTTTATGAATTAGAAAATAATCCATTTTCTCATGTCTGGAATAAGATGACTTGTATATTGAGTTAATTGATTTTTCAAGTGTAAATGAAGTTAAATGGAAACACTGGAAGACTGATACACTCACACACGCGCGTGCGCACTTACACGCGCGCGCGCACACACACACACAAACACACACACACACATGCACTCACAGGCGCACATGCATCTTTTTAGTATACTAAAATGGTAACTCTTAAGTCCTTTCCCCTGGATGGCATTTTGGTTAAATATTTATACAATATATTCACATTTTTCTGTTTTTACCTTTTGAAAAGGGACAGTGTAAGGGGCCGGTAAGAGTAAACCTGAATTTGCACCAAATGCCAGGTGTCAGATTCTGTGACATCTCAAACAGGCCTTTGTATACCTCTGAGCACTGTGCATATGGACCTTGCAGGGGGAACTGAGCCTGGATTGTTGGAGAGATTCAAATTCTCAATGTCAGCTGCCCCGTTATTCCCTCCTAACATTGATCTCCCTGAGAACAGATCATTGGGCTCTCTCTCCTTCTCCCTCTAGGTCCTGCCCATGCTTTCTGAAGGGCTTTACCTGGATCGTACTCAGCTAGTGTCAAACACTTCCAAGTGCTAAAGAAAGAATTCAAAGCGTGGTGTTGAGAAAGGGCATGACTGATGAAGATAACAAGCCTCTTTGCAAGTCAGTGGTTTCACTTCTTTGCTTTCAGCTAAAGTAAAGGAGTTCAAGTTATCAAGGAATCGAGTTAGTCAAGGAGTCAGGTTATCTCTTCAGGTAGATGCAGTGATCACAGAAGTATGTGAGAAAGCGAGTGACATTGCACTAATATAACTGCTCCAATTCCCATCTGTTAATTTATGTCACTAAGGCTTATTAGCATTCACATTTATTAAAAATAGGAATAAGATTGAAAGAGGTAAAGTTCAGTCATAGATATGTTAAGTGGTTAAACAACACAGCACTGTTCATCTCATTAATTGATGCATTTTCAGTCAAGTTTTACTTTTTACTAATTACTTGTGAAAGTTGTAAATTCTGTATGCTGCTTTGATCAATTATGAACCAATGGCAATCTTAGTACTCATTCAACTCAGAAACTATATTTTAAGCTCTTGGAGTGTTATATATGGTCACAGGAAAATTTAAAAAATAAATTTTAACTTATATGCATATTTTTGTTATACAAAATAGAATAGAGTGAAGAAAATTCTTCTCAGACATAAAAATATATTGTTTGAACAAAAGTCTATTGGGGAAGTGGAATGAAACTACACATTACTAGAGAAAAATGAATGAAAGAAAGCCTATTAATTCCTTCCTCCTTCCCTTCTTTCCTTTATAATGGCATCACCTCCAACAAGGATTTTCCAACACTGAGGATATTATAAATATACTTGTGCTATCCTCTTCCATACTCTCTCGCTCTCCCCTTACCTGATGTAGCTAGTACTTACTGTTCTCTGTCAGGCTTTGAATAGTCTGCAAAATTGAAAGCTTTTAAAGGAAAAAGAATAAACAAGTATAAATTAAAAATGCCTAATCAGTGCAGTGTCCCCCGATGTGAGAGGGTGAAGGACGAAGGGGAAGTTTGAGTGGATAGAGAGAGTGGTGTTAACTAGTTGCAGTTATCGTATTTTTCGGACCATAAGACACACGTTTTTTTTCCCCAGAAGTGGGGGGAAAAAGTCCCTGCGTCTTATGGTCCAAATATAGCCTACACATATACTTTAAAAAAAAAGTTTTTTTACTTGCCCGGCTCTGTGTGGTCTCTGTGTGCTTGCCCGGCTCTAAAATGGTTCTAAATGCTGCTGTTTACTTTACAGGGTTGATTACATGTGTTTATGACTGTGATGTTGGGTTTTAATGCACATATAATATTTTAGGACACTATTTGTTTCAGAATCTCTTTTTCTTCATTTCCCTTCTCTAAAAACTGGTGCGTTTTATGGTCCGGAGCATCTTATGGTCCGAAAAATACAGTAAGTAGCTTACCTTTGCAGATTTTACAAAACCATGTGACTAAGTGAGTTTATTGCTAGTAAGTTTATTTATGAAAGTAAGGGCACCTGAGGCTTAAACTTAAGTAATTTCACTGTGAATCTACCTCTGCGTAAGTGGGTGTGTACGATGTACACACGCATGCACACAGATACCTACTCCCACACATGTCCCAACTTTAGTTGATTTTAACTTTATATTAAACAATATTTTTGTATTTAATCATTTTTTATTTTTCAATTACAGTTAACATACAAATTTTTATATTCACAATGGCAGGTATCATCTTTCTTGTGTGTGTGTATCTGTTGGATATATGTTTAAAATGCTATAGATGTTTTATTATAAAATGTTGATATATATCTTGCTGAAAATTATACCCCTTGCAGCTTTATAAATATACTAGTGGCCTGGTGCATGAAATTCATGCGGCGGGGGCGGGGGTATCCTTCAGCCTGGCCTGCACCCTCTCCAATCTGGGACCTTCTGGGGGGATGTCTGACTGCTGGTTTAGGCCCAATCCCTGTCATTGGCAATCTGGGACTGCTGGCTTCTAACTGCTCACCTGCCTGCCTGCTTGATCATCTCCAAGCACTCTGCCTGCCAGCCTGCTCACCCCAGCTTGCCCCCCTTGCTGGCCTGATCGCCCCCAACTTCCCTCCCCACCAGCTTGATCACCCCTAACCACCTCTGCCTCAGTCCCACCACCATGGCTTTGTTTGGAAGGATGTCTGGAAGGTCTCCAGAAGGTCTCCTGGTCTAATTAGCATATTATCCTTTTATTAGTATAGATGGATGGTGAACAATTCTGGATGTTAGCTTAAAATATGCTAGGTCATACAACTTTTTCAAAATTCTTATGCAGTTATGTGAGCACAAAAGTTTGGTGACCATCACAGTATAGAATAGTCCTTGCTGTTCAAAGGTGGAATTTTGTTGAGGGAGCACATAGTGGACCATCAAAGGTGGAGATGAACTCTATGATGTGTTCAGAGGTTTGAATGAGGAAAGTCTCCTGGTCATGAGAGGCTATTGCAAGACTTGGGACCTGAGAGCTTGGCTGTACAATGAGAAATGTCCTTGCCAGGGAGCTGTGGACAACCATTTTCTCCGTGCACCTTCCTCTCCCTCCCCAAACTGTTTCTTTATGTCCCTCGTCCTCCCCAAGCTGTCATTGCTCTGGGTTACACGCTTGGTTAAGAATAAGAAATGAAACAATACAATTTTTTATCAGCAAGGTTGTTTGATCTCATTTGGAGCGTTTTAATGCTGAGAGTTTGCAAATTTGACAGTCCTACACCCATTCCTTCCCTTAGCAAATGGCCATTTGGTTGCCAGTTCTTGGTGGTAGCAGGGATTAAAACTAGCAAGTCACTTATTTTTTTTCACTGTCACAATGAAAAGCAAGCTCCATTTTGTAGTGATGGTGGTATGCAGCATTTAACATGGTCCCACCAATATTTATGGGATGTTATTTCACTGTGCCATGCACCTTATTTCAATTACGTTTATGAATTTTTTGATGACAGGAGAGACCATGCTTCACAAATCTTTTCTGATTCGTCACAGCATTTGGTGCCATATTAGTACTTAGCAGGGGAAAATGCAACACAGATAGAATTAGATAAGAATGTTGTTGAAATGAAATTGCATTGACATATTCATTTACCCAAAAATATTTGTGTGCCTACTATGTGCCAGTGGTTCAAGTGGAGTATAGTCTAGTGAAAAAAATTCCAATATTAATTGGTCGCCTACACTAGGCTCAGCCACAGTGTCATTTTCTATTTTATTTGGTTGCTACAAAGTCCTGAGTTATTAGTACTCCAGTTTACTTTCGGACAAGCTGAGCTTTAGAGATGTTAACTGCAGTGCTGAGTAAATGAAGATGCGGGATTTGAACCCAGGCGGTATTACTCCAAACTACACATTGCTACATTGTCAGTTGTGGGCAGTGAAAGGTAGCCGACCATAGTTTTCACCTTATTGGAAAGAAATCCCAAATATGGGAACTATTTTTGTGATGTCACAATTATTTATACTTGATAACATGAATTTTACACTTGGGATGCTCAGAGAACAAGACATATCTCTAACTGTTCTTTTTTAAAAAATATATATTTTATTGATTTTTTTTTTTACAGAAAGGAGGAGAGAGGGATAGAGAGTTAGAAATATCAATGAGAGAGAAACATCGATCAGCTGCCTCCTGCACACCTCCTGCTGGGGATGTGCCCACAACCAAGGTACATGCCCTTGACCGGAATCGAACCTGGGACCTTTCACTCCACACGCCTGACGCTCTATCCACTGAGCGAAACTGGTTTGGCTCTTTTTTTTTTTTTTTTTTTTAAAGTTGGAGAAACTCTGAGCAAAAATTTTTGTTATTTATACTTCCTTTTCTGCATTTTTAAAGGATATGTCAGTTTTAAGAGAATGGTTTTTATTTGCTTTGGCTGAATTACAGGGCAAATTTACTTCATCTCAAAGAAACAAACAAAGATGACCGAATTCGTGTTAATCCCCAGCATGACACTATTCTGGGCTGGAGGAATTGCGCCATTTATATGCTTTCTGGTTCTCATTCAGGCATTTAGTGGAACTTTTTCCAAATTTTTTTTAAAAAAATATGACCATTAGCTTACATTCTGTGACATATTCAACCTTTTTTCCCATCAGCAAAAGTGTTTGTGGAGGGTTTTTGGGGGTGGGAGTGTCGTTGGTGATGTAACTGAGAATTTCAGGGACTTGGAGAGAGCTGGTCTGCTGTGACCACCCGTTTTGCGCAGAATCACAAGTTCTCTGCACGGGCTTAGTTTTACAGTGAAGCCTACAGTTTGGGAGCTGAGCATTTTGAAAAGAGGTAAGGAGACAAACTTGTGCTAAAACCCTTCGGTCTCTGCAATACCAGTTATTTGGAAAGCCAGCTCCAGGCAGCAGTGTTTTCTAGAAAGTGAAGTTTTGCACCTTGAACCGTTAGTCTCCCCCCTTTCTGCTACTGCTTTGTTGGAAATCCCCCTAAAACACACTGTACATTCTTGTATTCTCAAATGAACTATTACTCATTGATGTTTTTGAATGGCATCGTGTGGGGAATGGTAGCTGTGGCTCAGCTGTGTTCTCTGGGTCTGTCCAGACCTGTGGGCTGGCCGTTCTCTCCAGACCTCCCCTGGGCCACTTCGCTTCGTGAATTTGGGGCTGTCTTTGTAGTTTCGCTGTCTCCTGTCTTCCCAGGTGGCTGGCAGTAACAGCTCCCCTCCCTCTGCTTACGGTACTTCTAATTGGCAATAGATGTAGACGTCAAATAATAGAGCTTGCTGGAGTCGTTTGTAAAACAAGGAGTAGCTCCCAGTAGAGCACAAATGCATGCTTTTTTATTTTTTAAAAATATATTCTATTGATTTTTTACAGAGAGGAAGGGAGAGAGATAGAGAGCCAGAAATGTCGATGAGAGAGAAACATCGACCAGCCGCCTCCTGCACATCCCCCACCGGGGATGTGCCCGAAACCAACGTACATGCCCTTGACCGGAATCGAACCCGGGACCTTTCAGTCTGCAGACCAATGCTCTACCACTGAGCCAAACCGGTTTCAGCAAATGCACGCCTTTGCTTTATCCTCCGCACACAGGGCCCGACTCACTCTTAATAACCACTGCATTTAATGAATAAATAAACAGTATTCATAATCTTTGTCCCTTAAACTTTAGGCCATTAGATAATCAGAAACCTTTTTGTTTGTTTGTTTAGCTTCTATTCCAGTTATGTTTTAGATGGGTGAACCTGATGGATAACTATGAGTAAATCAATACATAAGATTGATTGAATTGTGCCATTTTGATAGGTTTTTCTCAGGTACTACCAAATCAAATATAAAGCTGAACAACCATAAGCAAATTTTTTTGAAAACAGGGCACAATATGAAAATTTTAAGTCAATGTCATTATATCAATATTTACGTAGCAACAAAATTTTAAGTCGATGTCATTATATTTACGTAGCAACAAAATTAAAATATAAAATTTTAACACAGACTCATTTAAGTTTACTTTAATTTGCAGTTTTAAAAGCCGGCAGGAGGAGAGCCTTCCCATAGGGTAGGGGTGTCGAACTCAATCAGAGAAGGGGCCAAAATCTAAAATCCAGCCTAAATCGCGGGCCGAATGGTTTACTGAACAGTCATAAACTGTCATTGTGATGGAAACGCAGCGGAGTGCAGTGATGACAGCGCGGTGCGGGCCACATTGCAAGGCCTGGCGGGACGGATTTGGCCCGAGGGCCTTGTGTTTGACACATGTGCCATAGGGAGTTCCTAGCGCTAGCCCCAGTTCCCAGTTTTTCTTATCTTTAGCTCACTCCTGTGGGGCTGTTAGCTTCGTTATTTGTGCTCTTAAATGAGAATATTAGAAGCACAGCGAGGGGATGTTGCCTACCAGAGATAAGTTGTGTCTTATTTTCTTACATCAAGTGATTTAAAGCCCCAAGGATCCCGGGCCCTGTTGGACATTTACCTTTGTGGTAAATGGAAAAAGACACCCCTTTGGAAGGAATTAATTACACAAGGTGCCTTCCTCAGGAGGATGGGGAAGCATGGCCTCGGGAACAGTGGTGGCCTCCCTTTCAGCCCTGCCCTCTGCTCCAGGCCACCTCCTGCAGGACACACAGGTGTGGACAGTAGTCCTGCAAGGGATCCAGTGCAGGGTGAGGCCTGGAAGGAGGGTCATCATAGGGTCACAGGTTGGAGCCCTGAGCTTTCAAAGCCCATCAGTGTACCTGTGGTCTGCAGGTACTGACCTAGTGTTGACCTAGAGACTGAACCCCAGGGCTTTTGGGCAACTTGCTGAGGATTATAAAGCCAGAACATGGTGAGGCGAAGCCTTGAGCCACAATGTTGCCCAAGGCATGTCCACTCCATCCTGTCTAAAAAGCATTGGCCACAGCATATCTCGCAGCCTCTTCTCTCTGTCCTGTCCCCTCCTGGGCACCCAGTTCGTCTGCCCTGTTTATAAGGCCCTGTCCCAGCCCCCCTGTCATTACCAGCTGTGGAGCCACTGGGGGACTTCTCTCCTTCCGAATGTCTAAGCTTCACTTTACCAAAGAATGTTCTTTGTGGAACACATTTTTGTTTCAGCCACAAAGTGCTACCTAAAACCTCCTGGAAAATTCCTCGTTGCATCAGAAACAACGCTGTACTCAATTGACTCAGCATTTTCATCGAATTTTCAAGTATGGATTTCATTTTATGGAGGAAATCAAATAAAGACATGAGGGAAGCGTTATATAATATTAAAGCACCATCACAACTCTCTCAGGGAGCACTTGTAGAGACTTAGGGTGTTTTCAAGGAAATCTTCACATTCTTTCCTCCTCCAGGTTCCTCACTGGACGTTTTCAAAGGTATCTCCAGCTTTGTAGAAGGGACATGATCGGAGGACAGGAGAATGTAGTTAACCCACCCCGGTGAGAATGCTGACATGCTGAGGAAAGAGCAGGAGCTTCCAGGGTTCTGCTTCTGGCTCTGACTCTTTTTTCCACCGTCACCGGGAAATAATAATTTCCAGACAGCCCACTACAGGAGATGTTGTACTGACCAAATGTGATGCAAACGGTACACGTGAAAGCAGTTGGAAAATTCAGAAGTTAAAGGAGCTCTACAAATGATCATTATTGGAAAAGCAATGGTAACAAATGTGTGGTAAATTGTGGAGAAGAGACTAGACAAAAGGAAAAGGAATTTGGACTTCTTGGGGGGGATGTTGAATTGTGGGAAGGAAACTAGGAAATGCATGGTAGATAGGGTTGCTTAGTCAATTCTGCTTTGCAGACTGAAGTTGTGTCTGGTTACTGGAGCTCAAGTATTAATCAACCTTGACGAGAAGCATTTTTTTCTCCTGGTGTCTGGCCCATATACACCTTTTCCCCAAAGAAGCTACATTACTATTATTTTTTAACAAATGTCCACTGCTTTGACAAATTATGGGCACATTTTCTTCTCAAAGCTACAAAATGGTCCTGATATCAGTTTTGGCACCTATGTGTAAAATCAGAACTTCCTCAAGTCTTACAGCTGGAAGAGATGCTCTTGTCCGGTGATTCTCAACTTCCAGTGCATTCTTAGCCTGATGAAGAGACTGTGTGGGGAGGGGAAGCCTGGGGAACTTTGAAAAACTCCAGACTCCCTTCTAATCTTCTAGTGTCTACTCTCTCCACCATCATTGCCATAATGAGGTCCCTGCCCAATGGGAGTGTGCCATGTGCCCAGGAGGGCAGAAACATGTTACATTACAGATCCATTCCAATCCTACATTAATACACACACACACACACACACACACACACACACACACACACACACACACATATTATTGATTTTTTACAGAGAGGAAGGAGAGGGATAGAGAGTTAGAAATATCAATGAGAGAGCAATATCGATCAGCTGCCTCCTGCACACCCCCCACTGGGGATGTGCCTGCAGCCAAGGAACATGCCCTTGACCAGAATTGAATCCAGGACCCTTTAGTGTGCAGGCCGACGCTCTATCCACTGAGTTAAACAGGTTAGGGCCCAATCCTACATTTTATAGATGAAGATAGTGAGGCTTCCAGGTTCACTAACTTCAAAGTCACACAACTTGGCCATGAGCCAGGCTGTGCTAATCAATCCACTTTTTCTTTAAGTTTTTTCCAAGTGTCAGCGATTTCTGTATTACTTCCACAATTTATACTACAGCAGGTACTCCCATCTACCATAAAATAAATCACAATTTTAAACGCAGACTGACTTTATATGTAAATAACTTACAAAAGAAACACATCACTATTCTATACAGAGATATAAGAACCAGTTTCACTGCTCTGAAAAAAAGGTAGTGCTAAAAATGAATGCAATGAAAAGATACATTAACATTGACTAGATAAAGTTACCTGTTCAATGTTCTGAGCCTGAAGCTTTCCCTTTGATAAAAAAGAGATGATCCAGTTATAGAAATATTGAAGATACATTAGCCTAAGCTTTGCCTTTTTTATGCAATCAGAAAGATGGAAAGAGAATTGGAAAGAAAATAACATTCTCCCTATTTAAATCTGGTTAGTGTTTGCTGAGCTGCACATAATCTAAAATCCTTTCTAGTTGCAACAATGAGTGATCTTTGTCCCACACATTAGGTGCTGTCCCCCCAAATGGAGGGCTGTGTCTAGGCTGGTTACAAGATCACAGACTTAGTTGTGATCTGAGTATGCCACTGGAAAGGTAGCAGGTGAAAAGTATATATTTTGGCAGTTTATATTGTGTGTGTATCCATTGACACCGTTGGAAGAACTCAAATCACAAGCAATGCTACTTAGTGGAAGCTCAGTAAATATTTATTGAATGAGTGAATGGAAAATGATAGTGTATATGGGGTCAGACAGAATCAATAGATTGTGGTAATAGCAAGGTGCTGTATTTCATCCAAAGTCACCTTGAAATATTTTAGCAGTGGCCGTGAAGTGTAGAAGATCCAGTAACAGCAGAGTGCGGCCATGAATATTGAATTTATTGTGAAGAGCACACATGCATTTCAGTGGTAAGAAGATTTAGGCCATTAGCTTTACGGCCTGTCCCGCACTTCCCTTTATGTTATCTCAGAGAGGCAGTGGTGCATTTTGAGGACAACAACAGTGAAAACTCAGGTTTGAATCCTGATTTTACTACCCAATAGTTCGATGATTTCGGGTGACTGTATAATCTCTTTATGGGACTCCTCATATCTAAAAATGAGGATTATTATAATGCCTATCTGAAAGGTGGTCATGAATATTCAATGAAGCAATGCATATGAAAATCACTTTTTAAATACTAAAGTACTATACTCACTTGTCTTTATTGAAATTATGTACTATTAAAATGACCAGTAAACCTCTATTTATGCCAAATGGATGGACCGTAGGGTATTCTTATTATTTGAATATTCTAGATAACAGAAGTATAGTAAATACCTTTCTACTTAAAAAAAACATTACAATAAAATATCCTTAATATCAAAGCTATACTGGATATAATCAATTATATATATATGCCATATATATTTAGTTATATTTATTTTATTAAATTCTCAGTCTAAACTTTGTTAAGTGTTTAAACAAAATAGATGTGAGTCAGTTTGAGGAAGGGTTATATGAAAAGTTCACTAAAATGCATTAGAAGTTTCTTTTGAAAATACTGTTAGTATGCTATTATTAATTTCATAAAGTTCTACTGATGTCCTTAAAATTGAATCATTCCCACAGACCACTCATCATCCTCATGTAATAATTACCTGATACATTCAATTGGGATGGCTATGATAACAATGTGATCCAAGATGCTGATTTGTAAAATGTCCTGTGAGCACTTAAAAAATAATAAAACTATTGAATGATGCCAGGCATATAGAATAAAACTGTCCAGAGAAATTCATTAACAGTCATTGTTTAATTTTAAGATCAAGTCTTACTCCTTTATTAAAAATGTCCAGTAACTATTGCATCAACGTAATGTCTGTAGCAAATTATTTTTGCTTAGGGCTCAGCTCTGACACTTGAAGGGAGTGTCTGTGAATGCCAGTTCAGTTCAGGAAAATGCGGTGGGTAAGGGCTGGCCCATTTTCACGGGGAGGAATATGATTCAGGTCCTGTTTTGTGGTATTTATATTGTAAATAAAATAGCCAAAGTCCATGTAACTACCAGCAAACAGTGCCTACCTAATGTTGTCTTAGATCCAGACCCATAATGTTTAAATGCTGAAGGAAGTATCTTTGGTTTGTGGAAATTTTTTAAATTAGTGTTTACTTTGCTGCAGAGACACCAGAGTTTATGCTCCTGGATTCTTGGTGCAACATTGCTCACACGGTTCCTTTCCCTTCTAGGATGCTCAATTATTTCTTCACTTGCACTTCAGCAACCATTGGAGTTGAGTGATTGGGAACTTGCTACTCAAAGTATGATGTATGAATCCACAGCATCTGAAACATGTGACCTTATTAGAAATGCAGACTCTCAGGCCCACTCCAAACTCACTGAATTAGAATCTGCATTTAATAGAACCTACTACATGGAGACTGCGGTATTTGGACGATACTTACTGTCTGTACGGACTTCTTTTCCCAGCTCTGGGGTCTGTTGTGGGGATGGGACCTCTTGCTCCTCCCAAGTGGCTTCTGCAGAGACGATATCCCTCCTGATAAAAAAAACGTGGCCCAAGTGGGGGCCGGACCAGATCATTCGGTGCCTCTGCACCTCTTAGCAGTTTCTATGTGCTTTGTTCTTTACTTCTCTATTTGTAGGACTTCCAGCCAGATACAGCCAGAACAGTTCTGGGTGATGACTGTTCTGCATTTTAGTTGTAATTTTGATGTGGTTGTGGGAGGTGGCGAGTACAGGTGTTTACCTATGCCACCATCTTTCTTTCTCCCTAGTTTAACTTTTTAATACATTTTTGGAATCTATATATAAGTAGAAGAAATCTAATATTTTAAGCAGAATCCCTTGAAAACTATTTTTCTGCATTCTTCAAAAATTAATGTCATCTGAGTAGGACATCTTAGACCCAGCTGCTAGGAATTTAAATTAGCAAAAATCTTTCCTGGGTGTAATTCGTTTTTTACACACCATTTGACTCAGAGTCTTTTTAAAAAATACATTTTTATTGATTTTAGAGAGGAAGGAAGAAAAAGAGAGAGGTAGAAACCCTCAAGAATGAGAGGGACTCATTGATTGGCTGCCTCCTACAAGCTCCCTACTGGGGATTGAGCCTGCAACCTGGGCATGTGCCCTTGACTGGAATTGAACCAGGGATGCTTCAGTCTGCAGGCTGATGCTCATATCCACTGAGCCAAACAGGCTAGGGCTGACTCAGAGAGTCTTTAAGAAATTTATCTTAAGGAAATAATCATAGAGGTGGTTAAAGACCTATCTATAGATATATTTTTGACAGTATTGATTACTACAATGATTAAATAATCAAAATGTCTAGTAAAGCCCATATTAGTTAAATAATTTATTGTACATGTATGGCATTGGTTGTGATTGGCAGTTGAAGAGATGTAGTGGAAAACTATCTATTGACATAGAATCATTTATGATATTAAGTGAAACAGGATTATGGTGACAGGGAGTGCTCACTGGATAGTTAGTTACTCTGACAATGGAGCTGTGGTTATCTCCGGGTGACCAGATTACAGGCAGGTATTTTCCCCCCTCATCTGTACATTTGATATTGTAGCAAAAGTTACTTTTATTATAAATTTTAAAAAAGTTACTCAAAATGAAAGTTGTGTATGTGAAACCATACACAGGAAAGTGCACAAATCGTAAGTGTTCAGCTTATGGAGTTTTCATAAAATAAATGTATTCATACAACCATTAGCTAGCTCAGACAGGATACATCAGGGCCAGACGACCCCTTAGGCCACCTTCAATCAGGACCCTGGGCCCCTCCCCTCCACTGCCAGGGATAAGCACTGTCCTGACTTCTAAACTACAGAGGTTAGATTCTGTTTTTGAAGTTCATGTAATTGACATCTTACAGTACATGCTCTGTTGGGCCCATAGCTGCTTCTGTTCAGTGTTATCTTGGAGAGTGATTCACACTGTTGTGTGTAATGTAGTTTTTCAATTTCACTGCCTCATAGTTTCCATTGTGTGAATGAATACACCACTTTTAATCCATCCATTCTACCTTTGATGGGCATCTGGGTTGCTTCTGGTTTGGGGCTATTAGTGCTGCCACTGTTTTGGTTAACACGAGAACACATTTCTGTTGGGGAATTCTTAGGAATGGAATTGTTGGTTCATAGGGTCTGTGTTTGTTCAGCTTTAAGAGATACTGCCAAACAGTTTTCCAAAGTGGCTGCACCACCTCCCACTCTGCCTCTGCCTTTTCCCTCTGTGTTTCCTAACACTGATCACAAGATTTTCCCAAGCTGTTTTGAACTCTCCTGGATGACTTGATGCTGTCATAGTTGAAATAATTTCTATGTCTGGCCTGATTACAGCTATACTTTGAATATCAAATAGATGTTCTAGAAAACTCTGACTTGTTGCCTACATTTTTTAGGTAATGGTATCTGATGGTTCAGAATGAACTTCCTCTTTGCTTAGAATGGATTTAAGTCTCTTTTGCCTCTTGTGATGAAAGAACAGGGACAAAAGTTTTCTTCTAATAGCTGTATTGTTTAAGTTTTAAGAGAATCATGCTCGTTCATAACCATGAGCAGAATTCTAATTATAAGGAAGTTGCTTTTTAAAGTTAAAAAATGCAAAGTGGCATGGCTAGTGGGCACCAAATCCTCTTGGAAGATTTGTCTTAGATGAGGAGCCAAAGAGTTGGTGATCTTATAGATGACATTTTTTTTTTTTTTTTAGTCACTATTCCCCCAGTTAGACTAACTGCTGAGACATCAGCAAGACCCACTGGCAGAGGATCCATTTCATCTAGTGCTCACTCTGGACCCAGAGCCACACATTACCCTGCTCGGGCCACACCCTGACAGAACTGGCTGGTGGTGGTGTATGCAGAACATCCAGTGAACTAACAGCAGCTTTATGTAGAGGGTCTTTCATCGGAGGCCCATAAATACATGGAATAAGTAATAAAAAGTGGAGGTCAGGGTACTTCTGTTTTTACCACGTTCTCTGCACTGCCATCCGGCTTCCTGTTAAAACTCCTCTCTGCCTTTGAGAGGTCAGATAGACGGCCCCCTTTGAAGGCTGCGTGGTCTTTTCCACATCCTAAGGAAAGGCAGTCAGTCATCCTAAAGACTGACTCATGTGGCTTTTGGCTTTTAAATATTAAAGGGCCTGGACTGTTGATGCAAAGCCTAACGAATCTGGAGTTTCCTGGCTTCTGTTTCTGGTCAAATTGCAACAAATCATTTCCTAATTTTCTGTAATGCGATTTGTAATCCCTTTTTATAATGGAAAAATAAATCTCCCAACTTTGCAAAGGTGTCGTAAAAAATACTTGAGTGTCAGGGCTGGGATGGAGGTGGGGGGCTGAGTGGGGGAGCACTAATGACAAGAGGGTGTTGCTGGCTCAGGTGTAAATTCACGGGGTGTGGGGGAGACTGGAGGCTGAGTCTCCAGTCTTGGGGCATTCCCCATTTCCTGGAGCTCTCAGACGAGGCAGGGAGGGACCCTTCCTCGCTGGTTAGCTTTGAAGGTTGCCTTGCTCATGAGTTCACCATGCCATGGATGTACTTCCGATTTGTGACATAAAGGGCCCCCTGTTTGACTTTTGTGAACATGTTTTCATAAAGGTTTTGGGCAGAGCTCAAAAGTCTCTACTAGGGAAGAATTTTTTTCTCTCTAACATACATGAAAAAAATATAAAAAACACACAAAACTACATCTGCTATATTTCACCCAGGGATTTAAAAAACACACACACATAAAAACTGTAAACTTTTCAGATGGGGCTGTAGAATGGGTGGGCGGGACCTCTGCAGGTTTGTAGTCTATGCTCTATCTTTGTTCACATTAATGTATGTATTTTGCATTCTAATGGAGCTATAAAACCATGCCATACTCTTGATTTGTATAACTCTTATGTCAAGTGTGATAAATATTAATGTAGTAATATCGATTCATTTATTCTGCCTATTCACTGTGGGCTGGTTAAGGTGATATGCAGCCATTAGTTTTATTTTAACATCTAGAGGTAGTTTATTATAAGCAAAACAAAAGGTTGGCTCTTAACTACACCTGCCTCTACTATCATCAGGATAACATTTATAGTTCAGCTGATCTTTAGGCCTAGAACAACCATGGTTTAATCACTCAACAAACAAGCTAGGGCAGCAAGGTGGATAATGGCACTGATATTCCCACTGAGATGCAGGGCAGAGTGCTCCGGGTAACTTTCACAGCTCAGGAAACTGAAAGCTGGTTTTGAATCCTTAATCAGGATGAAAATTAAGATGAGAATCCACTGAGGACTTTGCTCTTTTCTTCAGCACATGCATCTGCACAGCTAGACTTTTACTTTAAAACACATAAGCATTTCTTGATAATTGTCTACAAGTTGAAGTTTTTAAAATCATATTATAGTTTAAGAGCTGAAAGGAAGAAAATGAAGCATACTGAGGTTAAATCACATGTTCCCAGGCCTCAGAATTGAAACCCAGGGACACTTGTGTCCAAAGTACAGGCTCTATCACCACACAGTGTTTCTTCCTAAAATTGGATGTTCTGTCATAATTTAAGAGAGTGCAAATAGCACTAACATGTATATTGTTTATTTATTTCAATCCTTACAGATGAATCCAAAGATCGACACTTTGGAAAAGCCAGAGTCATGTTTAAAAAATTTCCAATCTTTTCTTCATTTATTCAAGAGACTTATTGAATAACTGCTACTTGTTGGGCATTGCCAGCTGCACAGGGAAAACAAAGTCTAACAAGCTTCAACTCCTGCCTTGAAGGGAAGACAGTGAGATAAATGAGGGCTCAGAATACAGAGTGATAAGGTGTATGATGGAAGATGTATTCACAGAGGGGTTGAGGATTTTGTGGAAGGAGTAAGTAGGGAGAGATTCTCAGAAGAGTTGATACTTGCATTAAGTTTTGAAGGATGTGGAGGAGTTGCCCATATGAAAGAAGGAAGGAAGGCAATCAGATAGGAGAGGAGGAACACCCAGGTGAAGGCCAGGGTGGACTGCCCATCAATCAATATGTACAGACCCTAGTGGATGAGGGGAGGGATCTTAGGGAGGGGAGCAATGGTGGTGAGAGGGCTGGATAGATAAACAGTGGCTAGGTCATAAAGAGCACACCAGTGTATTCTAGGAGGAATGGGGGGTGGGGGGGGGGCACGGTTGCCCATCATCCCGAAGGATGGCAAACCTCTTCAAGTGGTTTGAAAGACAAGAAAGGAAGGAGCCCGAAGCAGGGCAGGCATGCTGGAGAGAAAAGGAGAATCTGTTGGGCTTGGTATATTGAAAGTGGGCTGGGATTATGTTTGCACCGTATAACTTAGCTTTGAGCTGCCTCAGAGCCAAGATGAGTGAGCCCTGGCTATTTTTAGAAAGAAAGGATTTTGTTGGTGTGTTTACCCATCTGCTAAGACAGGAAATACATAAAGAGAGGCAGGCAAAGTGATGAGGAATGGGAGGAAGGCCAAAGGGTTGTATTTGGGAAATATTTGAAGTGTAAAGAGCTCAGAAGAAAGGGCACATAGGTAGTTGGGTACTGCCAGGATCTTAGGAGCATGTTCTGCCTGGAGATACCGTCTGGGCAGACATCAGGATAGGATTGCCCTGTAAATTAGAAGATATAGAACCAAGGATGGATCCTTGGAGACCTCTCCCTCCCCCCCCACATTTACTTGATGGGCAGAGCAAGAGGAGCCTCAAAAGGCATGGATACAGGAGGTTAAGCAGGCTAGTGGTGGCATGGAAACTAAGGAAGGACAAAGTTTCAAGAAGAGGTGCTCACCAGGGTCAGACACTGCAGAAGGTGTGTAGCACTGTCCTAGCACAGAGTAAATGCTCACAAACATTTGTTACTACTGACTCTTAGGACACAGAAGACAGGAAACTGGCTGAAGCTCAGGAAGAGCAATGAAGGAGGAGGTAGGATTGACATAAAGACTTTAAAGTATGTATAGACTTTAGATAGTGGAGGGAAGGCAGGCTGACATCCCAAGTCAAAGTAATCGAGCACAGTCATGGCAGTGACAAAGTGACAGTGATTTATGGCGAGTCTTCTCTAGTAGGGATCCGCAGGAAATGAGGGTCAGCTGTGCCTTCAGGGCCATTGCAGTCTGATCTATGTGAAATCTGCCATGACCTCCATCCTGCCTTCTCTCTGCTCAAACTGGGAGCCATCTCTCTCCCTGATTGCCTGTAACACTTAATCCAGGCTGCCATGATGGCATCTACCCTTTTCTGTCTTGTGCTCTAGCTATTTGTTTATACTACATCTCCCAGATTGATCCCAGCTCCCCAAAATCCAGAGTGATAGTTTTTCTTTGTATCTGGCATCATGTGGCTCAGTTTTTGGCTCAGAGTGGTCAGTTGCTAGATGCTGGTTGATAGTCTTGATAAAATGGGAGCTGTTGGAGATATAGCTGAGGGGTAACACTCAGCTCTCAGGGTTTCCTCTTGGTCAGGGGAGTCATTTGCATTCTACGTCATTTAAAAAGAGACTACTATTTTGTCCCTCTTTTTTTTTTTTTTTTTTATATATATATATATATATATTTTAATTGATTTTTTTACAGAGAGGAGGAGAGAGGGATAGAGAGCTAAAAACGTCAATGAGAGAGAAGCATGGACCAGCTGCCTCTTGCACACCCCCCACCAGGGATGTGCCTGCAACCAATGTACATGCCCTTGACCGGAATCAAACCTGGGACCTTTCAGTCCACAGACTGATGCTCTACCACTAAGCCAAACCGATTTTGGCTTGTCCCTCTTTTATAGGTCCATTGTCACTCTCGCTCCTTTTCTCTTTCCCTCTCTCTATTTCTCTCTCCTTTATTCTCTCTCTTCCTCCTTTTTCCTTTATTTCCTTTCTATCCCTCCTTCTATCCTTCTTTCTCCCCCTTCCTTCCTTGGTCCTCCCCCTTCTCCATATATCTCTCTTTCCTCTTATCTCAATTGCTTTACGCATACTTGTTCTTATCAGTATGAACCCAGAAACTAGTAAAGTGAGTATTCAATCTTTATTTGGCCTGTAAGTAAATAGAGGTGGCAGCCCTTTGGTTGGTCATAGTGTTCACTGTGAAATATTTTGGATCTCACTTAGGCCTATATGTGAAGTAGGATATTAGTAAGTAGTAGGGGATTCTCTCTCTCTTTCTCTCTCTCTCCTTCTCACACACATTTTGTTTGTTTGTTTTGTATACATGTACATTTCCAAACATCTTGGAAATTTAAATCAGAATCTCTCTCTGTGTGTGTGTGTGTGTGTGTGTGTGTGTGTGTGTGTGTGTGTTGGGGACTGGGGCAGGGGAGAAGGAAGACTTTTAATAATTTCAAGGTGAATCTAAGATGCCATCCCCAGTTGAGCACTAATTTCAGAAGAGCTTCAGGGTATGTGTAATGGTGAAGTGGACTTTGGATGGTCAAAGGCTTGAGGCAAAGATCCCTATTTCATCTTTACAAGAACAACTTTTTAGCAATTCTGAATCAAGCAGGAATTTGGAGAGAGTTTTTCAGTGGGCAGTACTTTTCAGCCAGGACTATTGGGTGGCCCATGAAGGCAGGCAGATACCCATGCTTTCTTATCCCCTCAGGTCTGTTGAGTCATCAAGTAGCTTTTTAGAGTGTGACTTCAGAGCAATACTGCCTGGATTTCAATCCTACTTCTGCGATTTAACCAGAGTTACTTAACCTCTATATGTCTTAGATTCCACATATGTAAGCTGTGGTTTTGTTAGAGAGGTCTTTATTATGTAGAGGTATGTTTCTTCTGTATCCAATTTGTTGAGGAACATATATGTTTTATTTAATATAAATGTTATCAAACCTATTAGGCGTTAATATAAAAAATACTTCATTAAAACTAAAAATCTAAAACAAATATCAGAGTTTTCTGATCCTGGAAGGGGAAGAGCCCTTTCTTTCCTAGCCTCTGTGGAGCTTTCATTTGACTATGGGCTTTATGGACAGTGTGGAATGAAAATTCTGGGCTGTGGAGCCAGGAGGACCTGGCTGAGTTTCTGTCACTCATGTCGCTGGGGCTGTGGGTATTACTGACCCTCCCGGGGACCCCCGTTTCCTTTTCTGTGAATTGGTTCAGTGGCCATAGGATCTTGTGATGATTCAATGAAATAATATTTGCAAATTATCCTGTGGTAAGCAGCACCTAAGGTCCCTTTTCTTTCTCTCCTATCTTTTGTCAACAAATCATTGAAAATCAGTCAAACATTCTTTTTATTCAAGGAAAGAACTCCCTTTGCCCTTATTTATTTAAGGATCTGGCTTTGAGTTTGAGCTGGAAAGAGTCCTGGTGTCATGGTAGCTGCAGATTTGGCTATTGTCTGTGGCCTTCACTAAAGCCTGTGAGGAATAATTATAGTATGTATTTATTTACAAGAGGCCACTTCAGGTTTCATCAAGGGATATTTGTATCATTTGTGATTCACAATGAGAGAGATTGCCAAATACAAAGGAGTTAAGTTTTTCTAGTCTAGTTACTGTTTTGATTGGCAAACAATGCAGCCTCCTCACCCACCCTCTTTTTAAAAATTATTATTACAACCAATGATTGCATAACATTTGCAGATTGGACATTTTTTGGAAAGCAGATTGAGACATGTGGCTCTGGAGGAACCCTCATAGAATCTTAAGACTCCAAGGGAATTCAAGAGGAAAACTATTTTCACTTGCTTGCTTCCAGCTAGGACTGCATTTAAATAACCTAAGAAAGATATTAGTAAGCCCTTCTATTTTTAAGAATTAAAGGCCATGTCCACTTTTTCCTTAAAACCAAATTCGAAAAGAAACTTTAAAAAATAACTGAACAGATCTTTTAAATTAATAACATGGAGCATGGCTTGCATTTCCATGAATAATGTGGTTCAGGAATGAAGCTAATCCCCGTAGGGTCTTTAAAGTTAAATAGTAGGAAGAATGCTTGGACTTGGAAAGCACCAGGATCTAGTTGTGCTGATTATTGTGTCTATTGATGCAGTCGTAGTGGAATTTTCTCCCCCTGGGTATTTTGTAGTTTTCATTTGTTGGCTCATCTTCAGCAGACTTTATTTGTGGCTTTTCTTGGGGTCTGGTTAAGAGTGTTTCTCTGGAGAGAGATTTTACATTTATCGGATCTAGTAATAATTAATGTCGTTTTTAAACATTCGTTTAAAATCTTGCTTGGCGTTGACTTGTATTGACATAACCTTCAAACACGTGGTATCTACAGAACGTGTGAAGTGCAATTAACAAGTTTTGCTTGAAAAAGTTTGTGTTTGGTTTGGTTTTGTTGCAAAACTAGGGCTAAGAAGATGGCGGATGAAGAGCATATTCGGCACTGCATGCTTTACGAGTTCCAATTAAGAAGAAAAGCAAGTGAGGCTGCAAAAAACATCTGTAGTGCTCTTGGTCAAGATGCAGTTAGTGCCAGAAAATGCCAGCGTTGGTTTGAGAAATTTCGCGAGGGAAATTTTTCGTTAGATGACAAGAGTGGTTGAGGCCGTGTGTCCAATTTTGATCAAGAAGCTCTTCAAGCTCTTTTGGTGCAAAATCCTCAAATTACCCAACAAGAGCTTGCGACAACTTTAAATTGTTCACAAAAAACAATTTCCAATCAATTGCGTGCACTTGGAAAAGTCCAAAAGTTTGGAAAATGGGTTCCTCATGAGTTGATGGACAACAACCGTAATCAAAGAGTCACAATTTGCAGTTCGCTCCTCTCTCGTCAAAACCGTTTGCCGTTTTTAGAGCAAATTGTTACCGGAGATGGAAAATGGGTGCTGTATGTTAATTTGAAAAGGCGGCCTCAATGGTTGGACAAAAATGAGGCTCCACAGCCCATGCCAAAACCTGACTTGCATGTGAAAAAAGTGATGTTGTGTGTTTGGTGGAATTTTAAAGGAATTCTTCATTATGAACTTTTACCATCTAACCAAACCATTACAAGTACAGTGTATAGTGCCCAATTGGAAAGGTTAGCCCAAGCTTTAAGAGAAAAAGAACCCGCCCTGATTAATCGGAAGGGCGTAATTCTTCATCACGATAACGCACGACCGCATACTGCAAGAATCACTGCTGAAAAACTGCGCCAGTTGGAATGGGAAGTTCTCCCTCAACCTGCATATTCTCCTGATATTGCCCCTTCCGATTACCATTTGTTTCGTTCTTTGCAAAACTTTCTTCTTGGAAAAAAATTTAATAATGAAGAATGCCTCAAAAATGCATTGACCGAATTTTTTGCATCAAAATCACAAGAATTTTACAACAGAGGGATTAAAATGCTTCCTGAGCATTGGGCACAAGTAGTAGAAAAAAACGGCAACTATATTGTTGATTAAATTTTGTTGTATTGTTTAAATAAATTCGATTTAAAAAAAGTATTAGAAAACGACATTAATTATTACTAGACCTAATACTTCTGACTGGTGCTCCACGAGATCTGACCTGAGACCACTTATATTTAATCTCTTGTTCTGAGGCTTCCTACACTCACCAGTAGTTTATATTTGAGTTGCAAATTCTAATGAAGGTCAACTATGAATTCTCAGGGAGACTTTTTCTTTTTCCTTTCCTTTCCTTTTTTTTTTTTTTTTCCCCCATCCAGAGCTCACATAGAGACAAGTGTCCTTACTATCTCATTGTATTAGTGGTAGACTTTGTTTCTAGTTCATCCTTTCAGTGTAGCCTTGGGAAGTTCCAGGCTTTTGCATGGGGTTCTCATTTCACCCTACTTCTGGGTCCAAGATTAAACTCTGAACCTTCTTTGGCCATTACATTGTAAACTGCTGAGTTTCTGCCCTCATCCCTGTGGGCTGTCTGAGCCCCAGCACATGCTTACCACCCGGTTTCCTCTTTCTTTTTGGCCTCTGGACTTATCCTGTTCTCTTTCTGAGCTCTACCAAGATTGTAAAATGATGTTTATTATATTTTATCCAACATTTCTTGGGATTTTATGCTGGGAAAGTTTTCAGGTTGTCAGGTTAAATCAATGGACGTTGAAGTTTCACAATTTGGGTTAAAGCACCAGCCCTGCTACTGGATTCTCTGGCTGTGTCTAAGGGAATTCACTTCTCTGAGTTTCAGTTTTGGCCTTTGAAAGGGAGAGGGGCATAATAACCTCATGGGTCACTTCACATATTGAAGAGTTTCATAAGAAAGCAGTTCACAGTGTAAAAATAGCCTGGAGTGCAGGCTGCTGGTGCCCTGGCCAGGTCCCTCAGGGTGGACGCCCTCCTTCCCCAGCTTCTGAGTGTAGACTGCTAAGGCTCCCGCCTGCCTCTTTTCTGAGGAACTGCAATCCCAGACTCTAGGGAACTTAAGACATTATCACATGATTATTTAAACAAGCAATCATGTTCTTTAAAGATCAGACAGGGTTTAATAAACCAGCGAATCAAGAATGAGCTAATGCCACATTTTTGTAATTATCTAAGTTTTTGCTATCTTTTTAAAAACAATATTTCTTGTTGAAAAGAGGACATATGTAATACTTTGAACAGTAAAGTTTTTGCCATCTTAATGGTTTTACTTAAAAGCACACATGCATGGATGAGTTTATTGGGGCTTCACTAGAACTTGGCTTGAGTGGCTCTGGTCATAAAAATATAGGTAGGAAAGATTATCTGGACCATTCAATTCAAAATTAAGGACTAAGGGTTTTAGAGACCACTTTAAGACACATTATTTCTCCCTCTCTCCGTGTCTCTCTCTCTCTAATATACAATATAAAAATTATGGAGAATTTTATATGAACTCTCTTGGCTCTCAACTGTAGCCAGATTTGGAAGAGCTGTGTATTGAGGGCCACGGTGGGAGGAAAAGCTAATGTGTCATCCCAGAGTCCTTGCTTGGGAAGCACCAAGAAACCCAAAGAGACCAAGGTATGTATATGTGGGAATGAACATGGCCCTTTACCTAAAGAAGCAAGGACAATTTTAGAATGGAAATTGTGAAAGAGAACTTAGAGCTCGGAGAAGAATGGGGGACACATAACAAGGCTATTTGAAATCTTTCCCAGGACAAATTGTGACTCAATATCTCTGAGCCTCGTTTGCCTCATCTATTACGTGGCAATAATTTTGTAAGGATTAAACACCCCTGTTCCATTGCCTGCTACAAGGCTCTCAATAAAGAGAAATTCTTCTTTTTTTTTTTTTTTATGGTGATCATAATGGTATGAAAAATTTCATTATCACCATCATTTCCATCATCATTAGAGGGTGTGTCTTCACAGTAAGTTGTAATACAAGACTGCAGCTCTGGTTTTTGGAGTTTGCAGAATAAGATAATGTTGCACTTGCTGATTTTTCTGATAATAGAATTTTATGTCAGGAAAGCTGGGTACTTTATAGATTCACACACAAGAATAATTCTCCCTCCAACTCTCTCCCTTCTCAGTGTATTCCTACTTCCCCTCTTGGAAAGGGAAGAAAGAAAGTGAGTGCCAAACTGAATGCAGGGTCCTGGTTTCTAATTCTTGGCCATTTCTGAGATGTTCTGAGGCACTGTGACAGTTCTCCTCCATATATCGGCCAGAAATCACATTTATGTTTGGAAGTCATCCCAACAAAATGCATACACAGTTTGTGGATTTTAATTCTTAAATACCTCTTGAACATCCTTACTTCTGTCCAATTCTATTTTTGACACCACCGTGTAAGCTACAATATTCTCTCCCCTTCAAAACAACGAAAGAGCTAGCTCTGCCTGCCCTGGTGTCCTGGCTCTGGCCACATTGGCCTCTTGACTTTGTTCCATCCTATCACAGGGCCTTTGCACATGTGGTACCCACTGCAGGAAAATCTATTTAACTGCTCTTGTCCCTCAGACTGAAGGAGAACCTTCCTTGAATTCTTAACTGGATCTAATTACCCGTTTATATGCTTTTCTAGCACCTTATCATCCCCTCCACTTGATTGTATGTCCCACGAGGCCAGAGAAGATGTCTGGTTTTGGTTTCCACTGTATCTTCAGGGCCTGGCACCTAGGACTCAATATCTATTCATGAAAAAATTAAAGGGAATGATGGAAATGCTGGACCTGAGCACTTAAGAGATGACTTCTGTGAACATCAGGAGGGGTCAAATGGAGCGGCCAAGGCAGAGCTTTGCAACTGCTCATGCTGTCATCTCAGAGATGGAGGGATGGATGCTCTCCTCTTCCCATTCAGGACACTCGGTTCGCTTGTGCTTGTCCATTCTCCCTGCAAGATGGTCCCTTCTACTAGTGAGTGCTCCCCTTCGCCATGTAGCTTGGTGTCCTCCGCTGCCCTCCTGATGGAGAAGTGGGGTTTGTAGGTTTCCACTCTTACCTGGAACCAGGGCCCCTCTCATTCACTTGTTGTGGGGCCACCTCTGATGACTGCAGTGTCACACACCAGGGCGAAGTGCCCTGGTTCTCTACTTGTTTACACGGCTTAGTTAATGAATAGTGCACATAAACACCTTGCATGAGGCTTGCTCCATAATTATAGTTAGTCACTAGATGGGAGAGTCTTTCAGAGGGGAAAGTCCTAGTTGGAATTTTTGAATTTGTTTTCTGTTGAGTGCTAAAGGCATTTGTCTTCAAGATTTATGAGAGTGCATAGTTCACTTGAAATGTAAGTGATTTCATATTATTTTGAAACCTGAGTTCAGGTTGTAAAACAAATATTTAATAGGAAATTTTATATATAAAATGGTAATTTCTAGGTGCTTTTTCAGTGTGCTTGATACATGATTCATAAAACACAATTTTATAAAATGAATATATACTTGCAAATGTATGAAATTTTGATTTTTAAATATAGTATTTTTTCCAATGCTCTATTTTTCGTGTGTGTGTGTGTGTGTGTGTGTGTGTGTTCATTTTTGAATTTCTACATGACCATAATTCTCTAGCAGAGAGTTGGTGTAAATATGTGCAGAAAACAGACCATTTTATGGAGCTAAAGGCTTCAAAATGATCTCCCAGATAATTTTGTTTATTTCCTATTTCACTTTTGAAGGATATTCTTCAGTATCCCAAAGTCATTATGCAATTTGGTTGTTTATATAAATGGCTTCAAGGGATCCTGCAGAAAAATTATTTCAGTGTTTGTTATGTTCTGTAGAAATGTTCATAAATCATGTTAATTAGAAAAAGAATAGGAAATGAATAATCTGCTTGCAAATTTGATTCCATGATCAGCCATCCAAAGTCAACTGGAAAAAGCCCTAGATATTGGAAAATTAGTGGAAGGTTTTCTTTGTTGTTTTGATTTGCTTAGTTTTGTGTACTGGGTTCGATTCAGGTCAAGGGCATGTACCTCGGTTGCAGGCTCGATTCCAGGCCCTGGTTGGGGCGCGTTTGGGAGGCAACCAATTGATGTGTCTCTTGCACATCAATGTTTATCTCTCTCTGTCTCTCCCCCTCCCATCCACTCTCTCTAAAAATCAATGGGAAAATATCCTCAGGTGAGGATTAACAACAACAGCAAAAAAGGTAAAAAAAACATGAGGAAAGGGTAGGGAGATGATTCTCTCTTAAAACCAGAGTTCTAAAAGTCATTTGATTGTAAATGAAAATAACAATAAAACAGTGAGGAATTCTGGAATAAGTTTCCCAGAAAAGGGACTATACGTCTTCTTAAGGTCAAATTGAAAATTGATGTAATTTTCCAGCACTATTCAAAATTTAGGCTTTAAAGTTTCATTTCCTTAAACTTTTCATGATCCTTAAAATCAGTTGGCACTTTGGAAATTTTAACTGTATGTTGTTGTATCTTGAAACCTGAGTGGATATAGAAAGATCAAATGATGAAGGAGGTCAGACACATGTTTTAAAACTTCAAAACATTTTTTAGATCTTATCTCTACAAGAAAACTTTATGGAGCCAGTGAACGGAGACTTTAACCTCAGGAAGCTCCTTTGGATGTTCTGAGCAACTCTTGTTCTTTCTTCATTATCTTTACAAAAATACTAGAGCTTATTCAACAGGGGGAAAAAGATGGGACTCAAGTTTACAGGACTGGGAACATTTTCCTTGGTAGCCTCAGTATACATCTTACAAAACCTAAGGGACAGCTTTTCCTGTAGTTCATTTGAAAGCAATGATGTTTTACTGTTTGTAATCTGAATCAAGGTTATTCCAATTGAATTTTAGAAGAATCTTGAATTTGGTTAACCTGCTCTTGCAGGCTCATACTTCAATGGGGCTCATCTTTTTCTTATTGAGATATAATCAACATATAACATATTAGTGACAGGCATACAACATTAGTGACAGGCATACATTTCAGTATTTGTACACATTGTGAAATGATCAGTACAATAAGTCTAGTTAACATCCGTCACCACACATAGTTACAAATTTTTTTCTTGTGACCTTTTCTTCCCCCTTTTGAGATCTACTTTCTTAATCTGGATAATCTTTTAGCATTTACCCCGTGATTATAAAATATTGGCATCCAAGCTTATTGTTGAAATTAAAATGGGGAAGGATTTACCTCCCCAATACCTCTCCTTCGTTTCCCCTTTTCTTTAACTTCCACGTGTTGAACGTAGCTCAGTGTTGGAGTTGTGAGGATGGAGAGGAGAAGAGCAATGGAAAGGCCTCTAAAACGAGGGCGCGTTACTCTGTGGAAGGCTGCTGAATGCCTCTCCTGTGGGTCTGTCTGGTCAGTCCTTCCTCAGCGGCCCAAAGCGGAAGCATTAACCTCTTAGCAGGTGAGTTAATTCTGCTGATTCGGGCAGGTGGCTGGAAGAAACATCAGATGCAGCTTCTGCCGTGTTGCCTAATTGGCATGGAGACAGGCCCTGTGTCCTCATTGTCCCCACTTCATGGAGACTGAAGGATTGGAGGGAAAGTTTGGGACTTGAATTAGGGGTTTCAATCCGGGGTCTCTTTGTTTCTTCAGAGCAGAGTGGGGGTAATACTGACGCTCTGAGAATCGAATGTCTGTGACAGCACCCATTGCCTGGCACATGTGCAGTGGGTACCAGCTTTCTGCTCTGTTCTGGAGGTAGGCAGGCCAGGGTGGGGTGACTGGAGGCTGGAGCAGCGAGATGAATTGTGCCAAGAGAACTCAAGGTGAGATGTGATGGGACATTTACAGAGGAAGCTGTAGCAATAGCTAGCAAGGCTGTTTGGGTGTGTTGGACAAGAATCAGGAGGGAAAGGCTCTGCTTTCATAGTCAGAGTTGTGATAGGTGGTCTGTAACCACAATGTAACATGTGCGTGTGTCTGAACGAGATTGCAGGGTCCCTCAGATGATTGTAGATGAGGAGAAGAGGTCAGGATGGTAGCAATGCTGCGGTTTTCAAGACACCAGACAGGAATGTGAACAGGCCCCTGGAACTCAGTTTCCACCGGAGGAGAAGCAAGCAGCGAGGAGGAACGATTGAGCCTCGGGACTGACAGCACCGAGCTAGGCCCTGCTGGGTGAATGCTCACCCAGGAGCAGCGAACAGTGGGAGCTGGCACGGAAGCCTGGGTGGCAGGCAGGGCTGAGGTCTCCAAAGAGCAGGCACGTTGCCCTGGAGGGCCTGTGGGTGTTGTCGAGTAGATGGATGTAAGGAGAGTTAGTGCTGGAATCCACGGGTGTCAACCTACAGAAAGAGAGTTCCAGGCAGGCCTTGAGGAACCAAGTGTTTGTGCACGGCCAGCGTCACCTCTCACTCACGTCCCCTGACTTTAGGAACAGCCAGAGGAACTGACAATGCTCCCCCCACTTTGGCCCAGCGTTTCCCACCTTTATTTTCTTTGCTGTTTTGTACAAGTGCAGGGTAGGGGGTAGAGGGGAAGGGCGGGGGGGGGGGATGGCTTTTGAACAGTCCCAACGAGGGGAGTGACTTTCTACCCCTTCTCCCAAGGTAGGCATCCTTACCTGGCCTGGGGCTGGAGCTGGGTCTGGGTTGGGGGTGGGGGCGGGGGGAGAGGGTAATGAAGGTTTCTTGTCCCTTCCTGGTGTCATCTGCTTTTGCCTCATGTCAAAGCAGAGTCAGCTCTGGAATGTAGGCAGTTTCTTACCCTTTCTCGGCAGCAAATTGCTTTTATTTGAAATTAGAGAAGGATTGGGACAGGGGCAGGTTTTTGTTTATTTGTTTGTTTGTTTGTTTGTTTTTTTGTGCCAGTCTGTTATGGACTGAATGTTTGTGTAAGCCCCCTCCCCCCCCCCCCCCAATCCATATATCGAAGCTCTACCCCTCAATATGATGCTATTGGGTGGGGGGCCCTTTAAGAGGTAATTAGGTTCAGATAAGCTCATGAGGAGATGAGTGTCCTTAGGAGAAGAGGAAGAGACGCCAGGAAGCTTTCTCTCTCCACCAGGTGAGCAGGTGGCCAGGAGGCAGACCTCACCAAGAACCCAGTCTGTTGCCACCTGGATCTGGGACTTCCCGGCCTAGGGGACTGTGCGAGATCAATGCCAGTTGTGCAAGCCCTGGCCTGTGGCCTTCTGTCACAGCAGCCCGAGCAGACTAAGACACTGTCCTCTGTGTACCTGTTCACCTGTGCTCAGCCAGGCCTGAGGCTCATGGGCTGCTGCACAGCCCGCCCCCTCACACCTCAGCAAGGTCAGGCACCCGGCCTTGGCTCTGTCCCCAGTGTTCCCATGAGCACTGCAGTGGCGGCCTGTGGAAAAGTGTTGGGAAGTGGGGGCCATACTCCCCTTGTAGGGACCCAGGGGCCCTAAACTGTCACCCTAACCCACAGGGAAGCCGCTGGAATCTTAGTTGTTTGCTTCTCCTCTGCTTTGCTGGCCGCCACCTCTTTCTCTGCCCCCGGGCACACTTGTCACCCTTCCGAATTCAGTTCCCTTAATTGCCTTTTGACCTCAGCATTCCACTGAGCTCCAAAACTGATGGCTTCGTGGATGATCTGTTTTTCTTTTTCGTGTGGCTAGGGCGGGAGCCGCATTCTCTTGCAGCTGTCTGATTCAAGCAGAAACGGAACTGGGAGATGGTATTTAGAAAGCAAAAGCTAAGGGCTCTGATAATTGCGCTGCAGTATCGTTGTTTTTAGAAGGCCTAGCTTTTCTTGAACATAGCCTGATGTAAGTCTTCCCACTTCCAAACCCCTTTGACTATCTGCACAAATGGAGATAGTCATTCCTCAGCAGGTCTTAGGATTGGAAGTGCCCGTAAATGTCACTTTGTGAGTTCCCACATTTTATACTAAAATTCACATGGAGCCCTGGCCGGTGTTGCTCATTGGTTAGAGCTTTAGCCCCCGAACACTTCGGTTTGATTTCCAGTCAAAGGCATGTTACCTGGGTTGAGGCTTCGCTCCCTACCCTGGTCAGGGAGTATGCAGGAGGCAAACAATCGATGTGTCTCTCTCATATTGATATCTGTGTCTCTTTCCCTCCCTCCCTCCCTCCCTCTTTCACCCTTCCTCCTTTCTTTCCACTCTCTCTGAAAAGCAATGGAAAAAATATCCTCGGGTGAAGATTAACAACCAACAACCAAAAGTTCATGTGAATTGCTATGTGGCATCTTTCCAACATGCTTATTTACATCTTATATTGTTCAGTGCAATATATATATATTCATCTTCACCCGAGCTCTGCGGCTGTATATCAGTTGGTGTCTGCAACAGTATTGTGCACAGAATACTTGATATCAATTTGATTGGTGAGGAATGTTCCCTGCTGGAGGACAGGGAGGAAACAGAGCCATCTTATCTGTTTTGATCACATTTTTTAATGTATTACCAGAGTCAATCTTAGAATGTCATTGGGTTCAAGTAGTAGCTGCAAGCGAAAACCCAGTAGCAAGAAATAACTGGGACATGAAGACTTTTGAACTCTGACCATGATGGTTATGGCTGACCATCTCGGGGTTAAAAGGTTAGGAAGAGGGCGGAATGAATAGTGATGTATTTTTAGCTCAGAATTATAGCTGCTTTGGAAATTTTTGGTAAGCTGCCATGCATCAAGATTAAAATAAAGGCCACAAATGTGGTTCCAGAAATGTCCCTTTGACACTTCATTATATGGTTTACTACTGGCTTTGGTGGCAGTGCACTATCTGAATTGATGTAAATAGGATTTATGTTTATCTTGTCCTATGAGTAATAAGTATTGTATGTAGACATTTCCGTTTCTATTACTTAAATAGATCACCACAGTAGTTTGGTACATAGTTGCCACGCACATAATTACTGCGTGGCTATTATGAGAAAAATGTGTGGGTAAAAGCAACCCTGCTATTTGGCTATGTCTGAACCTTACTGACCATCTGCTAAGCAATATGGGGTCAAAATAAGTACCAGAGTAGTTCTGACATTGGCCTCTTTGGAATCAATCCCAAAACTACCATGGGAGGTGTCACCAGAGAGAAAAGGCAATGGCAGAAAGCCCAAAGCCACCAAATTCTTACTCCTAGCACTATGCTTTGCCAATGAACTGTACTCTTGGGTTAAACTACTTCTTTTAAACCATATCCCGTCACATACATCATTATGAGTTACACATCATCAGTTAAGCTACAAAATTATTCCTAAAGCAAAGTAGGGAGGATTTCATACTGATTAGCCTGCATTAAATAATAAAATAAATTATATAAAGTAGTATATATATATATTAGAGGCCTGGTAAATGAAATCCATGCACAGTGTGTATGTGTGTGTGTGTGTGTGTGTTGTCTCTCAGCCCAGCCTGCACCCTCTCACAATCCAGGAACCCAGGGGGATGTCTGACTGCCTGTCTAGACCCCATCCTCCCTCTCACAATCAGGGACCGCTGGCTCCTAACTGCTTGCCTGCCTGCCTGCCTGATTGCCCTCAACCACTCACCTACCTGATTGATTGCCCCTAACCAACTGCCTCTGCCTCGGCCTCTGCCACCTTGGCTTTGTCCAGAAGGTTATTGGGCTGTCCAGTCTAATGAACATATTATGCTTTTATGTTTGAGCTTTTGCCAGCTGATATTTTCAAGGGAAAAGGGTATACCAGTTTGTCAGACATTGCTTTTATATGATTGTCATATCAGGCATCTATTGCCACAATAATGCTGAATAACAAACAATCACAAAAGCTCACTATTGGTGAGCCAGGCACTTCTGGTCTTGAGTGGAGGGCTCATTCATCTGTTTGTCATCAATTGGGAACTGGTTGGTCTGGGACACCTTGTTTCGCCTCTACAAGGTCTTTTATCTTCAGAAGACTAACCGAGTTTTGTTCTTTTAGCAGTAGTGGGATATTGAGAGGGCAGAATGGTAGCAGGCCATTTAAGGCCTAAGCTGGGAACCAGCACACTGTTGCTTCTTTGGCATTCTTTGGCTAAAGCAAGCCACAAGTCAAGCCCAGGTTCAAAGGTGGGGAAAGAGATTCTACTTTGTAATGTCACATATCAAAGAATCTCTATGTATAAAAGGCTAAGTGACTGTCTGCCCATCTGTCTATCCGGCTGACTGACCACCAACTTGACTGACCGGCTGGTACATATGATGTGTACTCGCAATTTAAAAATAAACATTGACTTTTGCATGCACGATACATATTAAAATATTTTGTATTTTATAATACTATTTTATATATACTATTTTGACATGTAATTTTTGGCAGTAATGTAATTACTGCATGAATGGTTCTTCTAATTAATTTCCTGTCAATGTGCACAAATCTGTCCACTGGGCCATTAGTATATACATAATAGGATTGATTGGTGGGAACTGGCACCAAATTTGCAATCAATTTGTTCTGGTTACTATTGCTATGTAACACATTTCTTAAAACTTAAGTGACATAAAATAATAACTTATTTTGTGGTTTAGGTATTTGGGAAGGTCTTAGATTGGCAGTTCTCATTTGGGAGTCTTCTGAAGATTCTGTGGGGCATCCGGGTGGCTCCCCACAAGGCTAGCAGTTGATGCTGTGCATGGCTTTTCCAACATATAAGTGGTCATACTTCTCACATGATGATGGCTACCCACAGAATGAGTGTCCCAAGCGAACCAGGCAGAACCTGAATGTCCTTGAATAACATAGCCTGGGGAAGTCACATGTCTTTACTTCTAGTGCCTTCTATTGGTAACAACAAGCCACTAATGTCAGCTCAAATTCAAGGCAAGATGGAATAGATCCCCTGTCTTGATGCAAGAGTTGTCAGAGAATTTGCAGATATGTTTAAAAATCTCTACAAATCTACCACACTTATTCATGGAGAGAAATCAGTTCCCTCATTCTGAGATGTGCTATTATTTTTTTCTTCTTTAATGCTCATCATTCCTGCTGTAATAGTGCACTTACAATTTACCTATTCAGATTTCTTTTATTTTGTATAGTTCTGTTTATTATAAAGTACTTCAGAAAATGATCAAGGATAGCTGTTTATTTCATTCCAAATCCCCAATGATCTTTGAGAAAATGCATATGTATATACTTTCTACATAATTTAATTATTGTATATATTGTACTTTAGCTTTTTTCAAGTTATTTTACATACATAAGATGCTTGTAATTTTTATTTTAATTATCAAGGAGTTCATCAAGTTAATTGGCTTAAGTTTCCCAGTTTGTGTATCTTCATTATAACTCGATAGCACCATGCATTGGCTTTCTGTTGCAATGTAGCCAATTACCCCAAAAGTTAGCAACTTAAAACAATAACCACTTATTATTGCATGCAGTTTCTGTGGGTCAGGAATCCAGCTGTGGCTTAGCTCCTTATAAGCCAAGTTGTTACCAGGGGCTGCTGTCTCATCTGATGGCTGCACTGGGGCTGGAGGATCTGCCTCTACCTTTACTTTATGTGGCAGCTGTCAGGAGGTTTGGTTTATGGCCACATAGATTTCTTCATAGGGCTGCCTATGACATGCCAGCAGACTTTTCCAAGTGAGGAATGAAAAGGAGAGAGAGAGAGAGAGAGAGAGAGAGAGAGAGAAGAGAGAGAGAAAGAAGAGAGAACTAGAATGGAAGTTGCGTTGCTTTTTCTTAAAAAGATAACATAATCTTGAAAGTGATACACCTTTGCTCTGTCATATTCTATTAATCACACAGACAAACCTGGTACAGTGTGGGAGGGGATTACACATGGCTGTGAATGCCAGAAGATGGGGATCACTGATAGGGTTATCTTGGAGCCTGGATACTACACATTGCTATTGCTATAAACACCTTTCCACAAATTGCTTTTTATTGATGAATGGGAAGAAGACACGTACTCAGGGCAAATACCCCCAAAAGTGGAATTACCAGACTTAGCTCACAATAATTCAATATAAGTGGCATCCTTTAAAAAATTGTCTTCTTATAATTTTTTTTTACATTGTCAGATATTCTTGCATTTTTATGTAATTTTTAAATGGTCAATGAGTATATAAGATGCTTCAGAACAGTTTACAAAGTATGTCCTTGCTGGTGGACCTCCAGACGGTGGGCTCCGTCGGCAATGGTTTGGGAGAAGGAGAAATAGGAGAGAGGGAGACTGCTGGGTCCCATCAGCTCCCAGACCCTTTGCGTTTCTTCAATGCAGTTGCCTGGTTCCCATAAATTAGGCCTCTGCCCCTAAGCTAATAGAAACCACTGCCATTAATAGTTCCTTTAATGGAAGACATTTTAATTGGCAAGAAACTTGACCATTACAGAATGTCCCTCAGCATTTGCACTCGGTTAGGGCGGTGCTATCTGTACCACTTGGGAGGTGGCACCAAGGCCGTGGGCTCCTGACCAGGGCCTGAAAGGGCTGCTCTGTGGCAGGTGATTTTTAAAGCCCTTATTACAATCTGTGAACTAATTTAATATGTTATAAACGAACACTCCGACGCTCTGTGAGTTCACCCTCCCCACGGCCATGTATGCGAGATAAAATATAACGGATTCATTTTCATGTCTGTAAAATATATTTTTCAGGCTCTCTTTCCAGAAATACAGCTGGACTCATTTACATGATGCACTTTCAATCATTTCAAAATTTAATAAATTTTACAGCACCTTCCGCGTCGTGGCGCTCCATGAATTGCCATCACCCAGTGAAATGATGGGGTAATAAGGACAGGACTCTGGTCGTTTCTGCTAATGACAAGGTTTGCATTTATAATGAAGTCCTGGCCACCGAGGGCAGGAGGCGCACCTGTGAGAGGGGTGTGTGAGGAAGGGCTGTCTTTTTAAAGCTTGCCATGAGGATTATGCTTCGCAAATAAACCACACTGTGCGTGGGTGGTCCTCTCTCAGCCCCCTTCTGCTTTTAAAGACTTAGAAGAGCTGCCAAAGTACCTATAGAAGGTGTTTGATTTAAAAGGTATAAAAGGAAACACTCCAGTTTGCCTTCTTGTAGGGGCATGTGAGGAGGCAGAGTCTGCAGCTGCCTGGAAGGATAGAGAAAACCCTGGGTATTTAACAGCGTTTTGAGAGAAAAAAAATCATGCCACGAGGGCCTTTACCCGAGAAATTCTTACAGATTTATGATTTCTGGTGCCTGAACTCCATCTGTGACACCAGGGTTACAATCCTGTGAGCTGCTCTCCCTGCAGCGGGTCCCGTCAGCTTCTGGCCACACTGCAGGCCTGGTGTAGTTTGCTGCAGTGTGTGCAGACCGCAGAGGGCCAAGATGATTATTTGCAGATTTCCAGGATCTCTGCTTGATTCTTACTTTCCCTTTCTTACCAGGAAATGCTTCAGTAGACACAGCAGGATCTGAATGGCAGTATGTTCTTTCAATGCCCACATGAGTCAGGAATAAACAAAGCCACGCCATTAAGGATGGCTTTATATATTAGAATTGGGTGTGTATGTGTGAATGATAAAATGTGTGTTAATAGTTTATAATAATAAGACTGAAAGCAACATTACTGTCCATCAAAGACACTGATTAAATGATGGTATATCCACACTGTGGAATACTATGCAGCTATAAACAGCATGTCCTAATAGGGGATAACTTCTTATACTTGTCAAATTGTATAAAGAAGAGTATGTATTGTACTTGTTTGTTTGAATAGTACAATGTATCCTAGAAGGCTATAGAAGGAGCCAACAATATTGGTTGCCTCTAAAAAGGGAACTAAGTAGGTGGAAGACAAAAGCGAGAGGAATAATGTTCATTGGATAGCCTGCTGTGACTTTTGAATCTTGAACTAAGTAGATAAAAAGAAAAAAAATATTGAAAGAAAACACTGTTAGAACAAAGCTAGGTAGAAATGAGACTGGGATGAAAGGGAACCCCAAGAGTGCAGAGCCCTTTTTCAGCCCCCCCCCTTTTTTTTTACCATTATATTCTTAGTGCATAGTGTCTGTCACATAGTCAGTCTTCAATAAATATTTGTCATCTTAAAAAATACCATGTGGGAGATCACCCTTCCTTGTAATTTTAAAGAATATATCACATTCTGAAAAAGCAAGGCAATCTAAAATGAAAATTGCATTGGTCAGAAAAAAATATAAAGTAGAATTCAGCATGAAAAGTTGTCTTGGTCAGGTGGGCTAAGTGGCTAAGTGGCTCAGTGGTTGAGTGTTGACCCATGAACCAGGAGATCACGGTTCAATTCCAGGTCATGGCACATGCCCGGGTTGCTGGCTCAATCCGCAGTAAGGTACATGCATGAGGCAGCTGATCAACGATCCTCTCTCCCTTCCTCTCTCTGAAGTTAACAAAACAAACAAATAAAAACAAACAAACAAAAAGTTGTTTTGGTCAGGAGAAAGTGATTTGAGATTTGAAAACTTTTTTTATCAGTGTTTCTGAAGTTTTGCTGTTCTGTGTAAAGCCCTATTTTCAGATTTAAGATTGATTATGGGGACTGAAAGTATAGAATGAGAGCATTTTATTGCTAACTGGGCACTCCTATACTTTGTCATTAGAGAGATTGAGTTTTGAGTCCACCTCTCTTTCCACTGTACTCTTAATTCCCACTTTCCTCCCCATCTCCCTGTTTGGGATGTTTCACTGCTCATGAGCAGCAGACCCAATGGGCCTCCCACCAGAGTAAATTCTTTCTGGAGGGCTTGGCTCCGCCCTATGAGGCACCATGATTCTGCAACACAGTGGACTATTGGGTGCCTTTGGGATAGCTTAGCATGGATGTAAATGGAGTGATTGCATTCTAACATCTAAAGCATTTGTACCCTTGAGTTAAAATTCAGTTAAAATCAGAAGATGCCAGAAAAAGTAAAACCAATGATTTGTAATATACCATACTCCCCCAACTGTGAATTCTAACCACCTAGTCATCCTGTGAGGAGAACTAATGACAGCTGATATTGACAGGATGTTTCAGGTAAAATATGACTATGACACCCAGGTAGACGTGTAGATTGTGCAAAGAGGGGACTCTTGCACCCACTTGAGGAATGTCTCTCAGTCTCCGGTAGAAGACAATGAAATCTCAGTTGAGCATGTGCTACTGAAAGAGGAGATAGGGCAAAAAGGAAATGTCCCTCGTGACCCCTGATGGGGGCTTTTGTACCAAGTCTAACACGTAAAGGGAGTGAATAGAGTTCTGTTACAGCTGTCTGTGTATAGCTGGTTTTAGCTGAAGTAAGCTTTCTGAGATAGAAAACCAAGAGAAACAATAGTGCTGCTATCAAGTATATAAGCACGGATGTAGGAAGAATGGGTGGTAAAGTATTATGCAATTAAGGTTTACAACAGCAATTTATATACAGGAAAACCAGAGCTGAGATTAAATGACTATTATACAGGAGAAACAGAATAGGATATGAAACATTGATTGCCTTTTTGTTGAATTAAATTAAAAAAAAAAAAAACAGCTCAACTCAACTGTGGGATCATAAATGGTCCTTGTTTTGACAGTGAATGTTTCTTTTGGGTTTAAGGAATGGAAATAGAATTTTCCTCCAAACTATTACCACCAGCAGGTTCAGAATGATATGCTCTGTCTTACCTTGTCGTCATGTCTTGTTCTATTGGAGTTCACTGCTTGTAAACATGCAGATTCACAGGCCCTACTGCTGGGGATCCTAGTTCAGGAAGTTGAGATTGGAGCCCAGGAATATGGATGACTTTCAAACACGCTAGGAGATGGTGATGTGTGGACTACTGTTTTCAGATAACTTGTTCCAGGGTTTCTGGCTTGTTTTGCTGTTTTTCTCTTTGCATTTTAAAGGCTAAGTTTTATTAGACAACAAGCCAAGAAATGTTAAGGCTGGGATCAGCAAGCTACAACCCACTGGCCAAGTATAGGCCTTCTTCCTGTTTTTGCAAAAAAAAAAAAAAAAAAAAAAAAAAAATCTCAGTGGCACACAGCCATGCCCATTTGTTGACAAATTGTTTGTGGCTGCTTTCCTGTGACAACATCAGGGGTGAATGGTTGGGACAGAGACCGTGTGGTCTACTAAATCTAAAATATTTACTGTCTGACCCTTTACAGAAAACACTGGCCCATTGCCATGTTCAAGGATGAGCATGTACCTGGTGTATTACATTTATTAAGAACAGATAGGCCTTCGCGGCAAGACTTAAGGCAGCCATGAGTCTATTGACATTAGCCACAAAATGAAAATGACCCGGAATGGAGTAAATTTAAAATAGAAGAGGAAAGTAAAGTGGCATAGATCTCGAAGGAGAAGGTGTGTCTCAGGCCGGTGAAACTAATGGTCTATTTCATTTACCAAAGTGTGACTTGCGGTGAGGGACACATCTGGCCCCTTGCTGGGTTGAGTGTGTGCATAAGGCTTGTTCTAATCTCACTTTTCACTGGAAGCAGACAGGTGCATTAACTAATCTAGAATCGGGGGTAATGCACAAGCTTCATTTTTCCATTGAGAGAGAACGCCGTCCCTAATTCAGTTGGTGGGAGATGGATTTCTTGGCTTTGATAATTAAGCTGGCAAAGCAAATTTGGTTCCAACATTTTAATGAGAGTGTGTGGGTGGCCAACAAATTGCAGGTTCAGACATAAATGTTTCAAACGTGGGTGGCTGGCTTTTAACCCGAGGGCAAATTCTGTGATTGTAACGAGGTTTTAGGCTGGTAGCCAAGTTCATAGAGTATTTGCCAAATATTAAGAAAAACGTGAACTTCACGAAGCAATATTATATTATATGAGGACAAGATTATGCTATTCATTGAGTGTGGTTGAAATGATAAATTAACAGTATTTGAGTTCATTCATATTATATCTTTGTGAACATTCATACATGTTTGTATATATGTGCTTGCACTGCCTACACAGGGGATTGTCTTGAAGGAGAGAGGGAGAAGTAAGGAGAAGGGAAAGAAGTGGATTTGTACCTCTTTCCTATTTTCTTGTGCCTAACTATTAAGGTATTCAGATCCATAAAGTAGTTTATGCCTTGCCCTGGTTTTCTATCTGAGGGGGAGAGTAATCAAAATCTGGGATCTTATGTAATGTAAGACCACTATTTGGAGGAAAAATGGGTTCTGATCAAGAAATGAAGCATTCATTGAAATTTTACTTCTTTGGGGAGGCTGCATTTGAAGTGGAACCATGCTGGCTTCTGTGAGTGAGCCTCACTTCGGAAAGATAGAGCAGATTTGCAAAAGAAAGGAATAGATTTCAATTTGGGTTGCTTTTCAGCCTGAAAAATAGTCTGAATTCAATCTCTGACCCTGTTAGCAGAGATAATAATGAAATGCAAAGCAAGTAAGGTCTGAATGTTAAAAGGGAGTGCAAAAAATACCAGTGTGGGTTCTTGATTTACTCTCTCTCCTGTTACTCAGCAGAACAAAATATGATTTGACATAATGATCACGGTGTAGTTACCCTGTGGTCAGAAAACTAAACCCTGCTACCTCATACTTCTTACATTTGCAAAAGTAATCAAGACCGTGACTTGGATTGGGCTGGAAAAATCTATTGATTTAGAGATGAAAGGTTAGGAATCTCTTACTTTACTTTCTCTTATTTACCTACAGGCTTTATGAGTTTTCTGATAGCGTAGTATCCCCAGATGGATAATAATGCATTTTATGCTCTTAAAGAAATTAAAAGTTGGAATTGTATCTTTTGCAGATTGTTTTTAAAAGTCAATGTGGTGTGGTGTTAAAGAGAATTATTCTGTATTTGTATTAGTAGTAACTAATGTTCATGAATAATGAGCATGATCGTCAAGACGAGAAACAGTCTCTCTTTCCATTGCATTAAATGTAATGTAGTCTCCCTGGACCCTTTTATAAAGGAACAAGGAAAAGTAGCATCTTTTTCTTGAAAGTTTTTCTGATTAAGAATAGCCTTATTATTCACTCCTCCTTCCATGAAACTGCATCTTTCCCCCAACTATTTGCGTTTTATTGCCCTTCAGTTTTGTGTGTTTTATATGTACTACTTTTTATTTCTAGAATATCCTTTAGGCCCATTTATGCCTTCTGATGTCCTCCATCTCTGAGTGGCAGTTTAGTCTCAGGTGTTTGTATCATGTTCACTTATTTCTCTAGATAGGACCCTCCAATTCAGGTCTGGCTCTTTGGTGTATTTCCAGTGTGAGGCAGCTCAGTGAGCACCATCTGAAGACATTGATATATAAAATCTCTAATAATTTTTCTTTAAAAACACACACAATTATTTAGAAATTAATTTCAAACTTACAGAAAAGTTGCAAGAGTGAAAAACAAATAAAAAACCCCTCCCATATACCCTTCATTCCGGTTTCCTCCAAATTAACAGTTAACCGAGCCTACTTTTCTTTTTCCACCTCTCTGCCAAATTTGTATACCTCTCACTCTTATATGTGTATATGTATAGACACATATACATATATCTTCTCTTTACATCATTTAATTTTTCAAACTATTTGTGAGTTGATTGAAGATATAATGTCCCATTTCCCTCTAAAACTTTAATACACATTTTCTAAAAAATAAGAAATTCTCTTTTACATACCACAGAACAACCATCACAATCTGGATATTAACATAGATATAATTCTATTAGCTAATGCTCAAGTCCTATTCAAATTTGCCCAGTTTTCCCAATAATTTCCTTTATAGGTCCAAGATCTGGTCCAGAATCATGAATTACAATTAGTTATCATGTCTCTTTAGTCTCTTTCTAGAGCAATTTTTTTTTTCTTTAAGTCCAAGTCAATAACTTTGTAGAATGTTCCTTAATCTCAGGTTGTCTAATGTTTCCTCATGGTTAGATTTAAGGGGATTTGCTTTTGGGGGTTAAGAATAAATATTAGTCCTGCCAACCCTATTTAAAAACCTCATCTTTACATTGATATGCCAATCCCAATATAACACCCTGAGTTTATTCTAGTCAAATGAAGAATGCCCTTTCCATATTTATAACTCCCTCTCTGATTAAGAAGAAACTGACCTCAATTATCTTTAACATATTCCCTTATTTGCTCAACTGTGAGGACTCAATCCTCACACCTGTGGGCTACCTCCTTGCCTCTGGCCCCACTGACCTTGTTTTCATATAAAAAATAGTAATCTTTAACTGGCAAAATTCATGAGACAGAAATGAGAAAGAGAATATAGTATTTTTTTTCCAGCTATAAAACTAAGTGTGATGTACAGCCTCAAAGCAGGTTTTTGACATTAAGAACCTAAAGTAACCATGGATCGTGAGACACTTCTGTAGGGGAATATGAATAATTTACCATTTCTTAAGTGATATAAACAAAACCGACTTCCCTTCCTTTGGGAGGATGTATATAATCTAAAAGGTAAAAAATAAACAAATAAGCCTAAAACAGTATTTTTGCATTGAGTGTAAAAAATCAGATTGGAAGAACTTGCAAAAGCAAACTATATATTATGGATAGTGAGAATTTTTTTTTTTTTTTTTTTTGTAAAGAGCAAATAAGATTTTAATTGCTTTTATTAACAAGCTAATGAAATAAATTTACCATGATGAAGAGCTGATGCAGTGTGTTCATTCATGGCCCTTACATGACTGGTGGGTATTTGTAATTGTGTGTGGTGAGGGTGGGAGTGTGTATCTGCACATGTGTGCACACGCCGATCGGGGGTGAGTTTCCCCACATCTGTGTACATTACCAGAGAGGTATAGACAGTTTTCTTTAGTTTTAGAAGACAGTGTTGTGAGAGAGCATTCTTTTAGTTAAAAAAAAAAGTGAAATATCACACGTATGTTGATTTTTAGTTTTTCTTGCAAAACTGCATTCTTTTTCAGACTGTCTGAAAGTTTATGACGAAACCTAAAATAATAATTTAGAATGTTTTAAAAAATCTAACTGAAGCCAACTGTAAGAGGAAGCTTATCATTGATGATCTAAAAATTACCCTCGGGGGAAAAAGTGGCCTATAAATTAATCTGCAGCCTTTTGCTCTAAGGAGTCCTTTTATATCTCCAGCTAACATCAGGTATTCTTGAAATCCATCGCAATCTGATTGCCTACAGAGAACAGTTCTCTCCTGTGTTTTAAGCTACCGAGGAACTGTGCGCTTTTGTAATAAACATAATTTAGATGAGGATTATATTTTCTTCCTTAATTTATTAGCTCCTGGTGTTGCCTTATCCTGTTACTCACATTTCCTTTTCATCATTCAGTTGCTAGCATGGGAGGAGAAATGCAATATTAGGCTTGGTAGCAGTGTACATTAATTTGGAAGGGTGGGAAATAAAATCTTTCTTTTTCATTAGAAAGGTTAGCCTGTGTGTTTAGAGTTTCAGTTAACAGTGCTCTCTGGTGGACCCTCTCCTCTGTATTGTAGACTAGGATGAGATTCTACAGTTCATAGAATTTTGAAGTCAGAATAGAGTTGTATCACCAAGATGGTAGATTAGGAGACCTCAGCCTCCAACCCCCAAGAAAAACCAACCATTACATAGCTACCCACAAACACAACATGCTCCGGGAGGGCTCTGTAATCCACTTAGAGATTTCAGCAACACAGCGGAACAACACAAGACCCACCACGATCCTCACCATCACCACCACCAGCATCATCAACAAATAACATTTTCAAAAAGGGAAGGAGGAACAGCTTCCTTTTTCCTGCATCACTCTGTCCTCTAAGCTGGCATTGCTCAGTTCCAAAAACGAAGCCCCAGCCTGAAAGAGTTTCCCTCCCTGGGAAAGAGAGAATGAAATAAGCAACCAGCATCTCTAGCCTTTCAGGGCACCACACGAAGACCACCTCCAGTTTCGCTCCAGCAGCCCTTACAGCCTCTGTGGACCGTCCGCAGTGTTCACCAAGGACTCTGCAGCTGTAGTTGCTGTGGAGACCAGTGACCTGAGGGGGCTGGTCTTGCCCCTCTGGACCTGAAACTACTACATACCCCCACACTTGGCGTCCTACATCACTGGACCCAGTGTCACAGCATACTCCAGAATGCTCTCAGCTACCCATGAAGGTCTTTTCTTATAAAAGTCACTCCATAAAGTCTGGAAGAGGTGACTGCTTCTTCAAATGCACAGACACCTGTATGAGGCTATAGAGGTCATGAAGAATTAGGGAAACATGACTCCACCAAAAGAATACAGTAAACCTTCAGCAACTGACCTACACAAATAGAGATACAGAAAGGTCATGACAAAAAATTAGAAGTATTAAAAATAGCTATAATAATATGTTAACAGATACACAATAAAACAAGATGTAAATTGTGACATCAAAAACTTAAAATAGGAGGATGAGCAAAATGGTGGAGTTTTTCTATATGATAAAAGGGAAGCTATGATATTATCAGCTTAAAATAGATTATTATATCTATGTTTGAAGTAAGCTTCAGAGTAAGCACAAAACAAAAATATATAGTAGACATGCACAAGAGAAAAAGAAGGGAATCAAAATATGCCACTATGAATGAATTAAAAAATAAGAATCAGCCGTATGTTTCCTAGAAGAAGTACACATAGACTAAAAATAAAGGGATGGAAAAAGATATTCCATGAAAATGTAAACTAAAAGGGATCAGGGGTAGCTATATGTGTATCAGACAAAATAGATTCAGAATGATTTAAAGAAAGAAAAAAAAAAACCAACAAGTACATCTTTAAGTGGTGATATAGCATATGTTTCATGTTTTTACTCTTCTAAGTAGATTTATAATCTTTCACTATTTGCCTGAAAGCAATTTTACTTTCACTTACAAATGACCAAAAAATGAATTCATGTTAGGTTTAAAGAGAATATTTGGAAATCTGAGGATGTTTTTGACATAACAAGGAGATAACAGAAAAAAGCTGCAATAGAGGAGGAAATAAGAGTGAAGGACCAGTGACGCCAGGGAAATCTGAAGATGTACTTAATGTTCTGAGGATTTTTCCACTGCAACTTAACTCTTTGGCTTGCTTTTAGGAGCACCTGAGCTCTTTTAACCTCATGAATTCCAGACCATATTTCTGGAACTATAAGGTCCTGTTATGTTGATGAAGTGCACTCATGTGATCTGGATAAGTTAGGTTTGGGAGCTAAATCTCAAGAATGTGTTGGATAAATCTGGCTGATATCTAGCTCTGAAAAGATGAGTTTGGCCAAGTTTGGTGCCCCAGCTACTAGGTGATGGAGCAGATATAGTAAGAAGCAATTCCTTGGCCTCTTGCTTGACCAATTCCATTAGCCATAGAAGTCCTGTGAAGTCATTTGGTCTGGCCCTGCCAAGGCATTAGGGGTGAGTTCATTACATGTTTGACCAAATACAGAAGGCTAATTTTTAAGTTGATAATTTTGTATGGCCTGTGAATGATGTTATAAATATCAAAATGGCCCGGGGCAGAAAATTGGTTTTCCTGTCCCTGCTCTACTTGTTCAGCACCAGTACTATCTGAAAGTTTATATTGTGCATTACAAGCAACTGGCCACGAAAGGAGAACCTCACAGATCTTCTTTTGCACACTCTACTGGCTGGCTGGGGTGGGGGCCATTTTGAAACATCTAATCAGCATCACCAATAGAGGCCATGGGCTACTTATCCTCCTCATTCATTTTCACTATCTGGATCAAACTTGATGATGATAGATAGTATTTTCTTAGCAACAGAATCTGGTCAGTAGAGTTGCCCAAGTTACCTGAGTCATTGCATTGTGTGGAGGTATAGCATCTTTTTTTCTAGACAGCTGGAAAACTTGGAGGCTGAAAGTAGGGCTGGCAGGTAGGTCTGACTAGCAAGTCCTGTAATGGCCAGCCAGTACATTCTGCTACCCTAATTAGAACCTGAAATTATTTTATTGGGTGGGCTCTCTTGAAATTGCTTATTTCGCTTTAATCATGGCAAATATGGAACCACATGCCCCTTTGTATGAGCACTTAATTAAGCAATGGGTGCCTACTTAATTACACATAAAGCTGAAATTTGATACAAAACATTTTTTTAAACCTAGGACTTGAGCCATTTAGGTACTTAAGGCATAAGTTTATACCTTGGCATGGCTGCAAATGCTTTATAATCTATTTTCTTTACTTTCCTGAGTCTCAAGCACCTACTTGGCCCCAGAAACCCTCTGAAAATGATCCCAGGGAAGAGTTCTGCTGGTGTATTATGGAACTTGCTTTCTATTGACCTGCTAGTATCCAAATGTACTAGACACTTAAGCTGGCAAGACATTGGCATAACATTACCAGGAGCTCCGTGGGAGCTGACTCAGACGGCTGTTATGCCCAGGGGAGTCATGCTCAGCCTGTGAGATGCAGAGTGCAGTGACCACTTCTCTATGTTTTCTTCCTGAAAAGCAGATTTAGTAGAATAAAGTGGAGTTGGGCAAGAGAGAAAAAGCAGGGAAAGGCTGGCTCAGTGTGGATTTCCGTAAGGGGGATCTAGCTCCTTCCTCTGGATATGAGAAGTAGAGCTGTAGATGGGTATTGTATGGATAGAGTTGGGAAAGGGGTAGATGCAGCTCTTAAGAGACACAGAACTGCCAAGTTGTACTGAGAGATATCATTAAGGGAGTGAGTTGATATTGAGATATGAGAAACAGAGACAAGAACATAGATTTGACTGTGGCTAGATAAATGAGTTCTGTTTTCATCCATCATGATTTTTTAAGGGATTACCTACAGTAGATTGTAGTGGTGTTTGCTTCTCTGTGGGTATCAGAAAGGATGTGTGCTTTTCTTATAATATTCTACAGTTTTTCTCTCCTTTGAGCACGATGCTTCCTAGACAGCTAACCTTCATGAGCCATTTCAATTCTCTGTGAAATCATTGGCCATGATCCTACCTTTCAACTGTGTGTACCTGTATTAGTTTTCTATGCTGCTGTAACCAATTACCACAAGCTTCATTACTTAAAACAATGGTTTGTTACCTTACCATTCTGGAGGTCAGCAGTCCAGTGAGGGTCTCGCTGGGCTCAAATTAAGAGGTGAGCAGTCTTGTATTTATTCCTTTTCTTCTCAGTGTCCCTCTGACCTTGCTTTGATCATTTGATCATCTCCTGTGAATTCTTCCACCCCTCTCTCTCTCTGTGATTACATTAAACCCACCTAACACAGAATAATCTCTCCATCGCAAAGGCCTCCTTTAAATCACATTTGCAAAGTACCTTTTGCAATGTAAAGTAACATAGTCACAGGGGATTAGGACATGGACATTATTGAGGGACATTATTCTCTCTACCAATAAAAACCAATAAATAAGGGCATTGTTGATAATGACTAAAATGCAGATGAGCTTGTTTTTTTGCAGTGTGAACAATTTGTATCTAGGACATACTTTGAGGTTGGCTCACAAATGGACTGTTGGACATCCCAACTATTATTAAAATAGGTTCAATGATTTAATTCTACTTATAGAGTGGAACAAGATTCAGAATAAAAATAATTACTAAGATTTGTTCTTTTATTTTGAGAGAAGAGTCTGTGGCATCCTATTTAAAAAAGCCTAAACTTCAAATGAGATGACTTCAGCAAGAATATTTGTCAAGATCATGGTTGCCTCAATTTAAAAATTATTCTAGTTTGTAAAAAAATGTAATTATGATATGGAAAGTTTACTCTGTAATCATTAAAAACAATAAGTTGAATATGATGAACATATGTGGTTTTCTAAACATAGGATATGATTTTTTTTTCTTTAAGCATATACATTTAAAAGCATTTTTTTGTGTTTATGCTCTTTTTTGAAATGATTAGATAAGGAGAGTAGTAAATTGTCCCTATAACAATCCATTTTTATTTGTTATTTTTCAGGGGAAGCTTTTTCACAGAGAATTTTAATTCCTTCCAAGTATTTAAGAGAGAGTTTGGGCCAATCACTTTCTGGATTTTGCTCTCCTGTGAATCTTACAAGGTTTTGACTTCTGATAAATTACCCATTTGTTTAACTTAAGGATGACAGATTATTGATCTCCAATACTTCATTAGGCTTTATTTATTTATTTATTTATTTTTTTAAAGAAAACTGCAATTGTGCTGCTCAGAAATTTGATTCTTATTTTAGCACCAGATTTGATGTCAAGAATCATATATAGAAAGAGCTCAGAAAGAATGAAGTCAAAGCTAATAATACCATTACATTATTATGGGGAAAAATTGAGATTGTGGTGCTATAAATAGAATATTTCAGGAATACACTTAAATAATGTGCTCTCTAAAGTTAAAGATTCCATTTCTTAAGAGGGGCTGGATCATGTGATACGAAGAGCATAGACTCTGGACCTAGACTGCCTGGATCAAAATCCATGGCTTTGCCACTTACTAGATACTATATATTAATAGTATATGTGCTTGGACAGTCTGCCTCACTTAGCATAATTTTTCTCACCTGTAAAATGGAGGAGAAAACCAAACAAATATACATCCATAAAGCACTTGGATAAATGACTGATCCATAGTAAATAAATAGAAGTGTTTGTTATGATGATTATTGTTGCTATAATTACTAAGCATTAGGACAAAGTGTTCTTTAAGTAATCATTAATAAGCATCTACTAATTTGTAGCCACTTTTGAAGGCTTAACAAATCATTAAATTAACCAACCAGATTGGCAATAGAAACAACTTAATGTTGCAATAACACTTCATAACCAGTAATACATTGCGGTTACCTTTTTATTAGTCCTCCATTTGAATAAGTCAACTAAAAACAGATTTGTCTCTTTCTTAAAAATTAGAAACCAGATGCTGTTTATTTGGGAGGGAATAAGCAGAAATGACTCCAAACATGTGTCCTCTGCCAGAGACATGATGCCACGTGTTCCTTGAAATAAAAGGTAGAAAATCCATGTAAGATCTGTATCCCTGATCAAGTTGAGGGTTCCCAGGGACAAAGTGGATATTTCAAGTGAAGCCCTGGTGTTCTTTCTAGTTGTGAAGTGTAACACTGAACACGTTTAACAGCAGCAGTGGAAATAGATTCCAACATACTAGTAGGCCTTTATATGTACATGCAACCTCTGCTTGCAGGAATGCACATGGCTAGTTCTGCCTTCGCAACCCAGCCATGTGAATGAACTGTGCTCTAAGGACAGTCTGTGTGCCTGACTTCCCACCTGGAAAAGGCAGGTATTACCAGCCAGCATCGTAGTGAAGCTGGAGGACACGTGGGATGACAGTGTACCAGGTGGAAGCCCAGGTACACTCAACGTGCCCTGCTCTGTTCAATCTGCTTCCGAAGTCCAGCTCAGATCTGTCCTGCTCCCTCTATCTCCCCTGCTCCTTTTTAATCCACCATTTCTTTGCTGGGCTCTGCACCAACTTTCCCTTCATCATCACCGGGTTCTCCTTATCTTCGCTCGTTTTTTATGAATTCAAAAACATGTAAGACTTTTTCTCACTCTTCTTTCTAATAGTGACTCCTGGCTTCAGTTCCCCAAATGAAACTGTTTTACCACACCCATCATTATGTATTTCTCTGCTCAACTTTGGTGTGACCTTCGGAACATTGTTTTGGAAGTTTTATTTTGGAAGCTGCTATTTTTAGTAATTTCATAGCTGTGACCTACAGTGCAGAACGTGCTGGAATTAGTAGCATGGGTAGAGATTTGCACACCACCCCAAACCCTCAAAAAAGCACTGGGCACACTGATAATATGTATGAAGGACAATTACACAACGGGCTCCCCGTCCTAAAGCATTTGCCTGGGAGCAGGTTATTTAAGAGGTGAGTGAAAAACAGGAAGACTTGAGATTTATGATCTTGAAAGTAATAGGAGGAACCAAGACCTCTCTAAAAAAATTCCCTTCATGATGCGACTCCCTGAATTGTTCAGGGGCCAACATGAGGAGGTGCTATGTAGAATTAATTCATTGTACACTGGACAGAACCATCAATCTCCTTTGACCAGTCTGTGTTTAGAAACAGTATTTTTTCCATTATCATTTCATGTTTACAATGATCGTATAACTAGTTTAGAGCACACAAGAGGTATGGCAATTAATATGGGAAGTGATACACCCAACCCTGCAAAGATGACTGAGCAGCAGCCCCAGGGGCTTGCCAGGTATTTCAAGTTTATTGAGCGCCCACCACAATGTATTGGATGCTGCAGTGTATTGAACATGCGACTGCTGAAGAACACGGACAATAGTGTGGTGAAGGCCAAGGGAAGGGAAGAGGGGAATGGATGGAGGTGGGCAAAGGGAAAAGGGTATGGGGGACATTTGCAATAGTATCAACATCAAAAAATGTTTAATAAAAAAAGAAAAGAAAATGTGACTGTTGGTCTTGATCATAGAACCATAGACCAGGAGTGCTAGATGAGAAGTTCAAGGTTTTCTATTCCAGTGGTCCTCAGGATTTTGGATGAGACACTAGTAAGAACATTGCTTGGGGATTGTCAAGTAAGAACATACACACAAATCTGATTGAAGATATTGTGTTTAGTGAAATAAGCCCAATACCAAGGACAAATATTATATGATTCCGCTTAGAAGAGGCACCTAGCATAGTTACATTCATAGAGACAGAAAGCATAATTGTGGTTGGCAGGGCTGGGAGAGGGGAGAATGGGGAGTTAATGTTTAGTGGATTCGGAGCTCAGTTTGTGATGATGAAAAGCTCTGGAGATGGATAGTGGTTGCACAACAGTGTGAATGCCACTGACCTGTACATTTTAAAATGGTAAATTTTATCTTATACATGTATTTGACCACAACAAGAAAATCTACCATCTACTTTCATCACTGTTGCATAAAAAGAGGAAATTTTCACATAAAGAAAAGGAAGAAAGAGAAAGAGAAAGAATGAAAGAAACAAAAAAAGAAAGGAAGGGGCATAATAACGATCTCAGATTAAAAAAATTTTTCTTGAAAATTATCACATGTAACTTTATTAACCCCCCATACTCCCAATTCATTGTTCTTTATTTTCCCCTTTTGTACAGAATGGATCAGCACTGACTAGTTCACCACCACAAACCTGCATTCAGAAACTACAGTGCAATTTTCTCATTTTGCAGATAAAGAATTTAGGTGCAGAGGGAGGAAGTGTCTTATGCAAATACCACAGGGTACATTTGCGACTGGGATAGTCATTTCATGACTCACAGAAGAGGAGTTTTTGTGAAAATTTTTGCTGTATCAATTATTATAGAAAAGTTGTTTTATAGTTTTAGTGTTATTTAATTAAGGCTGCATTTCTGCTGGTTTCATTTATTCTGTGTGCTAGACATGAATATTTTCTATTTTCATGTATCAGACATTTATATAGTGCTGATTAGGAGCAAGGCATTGTTACAAGTGCCTTAGAGATAAATGATAGCTCAACTTCACAATAATGGTAAGAGATATTTCAGAAATAAGGAGACTGAGGCCTAGATTGTGTGGAGACCAAGTTTTGATATATGTCATAGTCAGCTTAGGAAGCTGTAACAAAATACCATAGACTGGGTAGCTTAATCAACAGACATTTATTTCTCACTAAAGGCCCTATGCACGAAATTCATGCATAGGGCTCGGCCCTCCCAGCCCTGTCTTTGTCTGGAAGGGCCTCAGGTCTAACTAGCATAGTATGCTTTTATTATTATAGATAGTTCTGAAGGCTGAGAAATACAAGATCAAGGCTCCATCAGATTGAGTTCCTGGTGAGGGCCCACTTCCTGGCTTATAGACAGCAGACTAAAGGCCCTCACAGGGCCTTTCTTTGGAATGTGTCTGGAAAAAGCAAGATATCTTTCTCTTCTTAAAAGGGTACTAATCCCATCATGAGGGTCCCACCCTGACACAATCTAATCCCAATTACTTCCCAAAGGCTCCACTTCCTTATAGAAAAGGAAAAAAGAAAAAGAGAAAGAATGAAAGAAACATTCATTGGGGGTTAGGATTTCAACATATGGAATTAGGATTGGGGGTTAGGATTTCAACATATGGGATTTTGGGAGGATAGAAACAATAATGTGCATATTAATTTTCTTTAGCTCTTAAAAACACCATAAACTGAACATGTTGCTTATGGATGTAATTTTACATATCATACTAGTAATACGGAGTCTTTAGGATCCTAGTACAGTGCAAGTTTAATTTAAGGTACAGTTGAAAGAGACCTAAACCTTAACCCTACAGAGTGAAAGAACAGCATACAGCAAGCATATCCCCAGATCTTCACTACCCAGTTATGATAATATGATGGTAGACAAGTGAACTGAGAGTGTCAAGATGATTACTCGTTGAGTTGGTAATAACCTTGATGGTGATTTAATTGTTCTGATGAACATTTTTCGGGAGGGAATAGTCAAAGTAATCTTGTACAGGGAAGTGACTCAGAAAATGCAAATTCTTTCTGAGGCACATTTTTCAGGAGGGAAAAGTGAAAGCAATCTTGTACAGGGAAGTGAATCAGAAAATGCAAATTCAATTGCATCAGCACAGCATCTATTTTATTAGATTTGGGATACCTAGTGGAGAAATATAGTTAATTTATATGTGGACCCTTGTCAGATGAGTTTTATTTGGTATTTAGGCAAGGATTCAAAACTTCTGAACTATTTGTATTCCGTGATCCCCCCCCCCCCCAACTCGTTTCTAAGAACTAGCAAGGCAATGCCAAGTCAGTATTGTATTTCTGTCTTTTCTTTGTCATAAATGTCAGAACAAATAGTCAGTGGGAAAAGAATGAGAAAAAGCTTTTACTCGAGAGTTTAATAAGAAGAAAAGAAGCTCGGGGCACTTGCTTATCCAATACCATTTAATGGGATCAATCTCGACCTTCTTGTCTTCCCCAGAAAAAGCACCAGACTATTGGAGACCTTCTCACGTGGATTTACTTAGCTCTGTGAAGGCAGCATTGCTGGTTTTTAAACATGTGGAGCCTATAGAAATTTAAAAAAAAAAGACAACCTTGATTTTATAGACAAGAACCAAAAAGCTCCCAGTAGAAAAAGTGTGAGTCCAAGATTCAAAGGGTTCCTTGTGGTCAAGGAAATTTAGGTGGAGGACAAGCAGGCTACAGATGTTCTAAGCTTGCTGGAAAGATCGTCCCCTTTCCAGCCGGCCACCCACCTATAAACTTCACAGAGTTGTCCACTGTACAGATCTCCGCTCAGAGGAGTGGAGTGATTGAAATTCAACATGTACAGATCCGAATGTTTCTTATTAAAAACATACCTTTAAGGCCAGCGATTGCATCAAAAAAGTTAAAGGGGAAAAAAACAGTCTTTCAGACCTAGGCACAGTCTTCAGGGCCTGCATAAATCCTGACCGTTTAAGAGTGGAGTCTTTTTCTTATCAATATGAACATTCTGTGAAGTGGCTGATTCTGAGAGAAGCTGTTGCCATGTTGACCTTTCCCCCATCTTGTTTTTCGTTCAGAAATTGATGCTGTTATTGGAACGAGCTGGGTAAGAGTGTGTCTCACACATGTAAGTTTTTCCACCCATTGTCTCCATGGTTTTGCATTGTTTAGCAGCTTTTAAAAAGGTCTCAAAAGAGCAGCACTGATACCGGGGAGAAGGAAATCACAACTGTTATGGGATTAATTTAATCTAACCTTGAATAATTTCAAAGGAACAGAAAAAATATTCAAGGTCAAAATAATTTTATTTCTTTGACCACCTTTAAAAAACTCCAAAATAGTTTATTATCAATTAGTCAGGAAAAGCCTTACTAGTAGGTAACCTTTGGATTTCATAGGTAAAAGTAAGCCATGTTGAGAAAATATTCTTTTTGATGAAATAACATTATTTTCAATTAGCAAGGCAGTCATTTGTTTAGTCCTTTATTTATTAATTAGTTATCCAGGGCATCCTATGAATGTAGGGGCTGTGCTATATGCAGGGATACTGAAAAACAAGAATTCTTATGTCATGGAATTCACTCCTTAAAGATAAATTCCATCGGAAATTTTCGACTAGAAAATGACCACTCGCATGACCTATCAAAGTGTAACCCGAAAAATATACAAATGAGCAATCCATCTTTAAGCTAGCATTGAATTGCTAACAATTTGAAATTCCATCTCAGGAAGTTCAGAGACATGTTGTCGAATGAAAGAGGAATACAAAATGTTTCGTCATCTCTGTGCTACAGAGAGAATGTGGTCAATGGCCTCCTCCCGCTGGGAGAAAGGCAAGGACTTCGTGTGCTTTCTCAGAGAGAGCCTTAGTCTTAAGAAAGTCTCTGGTCCCCGATCAGCTCTCGTCATGGCTTGTTAAGATTTAACCAATTTATCAATGAAGTGGGCTTGTCATGAAGGGCCCCAGGGCCATCTTTTTCTGAGTCTCTGGTCTGACGTTTGCCATGGTGCAAAATGGGCACCTTGTGTGCACTGAGCAAGCCCGTTCTCTGGCACCATGGAGGGTTGGCCAGCCCGCATGCTTAGTTGGGGGCCTTCAGAGTTTTCCAAGACAACGCCTGGTTGATTCATTTCTGAATCTTAAGCATTGACATTGGTGTAAAAATGTGGGCGTGTGTAGGGCAGGAAGTTCAAAGCAATCAGCTTTGCTCGGAAAATATTTTTCTTTTCCGATGTCGTGGCTATTTTTAAAAAAGGCATGTTGGAAACTACAGTTAGTGTAAAGATGAGTATGTGTTTTCCCTTTCATGATGCCACACAATCACTTTCAGTAAAGACGAAAAGAAACCACCCCTTTTGTTGTCTGGCCAATACGTTTCTAAAAGGAGCAGTGCGGGTTTACAGGTCTGGGTTGTGGCATTGAGTTGGGTTGGGAAGTTTCGTTTTTTTTCTCTCATGTGAAAGATCGCAGTGGGTGATGGACACGGAGAAGCATGCCCAGCACACACGGGGGAGGGGCATCTGCTTGACAGCCCTCTCAGCTAATCCCCGCAGTTACATGTGCTCCAATATGTTCTTGTCAAAAGCCAACGCTAACTTAATGTGCATGGAAATTATTTATTCTGAGTCATGCGTGTTCCTAGTACTGTAATGGCTTGGCAGCGTGTCATGGTTTTTGTTTTTTTTCCTTACATCTGGCTCATGTTAACCTGTGTTAATTCCACCTCACAAAAACCCAAACAAACATAAATTTCCTAGGACCCACTTGGCATCTGGCAGTGTTTCACACAACTACCTAATTTATTTGTTCAGATTTATAGGAAAGACAACCCGTCTTGAATTGATACAGTGTTCAGGCCCTGCCACCCGCTAGCTGAGTTACCTTGGGCGAATTGCTTAACTGCTCTGAACACTGGATTCCTGATACGAGGACCCAATTAGAACATCTCTAAATTCCATCTAGCTCTGAAGGAACTTAGAGATTTGGGGCTTGGTGTACATATTCTAATTGCTCCTAAGCTGTATATTCAGGTTTTTTAAGACTTGTTACTGTTTTCAGATGCCATTGAAAACATGGAGGGATCCTTCAGAAAGATGGACATTGGGTCCAGCAATTATCCAGGAGAGGAGCTAGGCATTCCAGAGCGCACAGGGGATCTGCTGGGGAGGCAAGAAGTTTTCTCCAAGGTGGCTGAGAAAGCAGGGCACTTCCCAGGTGAAACAGCTGCTCAACAGAGCTAAGCTTCCTGAAGACACTTAGACCTTGGAGAATGGATTAATATGCCAGGAAGAAGAGATGAGCAGTTCTCTACAGGAGTCATGGCAAACCACTTGAATCAGGATCATTTTCCGTAGCTGATAACTCATCAAGGCATAAATTGGAGGTGAAAACAGCTCTAGATAGTTCCATGGATATTTGAATAAGATATTTAGCTCTCCAAGGATGCCCATTTATACAGATAGGTATTATTAGTATACCTGATAGGAATTGTGACGTGTGCTAGGACTTTAAGCAGCTTATAATATAATACTTCTTTAGTCCTCTTCTGATTTTTGTGTCGTTTTGTACCATTGGAGACAGGCAATTCAGGTTGCAAATGGCTTTAGATTTGCATCCCAGGGGGCTTGCTAACTCTCTTCCAAATTGAAATTCTCCTTGGAACCCATGGCACCTCTCCCGACCCCCTTAATGGGACAAAGCCTACCCCTGTAAGGGAATCTAGTGACAGAGGGTGTCAAGGTGGAGGAGATAGACTGGTTCCAAAAATGTTCCAGAAATGTTCAGTTGCTTTCTCCAAAACTCATCCATCAAAAAAGTTGCTGAAAGGAAGTGGAAGACTTATCAGGTCAGCAATGTTCTTTGGCTAAAGTTCCTTCACTTGGAATTTCAAGGTGTGGACAAAGGAGCTTCCTTCTAACAATTAGCATCAAACTCATTGTACTGGAACTTGCAGAGAAAAAAATATGAAGGATGTGTAAACTCAAACAGTATTTATTAAATGCCTACCCATCACTTTCCTAGTCTCTGAGATATAGCAGAAAATATAACATACGTTGTCCCTTTTCTTATGGAGCTTACATGCTTGGAGGGGTGAGGGTGGTAATAAACATATAAATAAGATAGTTTCAAATATTCACAAGTATCTTGACGAAACTAAAACAGGATAATGTGATAGAGAACAATTGGGGAGAGGGTGAGGGATGGGGACTCATGAAATATGGTGAACAGGCAAGGCCACGCTCGGGCCATGACTAATGAGCTAAGGAGCCAGCAGGGATAGTATGAGGATGGGCTGTTGGGCTTGGGGAACAGAAGGAAGGCCAGTGTGTGTGTGACAGTGAGTTTGGGTTCTAGGATGCTGGGTTGGAGAGGAAGGCAAGGGCCAGATCACCTGGGGTTTGCGGTTTCCTGCGAGGGTAACATCAGGCTACTGGAGTGTTGAATCACCTGGACTCCTGGAGAACTTATTAAACTGAAGATTGGATCAGTAAGACTGTGGTGGGGCCTGAGGTTCTGCTTTTCCAATAGCTTCCACGGACCCAACTTTGAGTATCATGATTCTCATACATAAATGTATTTTTTAATCCTCACCCAAGGACAAGCTTAGAGAGGGAGAGAAACATCGATGTGGGAGAGAAACATTCATAGGTTGCCTTCTGTAGGTGCCCCTGACTGGGGGGGGGGGGGGGGGCAGTTTGAACCCGCAACATAGATCAACCCAGATATGTGCCCTGATCGGGAATCAAACCGGCAACCTTTAGTGCAAGCAGGATGTTCAACCAACTGAGCCACTCTGGCTGAGCTCTCATTCACATTTTTTATTTTTATTTTTTATTTAAAAAAATATATATTTTATTGATTTTACACAGAGAGGAATTGAGAGGGACAGAGAGCTAGAAACATGGATGAGAGAGAAACATCGACCAGCTGCCTCCTGCACACTCTCTAACAGGGATGTGCCCGAAACCCAGGTACATGCCCTTGACTGGAATCGAACATGGGACCTTTTAGTCAGCAGACCGATGCTCTATCCACTGAGCCAAACCGGTTTCAGCTCTTCTGTATTTTACATCAGCGCCCCTCAAGTGTCACGCACATAGGAAACCCTGGAAATCTGGTAAAATGTGCATTCTGATCGAATAGGCTGAGGTGGGGCCTGGGAATCTGCCTTTCTGACAGGTGCTGTGGATGCTGTTCGTTTGCAGAGCACACACTGAGCTCTACCCCAGTGGTTTTCAAATTCTACTCTGAGGATGGGTCACCTGGAGAGATTTTAAAACTGCCAACAGTTGGATCAGACTTGAGATTAGTTATCTGACTCTGGGGGACAGTGAGTGAGCCCAGATTTGGATTTTTAAAAGAAGTTCCCCCAAGTGATGCTAATGTGTAGTTAGGCTGAGAACCTCAGAGCTAGAGGCTTCCCCTCTCCCCTTTTTCTCTGGGATGTGGCTAGTACTATTGCTCCCATTACACAGAGGAGGTAAGTAGGGGCTAACTCACTTGCCAAAGTGACCAGTTAAGTGATGGAGCAGAGATTTCAACTTCTTCTAAATTCTAAATTCGGTGTTTATTTGTTTGTTTGTTTGTTTTAGTGTATTTTATTTTATTTTAATAGTACCATGCTGATTCCCTACTTCCCTATTTTGGGCAAAACTCACTGTACTAGGTAGTGAGGGAAACAGTATGAGGCAGGGTCCAATGAGGAGACAGAATTATTACAGAGGGCATCTTAGTGTTGGCGAACGTGATAACCACTACACTAGGGAAACTTAGATTCCAAGGGCATCTTAGACAGGAGATTGATTACAATGGTGTTGAGAGGGTGGAAAGGACAGTTGCCAAAGGAAGAGAAAGGAAAGGCCAGATGCTGCAGAAGGGGCAAAGGAAGGGACATTCCCAGAGATCAGTAAATCGCTATGGTCTTGGGCTGGCTATGAACTTGCACTGCTGGGGAGGCTGCTTCTGGTGGTCACGCTGCAACCACTGGACTCCTGAACCCCACTTGAATCCAGGCCCTGTTTAAAAAGGATTGTTAGTAGAAAAATAGGGTTTGACTTATGCATTTGGTTTGAAGGCCGTATTTCTGGAGTGCATGTCTTCTGGACGTGAAAGGATGGAATAGGTGCTCTGAATGCTGAGACTTGTAGCTGTTGGTCGCGTCCTAAGGGTTACCAGTTAGAGGGAAATGGAGATTGTTCTTTGGCATTTTGGAGTCTGACCCTCTTCGGCTCTGGTCCCTTCTCCTGGGCGCCTCCCCACCTGCAGAGCCCTAGCAACTGGACACCAGCTCCCCCATCTTGTCTTCACTCTGCAGTCATGGCCTGGTCCCCTAGGAGATTACCCTTATCTGTTACACAGTGCATGGTCTTACCATGCTGTTTCTGCTGGTGTCAGTTAATGAAAACTTGCCTTTGTGCTTGACCATGTCTGCCTTCTGAAACCTGGATTTCTTCAATGACCAAGAAATGTTTGAAAGAGGGGGGGGGGGGGGGGGAAGAAATGTAAAGTTATACTAACTCTTCTTGATATTTTGGCAGATTTAAAAAAAATAAAGACAGTAAGATTTAAAATTGAATAAGTGTCTTTCTCCTAACTGGTGAAGAAAATGTTTTTTTCAAAGACAGAGAAAGATCACCTTTTATTAAGCGGTACATTAAAACACGAAGTTAGAAAATTTCTTATGGCATCAGTAATTAATTTGTATCCATAAAAAACTCCCAGACCTGCATTTATTTACATAATTTCCTTCTCTTATGATTAATTTAATACTTAGGGGAAGAAGAAATATTAAAGGTTTTGTCAGAATTTTACCACCTCAATTTCCAAGTTTGAGGAGAAATTTTGTCCTTGGAACCAGAGAGAAAGAAAAATCCCAATAAGTTGGTAGATTTATTTGTTGTTATTTCATGTTCCATTTTGATTGATTTACAATTTGGTAATTGCCATTTAAAAATGAGAAAGGACTTCCCTTTTTCTCTCCTTGCTGTGCTTACCATATAACTCTCACAATCCTGTAAGAACAGTGAGTTAATAGCCAGTCAGTCCACAGTCCACAGGACTTCCTTCACAGATCATTGGTTGGTGCCTTTGTAATCACCCCTAGGATGTTTAAATTCTGCCATCAGGGCAGAGAGAATATCAGTAAAATAGTGAAGATTTGTCTGAATTGCTTTTCCGGGAAAACCAAAATAAACCTCAGTTAATTTGTTGTGTAGGCAAGAAGGGACTTTCTAACCGTCCTTTCTCGTCTGTGTTTTGAAAATAATGTCAGTCACATGCATGTACCTACTATATACAGTTGTCTTTTTTTAATTTTTTTTTTATTGATTAAGGTATTGCATATGTGTCCTTATCTTCCAATTACCACCCCTCCCCCATTCCCCTCACTCATGCCCTCACCCCCTGTAGTCTGTCTCCATTGGTTAGACTTATATGCATGCACACAAGTCCTTTGGTTGATCTCTCCCCCTTACCCCCACCCTCCCCTACCTTCCCTCTATGGTTTGACAGTCTGATCCATGCTTCTCTGTCTCTGGGTCTGTTTGCAGTTATCTTATGCCAATCATGGTTTTATTCACAAGATAGAGTATATGTGAGATATTGTAAAAAGTATGTGTTTTAAATGAGAAGAGCAAGAAGGAGATCCGGTGCTGGTCAGCAGGAGCTGTGATGGTAGTTGGCTGACTTTGATAAGGAGATGAGGTGTGGCCTCTCCCAAGGGAACTGAGAGGTGTCATTCCTCTGAAGGTGTGAGCAGCCCAAGGGAGGCTGTGGGGATTTCTTTCCCATCTGCAAATCTCTTCATCTGTGGTTGTCCCAACAAAGTGAGAACGTTCTTTCAACCATGTACTTTATTTTGCTGGAGTATCTGATATGTTTAAAAAGTGTAAGGCCATTTCCTTGGTCGTCATATGCTTGCACTTAGCCTTAAATCATACCCTTGGAGGCAGCGAATACAGTGAGGCCCTATTCTGTGTATTTTAAGAGGTTTCTTATAACAGGGCTGGTCTGTGGCCATCCTGGTGAGTAGCACTTAGAGGGTTTACAAACCGCTCTGTCGCGGTGATGACATACTCAGTGTGGTTCTGGAAGCTAAATAAAACCCAGGAAAGAGATATTAAATAAAATAAAAAACACACCTATGTAATTATTGCCAGAAATGAAATTTTGAAAGCCTAAATTTGGGACCCAGGCATCTGAAGATTCCTGTAGATAAATAAACATCATTTCCCATATTCAAATTTCAGGAAAGAAATGTACCTATCGAGTCTTATTTATATCAAATACTCTGAAAGCATTTTTGGACTGATCATAGGAGAAGCAAGGAGCAGATGCTGAGTGGGACAGGTGCCCACAAAATAAATGTTCCCCTCTTAGTGACTCAGTTTACCATTATGCAAGACTGCAATAGCAGCCCACCCATGCCAGCATCACTTATTTTTGGCCAATTTTGGTCAAAAGCATTGTTTTGTGATTTAAAATACAGATCGTTTTAAAGTCTAAAATTATGTTTTTCTTTTAAAGGGATTAATTCTTTAATGACAATTATTGGGCCAATACTATTACAGTTTGAGGTAAAGGACACTTTCCTCCCACAGTTATATTCTAACTGTAGTCTTTGGATTTTTCTGTAGCTCTTTCCATGGGCAGTAAGTTAATGCGTTTCAAGCTTCTACTCTAGTCATGCTCGACTGTACTTGCTGTTTTCACTCAGGCTATCTCATTTGATCTCCAAGTCTTAGATATTTTGCAGGTAAGAAAACTGACGTCCTCAGCGATGAGGTGATTTGCAAAAGGCCAAATGGCAAAGCGGCGGCCAATTCCAGATTCCAGTCCCAGCTTTGTCTGCCTAAAACTATGACCTCCCTCAAAACACCTCAATGGCCACGATTCAATGTGATGGGCCTAGCGGGCTTAAAGACATTTGTAATTTGGCTCAACTTCCCATTGCACCTGAAGTGAAACACACTTCCAGTATAATCAGGTATTCACGGTCATTTTGTATTTTATTTCTCCCATTCCTGCATGATGTGCTGGGTATGGCACATAATTAATGAATACTTGCTGAATTCACCCATCCTCATATGTCTTGAGCCCCATGAAAGCTGCTTAACTTACAGGGGTCAGAGTAACTTGCTTAAAAAGAATGCAGAAACGGATTATCTCCAAACCTTCTTCCGCCTGATAAAATCCTATTTCAAGGGCCAGTTAACACCATCATCACACTTACATCATTTTCTCTGACCCACTTTGCCATTGAGGCAGCATTGCTCCTTCTAGGTCTGACTTAGCACTTATACCTACTTCATGTCATTTCTTAAAAAGTAAGAATGAGAATAACTTTCATTTATTGTGCTCTGTGTATCAGATAATAAGCTAAATACTCTATGGATGGCGTTTCTTTTTAATCCTCAGCACGACCTGGAGAGGCAACAAACCTTAGGTAGCATCGTCCTATGTTACAGGTGAGAAAAGGGAAGCTCAGAGGGATTAAATAACTTGCCCCGATCCCAGGGAGTGAATCTCAGAGATGCAGTAAGAAGCCAATCTAACTGATTGCTAAATCCTGTGCTTTTGATTTATTTTTTATTTTTATTTTTAATTGAGGTAAAATTACATGCAGTGCAGGGCACATCTCGGAAGTGTGCAGTGTGATGAGATGTGCTAAGTGTGCACATCTGTATAACTGCCTGCCTCATCAAGATGCAAACATGTTCACAGCCCAGGAAGCTCCTCATGCCCCTTGTCTGTAGGTTCCAGCCACTTCAGACTCAGGCTGCCTGTTCTTGAACTTCCCAGAAATTGAACTAGAGGGAATGTATTATTTTTTTGTTTTGTTTTAACACTTTTATACTCAATATTTTTTGAGATTCATCGTGTTGTGATATGTATTGATATTCACCATATCAATAGTTTATTCATTTTTATTACTGAGTAGTGTTCCACTTTATAAGTAATATCACAATTTGTTTATCCATTGTCCTACTGATGGGTGTTTGGAGTCTTTCCAGTTTGGGGCTATTGTGAATAGGGCTGCCGTGAACATTCTCGTATGTGTGTCTTTTTGAAGGACGTGTGTTTTCGTTTCTCTTGGGTAATTACCTACATGTGGAATCCCTGGCTCACAGGCCTCTCGGCATGCAGATAGTGTTAAACTGAAAATGCTCTGGGCAATCATCTCCGAGGGTAGCCGTCTTTCAAAGGGAGCTGGCAGGTCGGGCATCCCTATGGAGGGAGTGGCCATCTTATTAGTCCAACTTCCCTCAAACGTCAGGACATGGAGGTACCAGCCTGGCCTCCTGACTCAGTTCTCTCTTTTCTCATTTAGATAGTATATTCTGCTAGCCCTTGATTGCCCCAGGGCTGGCTTTATGTAATGCTGGCCACAGTACTAAAGACCTTGCCACCAATTAAATATCATAATTTCTCCCTGCTGGCCTCTAAAGAGTCGCTGAAACTCCCAGTGCCTGTGTAGGAGGACTTAGTGCCAGATAAATGACAAGCGACCTGAGCAAAATAATCAACAAATATGCAGGAGGGCTCATAGCATCTTGTGGGAGCCATAACACCTCCTCCTTTCCAGGGCCCATCAGTGTCCGTATTCAGCAATACCCACGAGCTTTCTTTTCAAAAATGCCTCTTGAGCTCTGAGACTAATTTGGCTCAGTGGATGGAGCATTGGGCCTTGGACTGAAAGGTCCCGGGTTCAGTTTCAGTCCAGGGTGTGTACTTTGCTTGGTTGTAGGCTCGATACCCAGTAGGGAGTGTGCAGGAGACAGAGGATCGATGTTTCTCTCTCATCAATGTTTCTAACTCCCTATCCCTTTCCCTTCCTCTCTGTAAAAAATCAATAAAAATGTATTTTTAAATGCCTTTTGGGACTCAGATTCTATTGAAAAATGAGCTGGCCTCAATTTAGTAAAAAGCCTATCTGTTAGCCTCAAGGTCAACTGAATAGTATCTAGTCTTCTTTTCGCAGCATGACCCAACTATATATCTAGTTTTTTTTCCACAATGCAACCCAGTCTTTTATGCTGTGCTTGGTGGAGAAGGGCTTATGCAAACAATACCTATATTATTATTCCTTTTTAAATTTTATTATATTTTATTGATTTTCTTTATAGAGAGGAAGACAGAGGGATAGAGAGAAACATTGATGAGAGAGAATCATCGACCAGCTGCCTCTTGCACACCCCCTACTGGGGGTGAGCCTGTAACCAAGGTACATGCCCTTGACCAGAATCGAACCCGGGACCTTTCAGTCCGCAGGCCGACGCTCTATCCACTGAGCCAAACCAGTTTCGGCTCTATATTATATTCTTAAAATAAACTTGAGCCTAAAGGAAAAAAAAAATACAACTCCATGTCCATCACAAACACTGAAGAGCTGCTGAGTGAAAAGGCTTACCACAGTCAGAGATCAGTGATCCCCATGGAGAGATCTGGGCATGGTTGTCCTGAGCGTGGTGGCCTGGTGAGTCCCACCATTTGCTGGGAGGCTATGCTTCAGCAATGGGACTATGTGACATGGGAAGTCCACTTGGATGTCATTGAAAGCACAAGTGTCAAGCTCTGACCTATTGTCTTTTAAGATGATGTTTTAGTTTTATCTGTTGCTGCATAACAATAGGACAACAAACTTAGCAGCTTATGACAATGCATGTGTACTGTCACTCAGTGTCTGTGATCAGGAGTCTGGGCTGGCTTACCTTGGTCTTCTGGCTGTCAAGGCTGAAGTCAAGGTGTTGGTTGAGATTTCGCTTCCAAGCTCACGTGGTTTTGGAAGGATTCAGGCTCCTGTAGGTTATTGGACTAAGGCCTCCAATTCTTCCTAGTTGTTGACATAGGCCACCCATAGTTCTGTGCTTTGTGGTCCTCCCTGACATGGCTGTTTGCTTCTTCAAAGCCAGCAAGGGAGTCTCACCAAGCAAGATGACATTAGAATTTTATGGGACATAATCACAGAAATGATATCTTGTCACCTTTGCAATGTTCTATGGTTAGAAGCAAGTCCCAGATCCCACCCCATTCAAAGAGAGAGGATTACACAAGGATGTGAGTACCAAGAGGTGGGGATAATTGGGAGGCCATCTAACTGTCTGCCACAAAGGGACAATTAAAATTTCTTTAAAAAAAAAATGGAAAATTAGATATTATGAGGAAAGTGGTTGTTTTGACCCAAAGAGGGTATTATATTTTTTACTGTTCTAATGGATAGTTTTAAAGTCTTCAACTTTACCCCAACACAGAGATGCTATTTTGGAGAAGTTCTCTGCTGTTAATTTCCACTGGTACAGAAGGTTGATAGGAAAGCATGGAGTGATTTCTGACTACATACTTCTCAATAGGTTCATTCAGTGTAGATGAATTGAGTCTTTTCTATGATCTGCTATTGGACAGAGCTTCTGGTCTGAAATTTGCCATGGATTAAAAAAATAGAGAGATTGGCAGATGACCCCTGTAATCCAAGTGTGGGAAGCCAAATGTTTTGGCAATAACTTTGCTTATCTGAAATAGGATGATTGGGCCAGACCAAACACAGGACAAACCTAAGGGTCATATGAAACGAAATGCCCAAACTTTTTGGGAGAGCACTTTTAATTTAAAAGGTAAGTCACATGTGTAAAGAGCAGTGCAAACAAAAGATTTTATTTGTTAAAGGATTCCTGGGAGATGGTCAGATGTTAATCCTGAGCTCTGCTTAATTTAGACAGTCAAGGAAGAGTGCAGAGCCCCCTTTGACCTTGGCCTTGCGGTCTTCATTCTGTCTATCCTTGATCATTAAAGATTTTGAGTGCCCTAAATGTTTTTCCAAATGTAAAGCAAGCACAAGGATAATTTCCAGGCTCTGGGGAAGCATTATCATAACCCTTTAATAGTTTAGAAACATTTGAGAAACTGAAGGCCACATTGCAGGAGTTAAAAAATTTTTTTTTTTGAAAATTCATCTCTTTAATAGGTTGCATAATCTCCTTCCTTGAGTATAAGAAATAATCATTTCAAAGAAATGGAAAATAGTATATTGATATCTTCAACTAGACCTTCAGCCCTTGTTTGGAGGACTTGATAGGGGTGAGGGCAGTGAGTGCACAGAAAGAGTCAACCTGCAGGTATGGACCTGCTGAAGCTGGGCTAATGCCTCCTGGACATTTTTTAAAATATATATTTTATTGATTTTTTACAGAGAGGAAGGGAGAGAGATAGAGAGCTAGAAACGTCAATGAGAAAGAAACATCGACCAGCTGCCTCTTGCACACCCTCTACCGGGGCTGTGCCCACAACCAATGTACATGCCCTTGACTGGAATCGAACCTGGGACCTTTCAGTCCGCAGACCGACGCTCTACCACTGAGCCAAATGGACATTCAGCACCACTGTCCCTGAAATGCAGTCTGGGAACGGTCTAGCTAGCTGCCCCCTCAGATTACCCTGGTTTACTTTATTAAAAAACAACCACAACCTATAAATAAATACTTATTATTATACACATGTACCTATTTATTTATAGCCTTTATATTTATAATATCTATTTATACATAAAACTATGTATAAATCTGCAAATCTCTATGCATCTGTACGTACATAATACATACATAATTGTATGAAGATTTAACCATACTAGAAACACTGCTGGTAAACTTCCACCCAGCAAGGTGTGTGGAGTCTTTTGCGGTCAATAGGTGTTTATACAAGTCAACACTCTAGTCCCATGGTTGGCAAACTGCGGCTCTGTGGCCCCTTAAGTGTGGCTCTTCCACAAAAATACCACGGCCTGGGTGAGTCTATTTTGAAGTGGCATTAGAAGTTTAAGTTTAAAAAATTTGACTCTTAAAAGAAATTTCAATAGTTGATATTTGGCTCCTTTGACAAATGAGTTTGCTGACCACTGCTCTAGTCAATAGGAATAAGAAGGCTGCTGTGACTAGGCTTTCTTGGGGTGAGGAGACAGCGGAAAATGATCAGAGCAACTGGTCATGTGCGGACTTTCCTAAATCTCTGACAACTTCCTGGGTACGTGGGGGTGAGGAAGGACATGCAGGAAGCCAGGGGCCAGCAAGTGAAGAGACAGAGGGTTGATGTTCATCAAATGTTCTCTGTGGTGTTGACCCTGAGGTTGGCTGGATAAGGCCTCATGAGTGAGGCATATGTTGCCTGGGGATGGGAAATGTTTGCAAGGATGAATTTTTACTCTTGTTCATACAAGATGCGAGGAATCCTAGCACGATGGCTGCTGGTGGTTTAATTATCAGCAAAAGGGATCGAGCCAACCAGCAACTAGACTCTTTCATCTCTCTCCAGAGGGATGTTTTTAACTGCCTCATGCGAGGAGCCTGTGATAAATGCCTGTGTTGTAATTAGGAAAGGACCTAAAGCAAAGCAGAGTCTGGACCATGGCGTTTAAGATGTCTTGAAACAAACGTGGACAGAGATCACTGAGTTTTCCTTTGGGAAGAAGTGACAGTCCGTGTAAATAGATAAATTTACTGAGTCTATTAAGAACACGTGCTTGTCGGTTAAATGCTAATCTCTTGTTTCCCCTCCTGCTGCCAAGCCTGGGGTGCATGTCCCAGATCTGAATGTATGTTGGAGCTATTACAGTTCAGGAAAAGAGCCTTGTCTTGTTTATGTTACAGAGAGGCTCCTATTCTCAGACTTATTGCTTTTCAACCCGGGATTCTACTGAGACAGAAATGACTGTGTATCACTATGTAAACCAAATGCATTTTTCTTCATCCATTTGTATGAGGAAATAGTATCACATACAGAGCTTTGAAGCAGATTGCTTCCAGGGTATATAAGCCACTTAGTGAACTCTGTTCCCTTTGCCTTGGACGTGATTCTCTCTCACAGACCCCCTTTTTACCTTTTAATTCTTTTTATCATATTTTTTTTCTGGAAAATGGTTACTTATAATTTTTTTTTCATTACAGTTGACATACAATATTATATTTTAGGTGTACAACATAGTGGTTAGACATTTACATATACTATATAAATGAATACCTCAATAAGTCTATCGTTATCACAATGAAATATCAATTTACACTTGTCAGAATGGCTATCATCAATACATCAAAAAACAAGTGTTGGTGAAGACATGGAGAAAAGGGAACCCTCAGGCACTGTTGGTGGGAATGTAAATTGGTGCAGCCACTATGAAAAATTAAAAATTCCTCAAAAAATTAAAAATCAAAGTATGATCCAACAATCCCACTTCTGGGTATTGATCCAAAGAAATCAAAAACACTAATTCGAAAAGATACATACACTCCTATGCTTATTGCAGCATTATTTATAATAGCCAAGCTATGGAAACAACTTCTTTATCTGTCTCATTAGATCGCAGATACACTTTCCCCAGAAAACCTCCATTGACCCCTCCAAGCCTGAGATGGTTATTCCTTGTCTGTGCTTTTCCATTCTTCCTCTCCTTCTTTTTTTTTTTTTTTCATTTTGTTATTCTTCCACATCTCACACCTGGTTACAACTGCCTGCAACCTGGCTCCCTCTTTTACCAGGCAGATGGTCTGTTAGGATGAGAAGCACATCACCTAGTGCCTGCCACACAATTTCAGCAAACATCTGTTGAATGAATGAGGATACTGATCTTCTCAAAAGCATGTGTCCTTCAGTAGGAGACTACTGCATACCGCTAACACTCCTCACTCCCCATCCTATGCATGCGTGGAACCCTGGTGTGACATTTTAAAAGATTTCCACTCTGCTAGATAGGTAAGGACAAAAATGCACAACTTTGGCATCATGTAACAGACTTCTTTCTTTATTCCCTAACACCTATCAGACATGATTAAATCTGATAACTTATGGCAGGTAATTGATCAAAACATCTGGCGGGATTTCAGAGTTGAGGCATGGACTTGGGCACTGTATGGACATCAAGGGTGGACGTGACTGTGAATGTGCGGTTGGGGAGGAACTTGACCAATCTACAATATTTCAAGGAAATAAATTACCCATTTACAAAAAGACAATTCTATTTCCTCCCAAATATTTTTACTCTTTCTCTTCTCCGGTTGCAAAACTGAGAATCAAACTTTGTCTGAGTGTGCTTTTCTTTAGAGTTACCTGTGCTCTTAGGGCTGCAGTATGCCATCGAATGTGTTAGCTATGACACTGATTTTTGTCTTTATGTTTTATTTCAGGAAAAGTTTATTCCTTGAGTGCAAAATTTTCATTTTAATATCACCTTGCTTTGGGAGAAGTCAGTAAAATGAAATTTTAGACAAATGTTGCATTGGAACAGAAGTATTAGGGCGGAGAAGGAGTGAGGGTAGTTGGACATAAAGGCCCTGGCTCCTGATTAATGATGCTGATAAGTGGGTGGTGTAGATCACAGTGAAATGGGCAGCACTTGGATGGTGGAGGGTAGAAATTAAAGGTAGAAAAGCATTTTAGTAGCCTCTGATGTTGAAACAGTTTGGCATTGTGGTGCCATCACTTACTTACTCCAGTGACAATTCTTCTTTAGTGGCCTTTCAAGATTTCACAGTGTTCTTAGAGGAGTGGCTCTTTTTGAAAACACACACACACACACACACACACACACACACACACACACACACATATATATATATATATATATATATATATATATATATATATATATAATTGATTATTTTACAGAGAGGAAGGGAGAAGGATAGAGAGCTAGAAACATCGATGAGAAAGAACCATCGACCAGCTGCCTCCTGCACACCCCCTACTGGGGATGTGCCTGCAACCAATGTACATGCCCCCAATCGGAATTGAACCTGGGACCTTTCAGTCTGCAGACCAATACTCTATCCACTGAGCCATACCAGTTTTGGTGACGAGTGGCTCTTACAACCTACTCGCCTTGCCACAGATTAGTTCCATATCTTCTTTTGTGGGGTTCAAACAATTTGCTTTGAGTCCCAGAGCACTCAGTTTTCACAGGGGAGGAATTCATGTCCTGGAAGCAGCCGAAGACCATCCTAGCCAAAGGGAACCACTTCTTGTGAAGGTCAGTGAGGAAGACCAGCAGGGACAGGCAGGAGAGGAGTGTGCCACCTTCTAGAAGGGTCTGTTCACATGGAGAGGGCATATTTGTAGTCTGAGAGCCAAATAACTAAGGGGATTAAGTGGCAGTTTTCAGAGTTGAAGCATGGAATCCGAGAGTGAAGAGTTGAGTGAAGAGGAATCTGAGGCAGGTGGAGACTTGTATGTGGAAGCAGTTTGTCAGAGGCCAAAGTCATTTCTTAAGGCGCAAACCCACAGGAAGAAATCTCTATTTTTTTCACCTGAATTTTGCTCACTCATGGCCCTGTTACTTCAGGAGAAAAGTTGACTCTTGGAGACAGTGAGATTAGCTAGAAAGCTGGGCAGGGGGCGTGCCTTGGTTGAACCCCAAGGTCTCACTGGAGATTTGGAAAATACAAGTTGTGTTGAGTGACTCCTGCACCCTAGACCTGACAGTGACAAGGGCGACACTTGGACCTGACAAAAATTGTCATTTGACAGGGGACATGTTTCTCCCCTTGTATTTAAGGGGAAAAGTCCAATTCTACACTATAGGCCAATTACTTACAACTTTGTAAATTAATATTATATAAAGTAAATATGGTAAACATTCACAGAAATGATGCATGCTAAACAGGAAACAAAAACAGAACCAAATGCATTAGCATAGGGTTGTGCAGTCAAGGTACAAATAAACTTAGTTCTTATTCATAGGAAGCAGCTTCAGCTGAGATGGACATGCAAGGTCCTATTCACATAAATGTCCTTAACAGTAGCTTTTCCTTTAGTAATACATGCCAGCGACTAAGGCATAGTTACCTCTTTAAGAGATGGGACTAGAGTTGGGGGGTTGGGCCTCCCATGTCATCTCTTGAATACTATCAGAGGTTATCTAGGTAAGTCAGGTGTTTGTGCACAAGCTGTTGGACTTGGTCCAGAGCACTGATCAAAATAGAGAGTGATGAGTATAAACTTGCCCTGAGTTCCATTTCAGGTCAGTCTGCATACCAGAGCTAATTGGGAATTGGAATCTAAACTGCATTACTGAGTTCAACCCCTGATTTTATCCTTTTCCTCCTTTTTTGATCCCCAGAGGTAATATTTTATAACGAGTAATTTCTTATAACTAGATTACAGAACTTGGTGATGTGTGTGTGTGTGTGTGTGTGTGTGTGTGTGTGTGTGTGTGTGTAGGTGCTGGGCGTGCGGCTTGTCCCTTTCCCGGGCCGCAGGTGCAGCCTCTGGTGCCCTGAACTATGGGGTGGGTGGCTTGACTCTCTCCCAGCCTGCAGCCTGGCTGGTCCCCATTCCTCTTTTGTAAGTTCATTTGTGTCTGGATGGCCCCCATCCCTCTCTCCCCAGTGTTGAGTGTCTGAGCCATTATGATGTGAGGGCTTGACGACTATTTGCATAGTAGCTCTTTATTATGTAGGATATTTGAAGGAGGGAATGTCTGTGTAATAGTATGTTATCCTATGTTTTGAGGGGTTTTTGATCATTTTTATATGGAGCTCAAATAAAAACATCTTGAAATTGGCAAACACACCCAGTGTACTTGGCTTGAAGTGTACATTTTTACCACAAGCTCCATGACAGGTTGTACAAATGCTCATGGAAGAGCTGCAGATACTGTCATGTGTTCATATTCCCTTTACAGTTTTATCTGCCCCTGTGTGCTTGCTATCTCCCCACCCCCATCCCAAGCCCACATATATGGGCCAAGCTGTTGCTGCCTGTGATTCTTTATTTTTTATTATGGTATCACATAACTGTCCTCATCCCCCCATTCCCATTCCAAACCCCTCCCCACGTTACCTCCACCCCACTGTTGTCCATTTCCATTGGTTAGGCTTATATGTATGCATACAAGTCCTTTGGTTGATCTCTCCCCCTTACTCCCACCCTCCTGAGGTTTGACAGTCTGATCGATGCTTCCCTGTCTCCGGGTCTGTTCATCAGTTTACGTTGTGCCTGTGATTCTTGATTGCCTACGCTGTTCCCCTGTTGTACATGCCCTTCCCTTTATCACACCTGAGCTCTATCATGTCTGCCCTGAATGCCAGGCTTACTAGTAAGGCCTTACTTCCACTCTAAGCTCCACCAACATAGACCTCTAGTCCTTCCTCTGAATTTAGTCCATCAATCAACACGTCTTGGTGAGTACAATTAGAGCTACGGGCAGGTGCCTAAGTACAGAGCTCATAGCACAGTGTTTACACCAGGACTTCAGATTATGAGGAAACTGAGACTCGGTGATGCTAAGTGGCCCGACCAACATTACACAGCTTAACGGTGAAGCCAGATCCAGAGCCCAGGTGTCCTTGGAGGGCTCTTACCTCCTACAGAATTTCCCAGATGTTTTAAGAGGAAGAAGCATAGCAAGTCTTCTCTACCTTTGTTTATTTTTCTGTCTGATTCAGGCCTGAGAGACTGGTGGTTGAGAAACCACAGGGTAGTGGTTATGCTGTCAGCCAACAAGGATACTCACCAGACGAGAATCCAGAACCTGGGTAAAAATGGAAAATATTGATTGCAAAGAGTAGGGCTTCCTGGCAGCCACATGATGGAGTAGGATTGTGTAAAGCAATCTGATTGTGCCCCGTGGTGCAGCCGGTCAGCATGTGGTCCTTGTAGGACAGTGCTTGTGTGAGTGATGCTGAGGTGGTGTGTAACGCAAACTCACGCACTGACTTCTGAGACACTGAAAACACTGCAGCCGTCGGTGGGAGTGTTGGTATTGATGCAGTAATGGGTATTGACCCTCACCTGCTTCCCCAAATTTCCTAATCAATAGCCACAGCCGAGGAAAGGGTTGTAACTTGACAATAGGCTGTTCTAGAGGCCAGTTGATTGGGCAGTGACATGGGTCAGGAGTTTTTCCTCTGGCTCCTCTTGTTTGTCCCTCAGCACACAGTGTTCCAAAGGGCTGATGTGTGTTTGCTCCATAAGTGCCTATAAAAATATTTATAAATCCGTTTGCATTGTATATACCATGGTTGTGTTCATAACAGATTAAAAATCTAGATAAGCTAAGTCAAAAATGCTGCTTTATACTTTGTGATATTTAGATTAAGAAGTGGTCATGATGTGAACATTCTGTTGGCTTGAAACCTTTAAAAAATTATTTGGCCTCTACTATAAACGTCATTTGGATGTCTTGGTCGAGGACAGGTGGTACATACAGGACTTGGATGAATCTGTTTGGTGTGGCTCATTCAAGGATGCTTGCTGTTAGAGGAATTTGGCTCAAAAGACAATCCGATCTGCTGATATTCAGGTGATTTTTGTAATATTAGTGATTGGAATAGGAGCTCAGAATGATCCCAGGAAAAGAGTAACAAAAGGGTCTACTTTTGAAATTGTCTCTCAAGTGCCCTTTAAGTTGGGGTTTGGGTATCTGAAGCTTAGGAATGACTCTCCATGATTATGAATCAAGCACTGAATGTTCAGTGTGGTGTTTAATTCTGTGATCAGAGGTACAGCAGGGAAGAGTCAGTTCTTTTTTTGGCTTTTTAGGGGAAGTTGTTTACTTTTAGTATAGAGAATGTAAATAAAGAGAAACACTTAATTTTTAGACCAGCTGGATCCATGCTGAAAGCAAAATGGAACATTCAGCAATCAGATTTGGTTACGGTCCAGGGCTAGTGCATACCCTTCTCTTCTTGTTGGGGAAACTTTTAAAAGTATATATTTATGTTTTATGAATATATATTTATATTGATATTTATACAAATATATATTCATAAAACATAAATATAGATTCATAAAATATAAATACATATTTATAAATATATATATTTATAATACTATGAAATACATGTTTATAAAACATAAATATACATTTATAAAAGTATAAATATATTTTATAAAACATAAACATAAAATTTTACATTATAAAAATGTAAATATATTTTATAAAATTATAAAAATGTATACATACATTATATAAAATTACATTTTTTCACCTCTCTCTTTCTCTCTCTCTCTATCTCTCTCATAGTGGGAATTCAAAGAGGAGATAAGTGAGTATAGTTGAGGTTTGAAAATAGACTTAATCAAAGAAGTAAGATGGGATTGGAGTGGCTAAAATTTGGTTAGCCACTTTAAGTGAGGAAAAATAAAAACTATTTTTGTAAACTTGTCTTAAATGTCTTGTAAGCTTGACTTAAATGTTTTTGGGAATATGCATGGAACTTATTTAAAAATAGAATGAGTCTTCAATTGAAACAAATGATCTCTTCTAGACAAATATCGCTTACATATATGTACAGCTTTATTTATGTAACTTTAGAATAAGTGTGTTACACAGAGAGAGTTTTAAAATTCTCCCCTTTGTCCCATGACAAAATTATTTTACGTATTAACTAAAAAAATAAAGTAATATACTTTTAAAAACCTATGAAAAGCCCTCATACCGTACATCTTTCACTGGTTTGAGAGACTTTTCAAAATCCCTGACTGTATTAAATCCCTGGTGCTCTGCAGGCAGCAGGACGGCAGTATGTGGGGGTCGGAGTGCTCAGGCGATCTGCAGTGGGCTCTGGAAGTGGACTGCTCCACGCCCATCCTGGCCCTGCTGCTGGCTAGCTGTCCTTTCTTACAAAAGCTTTTGGCCTCTCGGAAAGATTGTTTCCTCAAGGACAACATGAGAAAACAATACCTGCCTAAAGACTGAAGAGAGAACTTTGTGGAATGATTTGCCCAACTGCACGATTCACACTTGGCATGCAACAGACACTCACTTCCTTCCCCATTCTTCTATCCTGCAGGAAAGGACCAATGGTCCCCTACCAACAAATCCATTTCTCACTGCTTCACATTTCTATTAGGGAGTAGAACCTAGTTTTCTATTTCTAGCTTTCACTGTCACGATTTCATTAGCATATTCAATTTCTCCTGTTATTTATAAGCCTACATTATTGTTTTTATAATCCTTACACGTTATTTTTGCTCCGGTGCCTCTTTGCACCATCAAGAAATATATTTTCTTCATTGCCGAGTAGTTTCTTCAATTATTCTCGCTCACATATAAAAGCCATCACATACCCTCCTGTGATTTATCTTTTCACAGCCCTCACAGAGCATGATTTTTTCTTTGAGGGTGTGTAATGGCTTTGCTTGAATTCGAAGTGTTCATGGTCTCTAGACCAACCAGAGTCTTCCACACCTTTTGCTGGGTCTATGGCTTCTCTTGTAGAAGGTTAGCTACAAAGTCATTAACAAGAATCCTTCAATCCTCCTCTACTCAAATCTAACTTCCATCCCATGTGTTCAAGTTCAACTGCCTCATCCTCATGCAGCTCTAGTTCCTACCACTTCAGTGGCATAAATCAGGATGTGTTTGCCTGGCAGTCACAATGGAGAAAAATCTATCACACTTACCTCCTTTGGCTGCCATAAAGTTGTTCCTGACAGAACAGAACATTTTACTTTAACCAGCTTTCCCTTCCTTCCCATTTCTGCCTTTCTTTAAGGCAGGGTTGAATGCACACACACACACACAAGGTTCAATCTTATGTGTATTTAAAAATATAGATATATTTATGTATTTATATATATTATTAATATATTTATATTTTAATAAATATATTTTAATACCATTTCATATATCAAGAACTATGCTAAAAAGAGCATTCCCAAGATAAAATGACTTCTTGATAGCATCGATATTTCTATTTTTATATACACACACACACACACACACACACACACACACTTATTTATGTGATTGAAATCTACATGATAAACAAAGCAACTTGCAAAGATTGAGCAGTTTCATTGAGCTGTTGTCACAAGGGGCCCTCAGGGAATCTGAGAGTTGGGAGGAAGGTCAGAAGGTCACCATGCGCTTTCTTCCATCCAGTGAAAGAATTTTCTTTACAGTTCTAGGTGAGCCTGATCATTGTGACTTTATCACTGCCTCTCTGAGGATGCTACTCTGAGACCAAGGCCACTTCAATGACTCCTTAGACTGAGAGTTCTGTCTCTGATGAGCTGATGCTCCCTCGATATCATGACCATTAAGTTGTTTGGGGTTAGCCTAGATTCATTTATTTGATTGCTGTTTTCTGCTGATAGAGGAAATTATTTTATTAAGAAGCATTCTCCAACAGGCAAGCTGACATTAAGTAGGCTTGAATATATTTGGAATTCACAAGTAAATAGCCAGGGAACTAGCTCTCTGCTCTAATGCAAAGATGAAATCTGTCAGATTTTCTCCTAGCAAAGCTCCCAAGTCTGCTGTCTGCCTCTGCCCTCAGACTCAGTGCTTCAATGGGTCAGAAAGTGGCTCCCTGTGACTTTGTAAGACCATGAGTATATCCAGATGTGTGATGAATTTAAGGCATCTAGGGTTTTACAAAGGATTCCTCTTGCTGTGTGTAAGAAAGCCCACTTCCCAACTCATTTTGTTGGAAGGCAGGATGAAGACTTGGCTAGAAAAGAAACGGATCCACTATGTGCTCAAGAGTATTTATGACCTCCAGCACACTTTATCTTTTAGAATAAGACATACAAGCATAGGAATACCGACATCCTGCCGGGGTTTTAAAAATTGCATTGCTTTCATGCCCAGGTATAACCTCCCATCATAAATCCTGAGAAAGACGGAGGAAGGGGGCGACAGGCCATTCTAGTGCATAATGAGGGGTGCATATTTCGGTGCTGTGGCTGATGTTTATGTATGTGATTACTCAGAAGGGCTTTTACTTAACGTTCCATGTCTTTAAATTAGGTCTATTTTAAATATAATAATAACAGCTATACTTTATTGTATGCATGCCAGGCAGTTAATAAGTGGTAATTCAAATCTCCCCAGCCCTAAAAGGGAAGTCTTATTCTTTCTGTTTTACTCTGGGGAAACCAAAACCCAGGAACTAAGACCTTGCCAAAGGTTACACTCAGTAGGTGGGTTTCACTGCAAAGCCCATGTGTTTTTTCTCCTACATCTTCCCCCCCTTGGACCTCAGCTTATTTTGGCAAAAAATGTATGGTTTTGAGGCATCTATTTGTTTGGCTCTTTTTTTTCTTCTTCTAGTGGGTCTACAGAATAACATAGATGTATAAGAATCCTCTTTTATCTTCCAATATTATAGTTCTACAAACCACAGAAATCTTGCCTTATAATCCTATTAAAATCTGATACAAAATAGAACTAGAAAGATGATAAAAGACAGGTTGAAATTTTTGAAACTCTTTTTAAATAGATAACCACCAGGCTCATGTGATAGCTTGCTAGTTCATTTTGTGAGGATTACTGTTCTGAATGATTCAATAATTTCTGCTGCTCTATTAAAAATGCTCTTTTACATTTGAAGACCTAACAAGGAAGAAATGAAGATCCTTGTGTGACTTGAAAGGTTTATGTGAAGGTGTCACCCAGATGGGACAGTTGTGCCTCACCCCATTTGTATGAGACCGACTTCGCTTGCAAACCATTTCACCCACACACGTTCACAATCAGCACCAGCGTTTATGAGCAGCTCTGCAGCAGCCTGTGCACATGCATATCATTAGCGCGGTTTACTCCAAATGCCCCGTGGAATGTTTGCTCATCTCACTTCCCTAAAGCATGAGAAGAATTGGCAAGTGACAAGTCATTTCCGTGTCAATCATACTACTATTTCATCTATTGAATAGAATATATAGGAGACACAGATGCTCATTTATCAGTGGCCTCGGGCCATGGCCCAGAAAACCCATCAAGTAGGAGGCAGAGCTAGAAACACAATCTTTTTTAATCCATTAAATATATATGTTTGCTTGGACACTAAACTTTAAGCAAGTAGCGATCTGTATGTAACCCAGAAGGAGTTATTTCACTCTTTTTAAATATATATATATATATATATATATATATATATGTATACACACTATATATATACATATATATATATATGTATACACACTATATATATATATATATATATATATATATATATATATATATATATATATATAGTTGATTTTTTACAAAGAGGAAGAGAGAGAGATAGTTAGAAACATCCATGAGAGAGAGACATCGATCAGCTGCCTCTTGCACATCCCCTACTGGGGATGTGCCCGCAACCAAGGTACATGCCCTTGACCGGAATCGAACCCAGGACCTTTCAGTCTGCAGGTCGACAATCTATCCACTGAGCCAAACTGGTTTCGGCTTATTTCACTTTTAGAACATCACCAGAGCCTGCTCATGGCTTTTCTATGGGGTTTCTTCACTTGGTCTCCACAGATTTCTTTCATCGGATTCTTGGTTTAGCCTTTCCACAGGCTCACAGTGGTGAGGGATGTTTCAGCACACATGGTGGCCACAGGAAACCACAAATCTGCCCACTGTTGTGCAGAGCCCCAAGGTGGTGTGGAGGGGGGATCAGCTTCTCTCCTGCCGTGTTGGTCTTTCCGGGCTGACGGAGGTGCTGCTGAGATGGTGCAGGGGGACTCTGGAACTCCATACACATGTAAGCTTATTTCAGTTGTGCCCTGGAGCCCATGGCTTTGCACAGACTTCCCTTTGCCTCCTAAATGAGACTTCATCTTCTGATCTTGATTTCAAGATCATAGGGATATCCTTATTTACATTTGCCATTTTGCAGGGATATGCAGATTTCCTGCCCACCTCCAAGTACTGCATCCCAGGCACCGGGTACCCTGGCCAGGGACACCTATCCATCTTTTCTTCAGGACACAGCTGGGAAACATCCCCTAATGTTGCTGTGCCTGATTCCATTACAAGGGTGTATCTCACATTTCTGCACAGGGCCAGGTCTCATTTGTGTTCGATTCATTTGTGGAAGTTGATATTCAAAGAGTTACATTTCAATAAAACATACTAACACTTGAACATCTAACTTTGTGTATTTGCTTTCAGAGATTGAAAGCGCCCTGTAGCCACTTACAGGGCATTTAAATTATTCTCTCTGGTAATTCTCATCAATATTGGAAGCATATTTTCTTTTAAAATTCTCTCAATGATATATCTTTACCCTTAGAAAAATAATTTGATTATGTTATAGTCCAAAGTCATCCTAATTCAAGTTTGCAGAGTAAACTTGATCTCTGTGATCAAGCTTGAAAATACCATTCAGGGTAAAAAATGGCATGCGGTAAGACTGTTATGCTGTGTTATGAGCACCAGTCACCTGGTCTATTCTTAACCTCTTCTGCTAACCTGCCATGGGTGTTGACCTCTCTTTGGTTAAGTTGTTTCCTCCATGAATTGAGGGGTTGGACTATATGATAGCTATTTCCCTTTTCTGAAATCATATTGGGTAGGGGTGTGTGGTGTAGATGTATGATTAGGTATGGCCCACACTGGCTTCATGCAATAAGCATGGGATTGAAAGTGTCAATTCTCATGATGGCTACATGGTGGTAGATCTGGATAGAAGAAAACGACGTACCTGGTTTCTGGTTAGAGCTTGAGGTGTGTAGGGCTGGTGCTGCTCCATTAATGGGTGTATTACAGTTACACAGGAAGGATCAATTGACTGTAGTAATTATTCTAGGAGAAAAATCTACTGGATTGAAACAGAAACTCAAGGTATTCCATGTCTATTTGATACTCCATTTCTATCTGCATGAGAACATGTAATACTATTGCAATGAATTCCTGAGCTAATTTGGCAATAATTCATATTTATATTTAGGTTTTTATTATAGCAGTAGTTCATTGATCATTTGATTCCAAAAGTAATTTTCTTCTACAAATGTACCCTTGACATCCTAAAATGTATATTCAGATTTAATGAAAGAAAAGGATGTATTATAGAAAAGGCAGTATTTTTTAACCAGACATATAAAGAAAGAAGCATTAATTTGCTTTTAAAATTTATTACAAATGGAAGCTGCTTTCTAAATCATAATTGATAACAGTTTAATTTGCTTTTTTTTTTTTTTCAGTGTCTGGTATACTCATTTTTATCATTTAAACTCAAGAAAGTATTTTCTAGATACTTTTGCCTTTATTAATTGGTTGGGTGAACATTTGAGATATTTTAAAAGATATTTTAGTAAATATACATAAGTATTGATAGATAGTTCATAGAACTATTGGTTTGAATTCAGTGGAAAATAATTTTATTAAAGCTTACAGAAAGCTGTGCAAGCGATTTTCCTCCATTACAGTGTCTTCGGGGCTGCATTAATTATAAGAACTGGGGCTATTGGAGATGTTTACTCAGCATACAAACTCCTCATTGTTAACCACGGCTGGTGTGTGCTGACAGCTGCCTCTTAGAGAAATGTAACCCATGGTTAATGGTGGAAAGGGTGGCATTAGCATAATTTTTTGGCACATACTAAGCTGGAGTTTCAGTGTTGCCTTCAACAGTGACTCCTTCATTAACAGGGTCTTATCAGAGGCCCAGACTCCGCAGGGGGTGGGGAGGGGAATGCAGCCACAGGATCCTGCTGGAGGTAACCAGAAGCGTGTGTGAAATGTGTGCTTCTGAGTAAAAGGGAAAAGGATTTCAGTTGCTCATGATTATGATTTAAAAGGGCCATGGAAGAAAGACTGTAAAGGAACTGCTGATATTTGATCAATTTGGCACCATATCGAGGTGGCTTTTTTGACATTGACACTAATGCATATTATGGTTTCTATAACAGGAATAAGAATTAAAACATTTCTATTCTTCGGGGACCAATTCAGACAAAAATAAATCTGCTAATGCAAGAAGACTTCAGAGTCAAGAATAAATTCTATCCCCTGAAGGTTCTCTAACTTCATTTGCACATTGTTAAAGGTATTTCAAACAATTTGAGGGGAAATTGTATATTTTTGAAGGCATATCAAGCCAGTATCAGAAAATAATAGGCAAAAACAAATAATTACTTTATGTTAATATTCATCCTTAAAACAATAAACTGCTCCCCAGGATTCTCTTTGATTTTCTCAATAATAAAGAAAATGGTTAAATTAAATATCAAGGATAAAATTGGGTTAATATAAGATGAGGAAATAGCTACCATTCATTGAGCACTTGCTACCGGTATGTGCCAGGCTGGCACTGTGCTAAGTGCTTTTATACTTGTCTAGTTTCATTTTCATCACCACCTGGCTACTTAGGTGCTACTATCAATGTAGTTGTGTTGCAAGTGGGAAGATTAAGCTCCAGGGAAATTAGGTGGTATTTCCAAGGTCACTCACCTCAGAAGGGATGGGAGTGAAATTGAGCGCAGGTCTTTTGTTTTGCACCCTACAGTAATCCTTCTATCACCCTGGGCTGTCATCAGTGACAGTCATTGCTATTAGTAGGATCTTCCTGAATCCACTAAAGGATCTCCCCTGGCTCTTCTCTACTCTCCTCTTACGTAAGAGCCATTGTTGCTATTTCACTACCCTGATGATTCTATCCAACAGCCCTTCTTCCTGTCAGTGCTTCTAGCAGTTTCTTCTTTATCCAGTTGTGTTGGTTTCTATTGGGTTCACAGGGACATGTGTTGACCAGGCCCCCATCTTCTCTCCACTCCAGGTAAACTGCCTGGGAAAGGGGGTGCCTCACTGGGCTGGGACCATACAGTGTCTTTGCTTCAGATTTTCTGGAGGCTTTTTCCTTTGTGATCCTTGTGGGCCCTCGCAGTGTGTGTAGAGGTCAAATAGGAGTGTCTCCAAGGATTGACAGAATATCCCCTGGTTAAGTTGACTGGGGTCTGGGGTTACCCTGGGTAGATGGAGGAGGAGGCTTTTACCTCCCCTTTTACCTTGAAACAAGAAGAGAGGTTGCAACAGAATGCAAATATATTCTGAAACTAGAATGTCTAAAAATTATTTTTGAAAGGATTTGTGGAGTCTCAGAAAGGCTTGGGCAACCCATGTGGGGTAAGGTGTAAACCAAGAGTGCCTTGGGCCAGCCCACTCTCGGCAGCCTGTGAGCCTCGGCCCTTGTCAGTTTGGTTATGTCCCCGGAGCAGGTGCGAACCAGAGCTGCCTGGCGGCCTCCTCTGTGGTCTGGAGCCCTTCTGTGAGCGTCAGCGTTCCAGCAATGTCCTCCTCTGATTTGGAACTCCTGTTGAACATCAGAAATGACAGAGGTGACCTGTGATTAGAATCAGCTTGAATAAGATCTGTTACTTTTAACTTCTAAAAAATGAGATTTGACCTGAATTAGAAAAAGAAAAATTTACTGCCTTCAACCTAAGAAATCCAGGTACCTTTCTCTCTCTCTCTCTCTCTCTCTCTCTCTCTCTCTCTCTCTCTCTCTCTCTCTCTCTCTCTCTCTCCCTCTCCCCCTCCTCTCCCCCTCCCTCTCCCCCACCCTCCCGGCCCCTTTTCTGTACATCTGTTAAAAGCAAAGGCATTTAGAGCTTCTGTCCTAAGAAGATGCAGGACCATAACTGGATGGGAGGTCAGGGATCTGCTGGTGGAGGTAACAATGGGGTCCCCAGTGCAAGTGCCCACACTGGTCAGCCCTGTTTCTTTCTCTGCGTGGAAGGAAATGAAGTCTTCTCTCTATAAGGGTGAGAGGGAAGGAGGGAGGATATGTGAGCTGAGCCTGAGTGAGTGAAGAGAATGGGGAAGAGCTTTTTTTCTGCAGAGGAAAGAACTAGTTCAAAAGGTCCTTGACCCACAAGAGGTTGGTATGTTGGGAGCAGAGAGATGGCTGTTGTGGCTGGTGGTGGGTGTGGTAGGAGGCAGGGCTTGAGGTCATGTAGGGTTATAAACCATACAAGATGCTGACTGTTTTGTTCCTAGAGAAACAGATTTTGAACAGAGGGCTAACATGGTTGGATCGATAAGGTTAAAAGATCCCTCTGATGGCTGTATGGGTAGGGAAAAAAAATTAGAGAGCACAGAAGAAACACAAGGGCTCTCCTGGATGTCCCAGAAGGCCTGGGGAAATGTGATCAGATTTGAGTAATATTGTGAAGGCTGAGCCAATAGGACTTGCACTGGATTGTACGGATGGGTTAAGGGAAGGAGATGAACCAAGGATGACTCTTGGACTTCGGAGCCTAGGGGAGAAAGGCTGTATCCTGCAACCCAACAAGGCAAACAGGGGAAGCAGAAATTTGGGGGGTGGAATCTAAGCAAATATAGAGTTCTGCTTGGCCTAGCAAAAGTGTGAGTTGCCTGTAGACAATCAAGAAGAGGTGCTAAGCCGAAACCAGTTTGGCTCAGTGGAAAGAGCATCGGTCTGCGGACTGAAAGGTCCCAGGTCCGATTCCGGTCAAGGGCATGTGCATTGGTTGCGGGTATATCCCCAGTAAGGGGTGTGCAAGAGGCAGCTGTTAGATCTTTCTCATCGATGTTTCTAGCTCTCTATCCCTCTCCCTTCCTCTCTGTAAAAAATCAATAAAATATATTTTTTTAAAAAAAAAGAAGAGTTGCTAAGGAGTTAGTGGGACCCATGTCTGGAGTTGGAGGTGGCAATCAGGCATGGGTCAGTCCTTTATAAGAGTTTCAGGGACTTTGGTTCTAATGGAAACTTTCAGTGTTTTAGAAACATTTAGTTCGAGCTTGAGATTGATACCTGGAAAACATGCTAAAGGACTTTAGGATTTCTGCCTCCCTCCTGGGAAGACACACTTACATGATGAGCACATGGAACCCTCCGCAGCTATACCCATTGCTTTGTAGAGACAGTTCTGACTATCTCTCTAGATTCAGGTGGTTGTTTTTCTGATTTCTTTTGTGCGCTTCCTCTTTGTTAAGCCAGGCATAGGTGTCACTTCCTGTTTGTGTATGTAACCAGTGGAATGCAGCATAATCATTAACAGCTAACAAACTGTGAGTCACATTCATATTTCAAAGTTTCTTAAAAATAAAGCAATCACGAGCATGCCAGGTGTTTGTGCTTCAGTGTGTTTCTTATACACGAATGTTGCAGGCCGTTGTCCCTTTACCTCATCCAACTGGCCAGTGCGAGTACAGAACTTGTTAACATCAAGTGGGCCATAAATCAGAAGACTACAAAGAAAAGGGGATGGGTGATGCTTCAGGATGGAAAAGGGCCCACAGGCCAAGCCCACTTAGTTATGTTTTATAAATTTCCCCACTCGAACTGTCCCTGGCTTAAGCTCTACTTCCTCTTTTTATCCCAATTTCTCAAGTCACTTTGCTCCTTCCTAAAAAATCATCTTTCATCTACTCCGATGAAGACCTTTGCCTTATTCCCTCCTCTACTGTTCTAAGTACTCTTGTGTTTACCATACTTGTTATAGTTTGTTCTGTTAGAGAGTCTGGTGAACTTCACTTCTGGTGGGGATGATTTCCCCTGGACCACAAGTGTTGCCCCTTGCAGAAGAGTCTCTGATTATACTGGTCGTATCATTGGCTCTCCAGGTGATTCAACGTGTTGCCAGGTGGGCACATTGGCCATATCCAGGTTGCCGGAGATATCAACAGCCTAGGCTTTTTGGATGGGGAGATAACCGAGCAGCCTCTGGAAAAAACAGTCTTCTCTCCCTCCTCTTGCAATTTAATAGCTGTGTGACCATGAGCTAATGACTGGCTTTCTCCAGGCCTCTGTTCTCTCCTCCGTACGCAGGGATAATTACATCCCGCCCATGATACTTGAATTACATGACTGAATACCTGTAAAACACCTAGCAGAGAACCTGCTATATTAAAGAAACTCAATAACCTTTAGCTCCTGCTGCTAATCCTTCTGAGTCTTTGTTCATCAGGAAATAGTAACCATGCACTCTGAAAGCACACAAACCAGCAAGTGGCTATTATACTAAGACAAATGGAGCTTGGAAGCAAGCTAGACTGAAAAAAGTGAAGGGAATTGACACTCAAAACAAAGTGGGGAAACAGTGCAGTGGTTCTAGGGCCCACCGCCTCAGCCTCACCGTGGAACTTGTCAGAAATGCAAGTGCTCAGAGCTGCTGAATCAGAACCTGTGGGCGCAGGGCTGGGCAATCTGTTCTAAAAAGCCCTGTATGTAATTCTGATGTACACTGAGCCACCTGCAGATACTGGATGAGGAATCGTGGTGCATGTTTCTGCGTGTGTATGTCTGTGTGCATACACACCTAGGTGTACAGAATGTTTGTAACTGCTGAAACTATTAACCAAGCATGGTGATACAGCAAAAATCCTGCCCGTGTTTCCTTGGTACAGTTGTCTGAATAAAAGTATATCTAGAATGCTTATTTGCAATGCCTTGTTAGTGAATTCATTTTGGGTTTAAAACTATTGATTCACTGACTTGCTTCTTTTTCTTTTTCCCTAGGAAATTCCACTTACTTGGATGACCATGGACCACCTCCTAGTAAGGTAAGGCCTCTGCTTGTGGTATAAAGCCCTTTTTCCTTCTCTTAGTACCTACAGCCTCCACCAACCCCAACCAGAGCTCTCCTGGCCCTGAATTCTCCACAAGAAAATAGTCGATGGTAGATGTCAAGATAATCTTTGACTTATAGTATGGAGAAAAGGAGGTAGCCAAAATGGTGAGAGAGGAGAGCCAGGATCTCATCAGTAGCTATAGCTGTCAAAGCACTGGAGCCTTCAGCTAACTTCAGGTCTTTGGCTTCTTCCCCATGCTGGCCCATGATGTAATGCCCACAACCCAGCCTCTCCCTCCCTAGAGCCTTAGCTAGACTCACCTCTGCCCACTTCTCCCTGGCCTTCCTTCAGTGGTATACTCCACTTAAGACTCAACGCCTTAGAACCAGATTTCTCTCCCAGTGTCCTCCCCAGGCTGACATGGCCTGGCCTGTGTGCCCACTTTTATTTTTTCTATAAGCAGTTTGGGCTTTAGTTTTTAAGGGTCAGAAGAACCATCTAGCAAAGTATTAATGTAGTTCTCTACCACTATCTGCTTTCTTGAAATCAATGAAAACTAAATGTCAGTCTACAAAAATATAGACAGTCCTTGGCAACCGAAGGCACTACCTGCAAAGTACAGTTTTAAGTACATACTGAGAAGAAAACCAACCACTAACCTTAGTAGCTGGGAATGTATCCTAACATCAGCTCTGAGTTGGGGATTTGAAGAACTCCACCCAATTTAAAACCATGAGCTTCAGAATCAGGTGTTTCCGGGTTCACCACTGGCTCTGCCACTTTCAGTGTCTGACACTGGACAAATTACTTAGTATTTGAGCTTGAGTGTTGTAATGTGCAAAGTAGGATTAAAAATACTGCCCAAAGTATAGGACTTCTAAAAGGACTGAATGAGGTGAAATATGACAAGCACTCAGCATCTGGCATGCTATGAGCATTAAATAAGTGGTGAGGAATGTTAACTAGACTGAAGTAACATTAAGATCATTGATGAATGGTACAGTAGTGCTTGTCACAGTCATGAATGGCTCTACCACGTGGCCCACTGCATATTGAGGGCCTATGAAGCTTCATACAAATATGAGACAAAACAAGAACAGCAGCAATAAAATAGCTCCTACCCTGGAGGGAAAAAATATTTAGAGGATTGGACACCCTCTGAAGAGAAGAACAATGTCCATCTCACCTCAGTTTCCTTATGTCCGTGCAATGCTGTTCATTCAATTTCCCTGAGTTGGACCATGCCACCAAGAGCTGGAATCTGAATTAGATCTCCTGGCTCCTGTCCCAGTGTTTCCAGTAGGCCAGTGTTCTCAAACTGGAGCCTTGTTAAAGCACAGATTGCAGGGCCCAGGCCCCTGAGTGTCTCCTTTGGTAGGTTTGGGGTAGTATATGAGCATTTGCATTTCTAACAAGCTCTTAATAGATGCTGGTGCTACTGGTCTGGGGATATAAGGCCACAGATATAGAGAAAACCATTCCCCTGGCCATTTTCTGTGTGGATTTTTACTGCTAATAGCCTACAAGGAGTGGTATGGCTTATTTCATAAAGGCTATTTATTAGTATCATGACAATTCCCATTGTAACTTTTCTGGTAGTGAAAACATATTTCCTTTGCTCAATAACCTGCCTAGAAGAGAAGGTAAGTCAGGGTGGGAAAGAAGAATAGTGCAGTTGGCCTGCTAGTTTCCTTTGCCACTGATTGTACTTCTCTCCCAAGTGGGGTCAAGTGCCCTGCAGGGAAGAGGTGTTAGGTGGCTCTGTATGTGAGACCCATCAGCTGTTTCCTTCAATGGCATGTTGGTACATGGCTTTGGGTTCTGGGTTTGATTAAACAGGGTTCTACTTCTTCAGAAGACCCAGGCCCACTTTATAAAAACTTACCTTCTTGTACTCAATGTTTAGTGACCAGCCTGGGGCTACCCCTTTAATCTGACTGGGGGCCTTCCTCATGCTGGGGTGACCATCCTGCCTGTCCCTTTTCTAGTGTCCTCAGTGCCTGGGTTCTGTGTTTGTGAGGGCTCTCCCTTGGCCCTGAAAGTCTTCCTCTGTCAGTGCATACCCACCTCCCTGCCCCCCACAGTCCGGTCTGCACCCCTCCCTCTTCTGCCACCTCCAACTAAGGCTCCCTGTGATACAAAACTGATCAGGCCCTATCAGATCATTTTATACCACTTTCAGAATAAAAGACGTTGTAAACTTTTCCAAGTTTGAAAATTGTGGCTATAACCTCTTTAAACAAGCAGAAGTTTATATAATACAGTCTTTCGCTATAGCTGTTTTCATTATCTAGAAGTGGAATAGCAAAAACACTCCCGACTTCCTAAGCAGTAGCCAAAATAAGAATAATATCAAAACAGGTAAAAATAATATTGGTATGTTAACATCTTTTCATCCATGCTTACTAGTTCTGGCAGGGTGGAAATGAATCCCAGCAGTGATGAGATCGGACTGCCAGATACATGTCCCTTGAGTGTCCCCTGAGGTGGGGTGTTGGTTATTTAGGTCTACAGACCACCGGCATATCCAGGATATAGGGCACCCAGAGGATAAGGACTCATACATGTGTGGCCTCCAGGGTGAACCCCTTGCCTGGCAGGGGACAGCAGGACTGAGTCTAGACCCACAGTTTTCATCTTAGTTTGGCATTCAGAAATAACCTTTTGATGCCAAGACTCAAAGACCTGTGATCTATGTAGATAAAATAAGATTTGTAAGCCCTGGAAATGTACTGATGTTTATAGGCAGGTTCTCATTTTATTAAAAGCGCAGTTCTACAAACTTCGCATTCCACAAGTAATAGCCATTTGGGGAATGGGGTGTGTGCCACACGGCGCAGACAGGGCCCAGGTCTTCATTGTCTCCAGTGTTTTCATAAAAGAGAACCAAATGCCTCTGGTTTTCACTTGTTTTTCAAATCTACTTTAACCTCGCACCTCACCTCAGTTCCTGAGCTAAGTCGTTTCGAAACAGATGTTAATATTTTCTTTGGTTGACCACTTTTTTGCTGGCATTCTGTGTGTGTACAGAAAACAGTCCTTAAGATTAGATCACTACTAGAAATGAACATGTAGGCCTCTTCTGAATGAAATAGAAAGATAGCCTCGTGTATAAAAACAGGCACAAAACAGCAAGCTTAGTATAATTGCACTTCTTATAAAATTGTGTAGGTGTGTGGGTGCGTGTGCGTGCGTGTGTGTGTGTGTGTGTGCCCGTGCGCAGAAAGGAGCCTGGACCAATAATCGTATTTTCTGCAGACGATGAGATTTTTACCCTATTTCTTATGCTGTTCTGTATAATTTGAATTCACTAAAGTAATGTCTGCTCAACCTGAAGACCAGGAAAACAAATCCTGGTGTGAGAATGAACTTGGACTGGAAAGCCTGCCGTCCTCTGGCTCCTGAAGCACCATTTGCAGCTTTATTAAAGGACCCTCCCAGAGCAGCCTCCTCACTGAAGGTTGACCTCTCTCCTCCTGGGATCACTTCACCTGGAACATGAGCATAGAGCATTCGCAATGATCAATTCTGGTTCCTACCAAGCCAGTTATCATTTCACATCCTCCGGGTTCCCAAATCTTATAGATGAGGAGAGTTTGTTTGAACAACTCAAGGAAAATAATATCCTGCTCCATAGCGGATGTCTATTGTTTCTTATGTGTCACATACTCTGCCAAGCACTTTGCATCCATGTTTAGTCTCTATAAAACTCTATGAAAAGGAAATAATTTTTAATCTTAATTTTACAGATGAGGGAACTAGATCTTACAGAGACTGAAACACTTGCCAAAGGTCATGCACTGAGTATTGGCCTTGGGAATCCAGCCCAGGGCTGCGTAGCTTCAGAGTCCATGCTTTTAATCATTTCAAGATCCCCAATTTAAGTAGAAATGCAATAATTTTTACCTTATTCCTTCAAGTTTCTCTTTTATATAAGTTATTTGGGACCTTGACTGTTACAATAAACAAGTTTTGAGCCTCAGTATATCACCAAGAAATAGTCCTCACCATTTATCATGTGGGTACAATGGACTCTTAATTTTTTAACCATCTGGTAAATTTTTTTTATTTCTATTTCATCTTTTGCCTTCCAATCACTTTTGTGGATATATACACCTTCAGCAATTGTCCACTAACAAACTGTATGTAAAGTAAAATTTGGTATATAAACACTACAAAAGATGAAAGAACACTGTCCCACATTCATTGAACAAAATGGATGATCCAGGTTCTTGTTGCAAAATTATGATTTTCTTTTCTCTTGATGACTAACTGCATGAGAATACCACATTTTCTTTTTGTCATTAGAAATATATTGTTCACTAATTGACTCTTGAGTTTTAGAGACTTGATGTAGGATGTCATCATCTGAAGACTCATAGTTGAGGTTTCACCCCCATGATCCATTTCCCAATCATCATTAGAGTCTTGAGTGCTATTGTTCAAGTCTTGGCATTCATCTCAGATTCCTCTAACGCATGTGAAACCTCTCCATCTATCAATTTTTCTTTCTTTGTCCTTAAAGTTAGGAATGAAAAATTCTGAATTCTCCATTCTGTTCAATGGAAGTTAAAAAGCAAACTACAAACATGGTACTTCCAACCTTCCTTTATATCTTTCAGAAAGATGTGCAATATTTTGGGTAATTCAATAAGAAATATGAAGGGTGATGTAATACTCGGAATTGATTTCCACAATGAATTATTCTTCTAGGCCTACCCTGTTCAGTACAGTAGCCATTATTATCAGTAGTTTTATTTTAACTGTGAAGTAGTCCACACACAAAAAAGTGAAATAAATGAAATGTACATCCCATATACCCAATATATACATGCCTTAGACTTAAAACTTTTTAGCTCGCCAGATTTTTTACTCTCTCTTATTTATTTGTTGTTAGTTACAGGAGGCTGAGGAGTATGGATTTTGAAATCAGATCTCAGTTCAAATCCTAGAGATGTGACTAAATACTTTACCTCACTGAGCTTCAGTTTTGTTTTTGTTTTTAATTTCTAAATGAGGTTAGTAATGTCCACCTCTTGGAACTTCGAGGCTTAAATGCAATAAACAGAAAATACTTAGCATGATGCTAAGCACATGTGGGCACTCAGCAGTGGGTCCTTAGTACTCTCAATATCTCATTTATAGGGCCCTTGACAGATTTTGGTAACTCAATTTTGGAAAACGTAGAGTAATTCTCACTCCCAATCTCCAAACCCATTTTTTTTTGGATTTTTAAAAGCAATTAATTACATATTATTTGATCTATCAGATACCATCTCCTCATTGATAAGAACTTTCGGGTTCCATAAGCTGCCCCTCCTTTATTCCTTGGGCTAGGTCAGCACACTAAGCAAGGTCTTCCATGACCCATTGCCATAAAGCTTTTCTTAATATTGTACTCTGTGTCCAAACCTGACTTTACCCAAAATCCTTTAAAAAAAAAAAAAAAAGGAGCTGCTTTTCATTTTGTGGAAGAATCAATTGCACTGGGTAATAAGGTTGTGTTTAATGATTCATGATAAATATATTAGGATTCGAGAAAGAAAGAAAGAAAGAAGTAACAGGACAGAATGAGGCAAGAAGTCAGGAATCAGTTTCACTCTGATGAGCATGACCTTGAAGGAGTCCCTTCCACAATCTCTCTCTCTCTCTCTCTCTCTCTCTCTCTCTCTCTCTCTCTCTCTCTCTCTCTCTCTCTCTCTCTCTCTCTCTCATTGCAAATGGTGGGAAAATTAATGACTTGAATATTTTGTTTTTAAATAATTCTAAGGGTGTTTGAGCTCAGTGTGTGCTCCAAAAAACTGTATGCTTTGGTTATTTTGTTTAATAAAGGTAATTAAGAGCTTAGAAGGTAAAAGAATCTGCAAAAGGCCAACAGATTAGCCTTACACAATAGAGTTATTGTTTCTTATCCTGAAGTCACCTGTATTCTTGCTTCACTTTCCTTTATACTCATCACAGCTCTTAATCATGAACATGGAGGTGTTTGGCCCAGTTAGTGGCCCCCTGAGATTTCAACATTCCATGGAGATCTGTGTCCAAGTTCAGAAACAGTACAAATTTATCAATTTTAGGAGCATGTAATGCATCTACTCCCCCCGCACCCGCTTCCCCCTGAGGAGAACATGGTGAACTCATTTCTTCCTCAACAAATATTTAGTGCTATTAAGTACATCTTTCACTTCTGTCTTTCTTATGTAATTAGAAACATTCTGTGAAGTCAGAGGTCTGAAAATACGTGGTTTATAGCATTGTTGTTGTTGTTTTTTTTTTTTTAGCATCTTCCCCCTTCCACTCCCCAAGACCCAAGAGCTAGTTATCACTGATACCATGTTCTCCAAACTTTATTGAAACCAGCACCAATTACAATCATGGAATTAACAAGTTGTTGGGGTTGGGTTGCCTTTAACATTAGAGAGATATTTAAATGAAGCATGAAATGTTAAATTTGAAGGTAAAAGTATGCTAAACTAGCCCAAGGAAATTTTGGGCTATAAACATCCCAAATTTGGGCTGAAGTAGCCCAAGGAATAAAGGAGAGACAGCTTATGGAACCCAAAAGTTCTTATAAGCTAGGAGATGGTATCTGGTAGATATATTTAATTAAGAAATTGCTTTAGTAAATGCCACCATTCTTGGCAGGGGAACAGTTGCCTCAGGATTTTCGAAGTTCCTGGTAACTTAATCATTTTAGCAGCTCCCAGGTTAGTTACCTAATTCTTTCTGGGTTTTTGTTGTTGTTGTTGTTGTTTGTTTTGTTTTGTTTTCCTTGACCATATGATCAATTTTTTTTTGGTTTTAAATATTATACATGCTCTTATTTTGATTTAATTTGGACAGCATGGAAAATTATAGAGTAGTAGGAAAAAATAGTCACCCATACTGCCACCACTCAGAGGCAGCCAAAATGAAGAGTTTTTCAGAGTCCTGTGCAGTCTTTCTTTATCTATGTGAAGAGTACTAAAGTCTTACACATCATTTGTCATGAATATTTTACCAGTCCTTTTATGTAATGTTTATGTTAATTAAAGTTAAGCAGGTACCTACTGCATAGAGTTAAAGCACAAATTGGCTCATTGGCTTATTATAAAAAATGACCCCTGAGTACACCTTCCCTATTACTCTCTCCTCTTCGGAAGCGATTATTCTGTTAATTGCATTAGCTTTCATATCTCTGAGTAACCTGATTATGTTGCTTCTTCTTGATTTTTCTCAGCTTTAGGCATTGTCTGTTGGCACCTTTGTGGAACAGGATTTAGCAATTTCATTGCAGGCTGCCCACTATCACCATGCAAGCACCCTTCTCATTCTGAACCCTAAGCTGTGTGTATTATTTGGACTAAATGAGTACTCAATGTTTTTATTGTTGACACTAGGTAAATAACAGCCACAGCTGAGCCATTACGATAATGTTTCCTTTCCTGTTTAGTTTTTTGTTTTCTTTGTAATAAATAATGGTCTTGGTTTGGAAATTTATGCTCATACTTTTCTGTGGTCTCCAAGTTACCCCCAAACTGTGATGTAAATCTCCTCTCATAGCCTCCAGACATGTTAGATATTTTATCAGTGTCGCGTTGCTGACATCTCTCCTGGGCCTTGGCATCTGCTCCCATCTGGTTGCACCCAGCCTCCCGCTCACATGTGTCCCAGGAGCTCCCTTCACTCTCTTTTGTTTGCTTTCAGTTTCCTGCATAGCCATGTGGCATTAGCTCCTGTTGCTGTGGTAACAAATGACAATAAACCTAGTCTCTTAAAACAACACAAATTTATTATCTTACCACTTTGGAGTTCACAAGTCTAAAGTGGGTCTAAAATCAAGGAGTCAGCAGGCTGCTTCCTTCTGGAAGCTCTAGAAGAGAATCTATTTCCTTAACTTTTCAGCTTCTAGAGCCCACCTACATTTTTTTGGTGCCTGGCTCCTTTCTCCATCTTTAAAGCCAGCATTGTAGCTCAAATCTCTGACATTGACTCTCCTCTTTCTCTCTTCCACTCATAAGGACTCTTGTGATTATGCTGGGTTCATTTGAGTAATTCAGAATAATCTTCGCATCTCAAGGTCTATTATGTCGTGTAAGGTAACATAGCTACAGATTCTGGAAGACTTGGACATCTTTGGGGGTGAGGGTGGGGGGGCATTATTTTGTCTTCCATGCATCTCTTTCCTTAGCCTCCAGGAACTTCTTGAGAAAAGGTGCACTGGGTGGACATTTTCTGAAACATTGCATTTCTGAAAATGTCTTTATTCTATCTTTAATTGATAGTTTGACTGGATATAAAATTCCAGACTGGGAACATATATTAATCAAGATAGGCTAAGGTTATGCAAAATTTCAGTGGCTTCACACTTTGGAGCTTGTCTTGCTTATGTAAGACCATCTGTGGGTCCGATGGCTCTTAGGAAAGTTCCCTTCCAAAGCTCTTGCAGAGATCCAGGCCGTTTATATCCTTGACCCTTTATATGAAAATCTAATCTGTTTTTATGGAAGCTTCTTATTTCTATTGTCCTAAACTGTTATAATTTTGTGCCTACTGTGTGTCAGTTTTCAGATACTATTCTGGGTACTCAGTGACTTTCAATTAGGAAATATGTATTCTGTTTTGGGATATTTGCTTGAATTTTTTCACTGATTTCTTCCTCTGTATTTTCTCTTTCTGTTGTTCTGATCTCCTCTCTTTTAGATGTTGAACCTCCATGACTAATAGTTTATATTTCCTATTTTGTTTCTTTTATTTTTCTTTATCTTTTTGCTCTACCACCTGGTAGAATTTCTCATCTTTGTCTTTCAATCTTTCTGTTGAGTTTTTCCCTACGGTTCTTTTTTTGTTTTTTTCTTTCTTTCTTTTTTTTTAATTTCTAAGAGTTTATTTGATGTTGTTACTATCTCTGAATGTTTTATATTATAGCATTCTTTGATTCCATAAAGGATTTACACTTCTTACAAAAGGTTATTTCTAGATATTTAAAAAAAAATGTTGGTCGTTATTCTGAATGGAATATTTTTCTACTATATGTAAATAGATTGTTGTAATATTGAAAATTATTGATTTGTGCTTTATATATACTAATGTTGAACTTTTTATTTCAATAATCTTTCAATTTTTTTTCTTAATAAGGAATACTTGATAAAAACACACACATTTGTTTTGTTTACTTTTGTTTTAAGTTTTTATATTCCAGAATGATATTAAGTAATGTAAGGTCCATGGTGGGGGGAGTATGTATTAATTATCACCATGTCACACATTTAGAACATGTACCTGGCATATAGTAGCACTCAATAAATATTTGTCAAATGAATGAATGGTAGTTATAGATAACATCTTTGTTTTGTTTTAAGTTTCAATGATTATGCTACAAGTGTTTTATCACTTAACTTAGTTTTGACATTGAAGTTAAAATAGATATTTCTTATCATGTTAATGAAATATTCTAAATTTTTGAAAGCATACAACTTGAAGGAATTGTGTTTTCTTGTGATCTTCCACTTAGAAACAGGTATTGAATTAAATTAATTCACTTTTATTTTCAAAAACTAATGGGGGACAGATAGGTTGATAAGTAATCAGATACTTTAAAAAAAATCAATGTTTGATTTGTCTTACATCTTTACTGATGATCTAGAAGAGGAAATGCTTAGAAAAATCTGAGTTTGCCAGTGACTTACGTCTTTTTTTTCCCCCCGAGGGGAGAGGAGAATAGTAATAAGCCACAGAAATACCTACTAAGCCTAGTGTCTTTGTCAGTTATCACCTAGGGGCTTCCACTCAGTGTGAAACTGCAGCCCAAAGAGACTATCAAAACACTGACATCCTTCAGCAGGGAGCAAAGCTGTGCCCTACACAAGCTTTGATTTATCTACACATGAAAGATTAGATGCCGTTTCAAACAACAATGATGAAAAGAAACATAATTGAGCTGGAGAACATCCAGAAAGTAACAACAAGAATGATCATGCAAGATGGAATAAAAGGCTAAATTGATTGCAATTCTTGTCAGGAAAGACACTGGCTGAGGAAGGTGATTGAGGTGAACACGAAACAGTTCACCAAGGCCTTGAACACATCTCTGGTTGGAAATAAACGGGCTCATTGTCCCTCAAACCTTAATAAGTTTTCCCAAAGGCAAATTGAAGGCTATTCTGCTTCTTAACAGTGGATAGTAAACAACTAGACATCATTTGCCCAAATGAGAGTGCAGGCCAAACTATCCATCAGTCCTCATAAAAGTGTATATCTATTCATGAATGACAAATTCACAATGGATTACGAGGAGAACAAGGTTGTTTGGCAGAACAGCCTCTTGTTTTAGAGCTGATGTTCTTGGACCCAGGAAGGTCATTCTTATTTTACATGTAAAGAAAAATGAACATTCTTTTTCCCCCAATGAGAATATAAATTAGTAATTATTGACTCTTATCTACAATGTGGTAATTACTGATGCTTATCTCCAAGTCATTCTCTGGACTGATGTTCAGGTGATCCACTTGTAGGACTTTACTTTCTCCCTGCCCCTGTGGTGATGCCCCAGCTGGAGATTGTGCTGCGTGAATACCTTAAAACTCGGAGTTTGAGGTTCCGGTCATAGCCCTATCCCAACTCCTGCTAGTTCTTAGACCCAGCCAACGACTCTTTCTGAGTTTTGTTTTTCTCATTTATTGTGGAAAGTAATCATGATTTTCCTGTATTCTCCCCCTTGGCATTTTTTGTGAAAAGGAAATAAAGTGGTATTTGTAAACGTGCTGTGTCACTGGGCAAAGATGGGGGATGACTTGGTAACCAAATGTCTGAGTCCTTGGGGAGCTGCCTCTCTCTTCCCAGATTTCTGAGAGGACAAAAGGAGCCCCATATGGGCTGCTGCTCCAGAAAGATCACTATGGAGAGCTAACAGGGTTCCTTTTTACGCCCAAAGCCTGGTGAAAGGCAGGCTGAGTGACTTCCAGACTGTTGAGGAGCACATGAGACTTGGTTAGACAGTGTGTAAGGAGGACATTCTGGTAAACAGGGCAGGTGGCCTTCCACACACTTCCGTTTCCTCAGGATGTCCTTACGAACTTTCTCACCAAGTTTCATGTGCTCCCTGACACCTGACATTTTTTTTTCCAGGCTCACACTCTCATCCTGACCTTGAGTTCACCACCCTTGATGGTGAAAAGAAGCAGGAAAGGAATGATAGCTATTTCATGAGATCCAGAGCAGAACCACTGGACTCTCCCAGCTTAGCCTTTCCCTGTGGCGAGACCCAGAGGCCCTCTTGGCTTCTTCCAGCCCATAAGGGGGACCTTAGAGCCATTTAATTATTGCACTGGGGGTATGACACAAGAGAAAATGAGCCATGCAAATCAGGCCAACAACAGGAAGGAGCCAAGGGGAAAAGGCTTTAAGAACCTTCACACACTCCCCGGAGACTCAAACGCCATTCCTTGCCATCATGGCCTCCTTGAGGAATACATGACCTTAATGACCCCTCCCACTCCAAGGAGAAGAAGGTAGCCTTGAGCTCTTGTCAGAGATTGTAGTATACAAAACTACAGAGTGCTAAAAATGTTACTTAGGATCTTGTAATACTCTCCTGTAACAGTAGTTGGCACATATCATTATACATTTTTACCTCCTCAACTATACTGTAATTCCTTAAGGGCACAGAACATGTTTTATACATCCTTTCGGAGATGTAGTAATTATAGGAACCTTGCAGAGTCCTTTCATCTGGCAGTCAGAGGTCTCCAGAAGCTTGTCAGTCACGTCAGCTGTATGCAGCCTGATTCCGCCGGGCATCACAGCTCTGCAGGCTGCCGCAGAGCACTGATAATCAGGGGTGGCCTGGAAAAGGGGGTGCTGCTTGCCCAGAGTCACTTCTTTTCCTGACTTGATTCTCATGTCTTTCTGATTTTTTTCTTCCTCTTCAAAACAAGATGCCCATCTTACTTTGGGCAAAATTAGTTATTTCACCGAGGAAAGGCATTGTTAGGTTGCTACTGTAGTGTAGTAGGTGAGAGCTTAGTGAACCTGCGTTGGGATCAAGACTTGGCCTCTTATTGACTATGTGATTTGGGGCAGATTTCTGAATGTTTGTTATCTTCAGTTTCCTCTTCTGTGCAATAGGAACAGCAGTCCCTATTTGATAGGGCTGTGGAGAGGATGAATTGAAAGAAACCATCTTACCTAATAAAAGAGAAGCATGCAAATTAACCATCACTCTGCTACCCCCAAAGCCAATCAGAGTGAGTATGCAAATCAACACAACAAAGATGGAGGCTAATTTGCATAAGCAGGCGTGGAGCGGCTAGGAGGTGCGTGACACCTGCTATGAGGGGAAAGGGGGCAGAGGAGGGAGCTACAGGAGCGGTGCTACTGGCCAGAAGTGAGGACTTGGCGGCTCCCGGGAGGCCAGGGAGCAGGGTCGTGCTGGGTCCAGGGCAGCTGGGAGTGAAGCCAGGGGAAGCAAGGCCTATTCTTGCATGAATATCATGCAGCAGGCCTCTAATATAACATACTTAGTACAGCCCTGGCCCAGTCCTTGTTGTAGCTTTCCCTGTACACCAAAAGGCTGAGTGTTCTTTTCCCAGTAAGGGCACATGCCTAAGTTGTGGTTTCATCCCTGGTTGGGACAAGTATGGGAGGCAACTGATTAATGTTGATGAATATTTCTCTCACATAGATCTCTTTTCTCTCTCTCTCTCTCTCTCTCTCTCTCCTTCCTTTCCTCCCTCCTTTCCTCCCTCTCTTTCCCTCTTTTCCTTCCTCTTTCTCTCAAATCACATGTGTCAAACACAAGGCCTGCAGGCCAAATCCTTCCCGCCAGGCCTTGCAATGTGGCCCGCACCGCGCTGTCATCACTGCACTCCGTTGCGTTTCCATCACAATGACAGTTTATGACTGTTCAGTAAACCATTCGGCCCGCGATTTAGGCTGGATTTTAGATTTTGGCCTCTTCTCTGATTGAGTTCGACACCCCTATCTCAAATCATTAAACACATATCCTCACATATCCTCAGAGGAGGACTAGCTCAAATCCTTTTTGCAGCAAAGAGATTGTAATTTAAAAATGGATTCAGATGCCCCACCTATGGTTTGTTTTCTGTGGCCTCTTGTGTGCATTTCCAGAGAACAAATAATTCAGTTTTAATTCATGAGTTGTTTCTTTTCATCTCAAGATTGCTTATCAAAGGACATATATAACAGCAGATAATCATGACAGAAGAAAAGGACCAGGAGAGAGGGACCTGATATCACACATCCGTCCTGAATTGTGGTTATTACATTCTGCTCTTTGGGGAATTTCAGACCTTCCTGTTGTTAATCAATAACTCTAACCCTGTTGTGTATAATTTAAGAGAACACAAGCATCAAGGAGAAGCATTCCTTATCTCCAATGCCTTTGCTTGTAATGGCTTCCATAATTTATCCACAGGGAGAAACAAGCAATTGGAAAAATTTCTCTTTGGCTGGTCACAGCCTGTTCATAGATATTTGGCAAGAAATGAAGATAAACAGTTATCAGGTGTAGTAGATTATCCTTGAGGGTCTGTTTTATTTTTATCTTGCATAAGCACAGATGATAACACTTAACGAATCTCTTTGGAGAATAAGTATTGAATTCTGTTAAAAAATGTCAACTTGGTGATCACTTCACAATGAACTGGTCACTGCCCTTATTATAGAGCAAATCAGTGCACCTAAGTTGTTACTTAAAAGAAGGGTTTTCCTATGGTGGTATGCATATGGTGAAATGGGCATCTTGATAAAATGCAGTAGGACTGGGCTGGGGCATTTACTGACATGTTCCCAGGTTACATAACTGCTATTGGTGCCGGGTTCTCACTTTACACAGCGAGGTTTTAGAGAAACTTAGAAGTCTCCAAAGCTTTGTGCAGAAGTTCCTCACTGGATTAGTGGAGCCATTAGGAACTTGTTAGCATTTGATAAGTTTTTGTTGTTGAAGGATGCATTTGAATGATTGTATCTGAGAAAGCCAAGCTGAAATGGAAACTGAAGTCACGCTTGTCTAAGGAAAGAAAGGACACTTCCAATTTGAAGGCAGGAGTGAAAAATGGCTTTCAGGGATCCGTGCAGGAGGGCAGGTGTGGGGATTTAGGTGTTATATAAATAGACCCATTTGTGTGATGAGACACAAAACAAATAGCTTCTCTAGGATTTACGTTCGACACACTGTCCTAAACAGGATGTGCTTTAAAGGATGTGCCTTTTGTTCTACTGAAACTGGAACTTTCTTTTTGTTTTTCTTATTATCTTTATTAATTAAGGTGTTACATATGTGTCCTTATCTCCCCATTGCTCCCCCCAACCCCCCACTCATGCCCTCACCCCCTCATGTCTGTTTCCATTGGTTAGGCTTATATGCATGCACACAAGCCCTCTCGTTGATCTCTCCCTATTACCCTCACCCTCCTCTACCTTCCCTCTGAGGTTTGACGGTCTGATCGATGCTTCTCTATCTTTGGATCTGTTTTTGTTCATCAGTTTATGTTGTTCATTATATTCCACAAATGAGTGTGCTCATGTGATATTTATCTTTCTCTGACTGGCTTATTTTGCTTAGCATTCCAGTTCCATCCATGCCATTGCAAATGGTAAGAATTCCCTCTTTTTTACTGCAGCATAGTATTCCATTGTGTAGATACATCACACTGGAACTTTTCAAAATAAATGGTCTGTTGAGCTGTTTGAATTTTATTTACGTTTCGTAGGAATTTTGGAAAGGGAAAAAATAATAGCTAAATTGAATTGGTTGCTTACTGTGTGCTCCACAGCTCATGAAATTGGTACTATTTTTAGCCCATTTTACATATAGAGAAACTGAGGTACAGAGGTTAAATAACATGCCTAAAGTCACACTGTTGGCAAGAGGTAGAGCTAGGATTTGAACCTTGACTCTATGCAGTAAAGTACTAAATCGATTGTAACACATTCTCATTGAGTATTTTTTTGTGAAATGTTAGAGGAAGTGTTGGCAGTGGAATGGCACCACTTGTTGGTGGTGACTTGGACCTTGGTTCGACAACCTCAGAACTTGAGTTCTGGCTAAGAAAGAATTCAGAGCTAAGACTCAAATACAAGCAAAAGTTTATTAGAAGAAGTGAGTCCTGGAAGAAGTGAGCCAGCTGGGCTGCATGGGCTGAAGAAACAAGTTACAGAGACAGAAGGGCCCTTGGAGCTTAGAAGAAAGAAAGACAAAGAAAACATGCCTTGGGAGAAGGAGAGGGGGAAAGGTGGGGGTAAAGAGAGGAAGCTGCCCTGGGGAGAGAGGGTTGTAGGGAAAAGCGAGAGATAAAGAGCATGCCCCAGGACTTTTAAGGGCAGGGATTTTAGAGGAGGTCCCAAGGGAGGATCATAATAGAATATTCATTAGCTTTCAAGGTGTGTCCTCTTTTCAGTGTTCTTGTGTTCACTGATTGGTTGGCGCCAGGGCAGGAGTCCTTGGTCATTTCAGCTGGTCCTGATGTCAGCTGTCATCACCTCACCTGCCTTTGCTGTTTTTTGAGCCTGGAGCTGAAACACAACTGAGGCCTACATGCTATCTCTAGGACTTAACGCTCAAGGCAGTTGTTGTGCAAGGGCTTGTATGAGGTTATTTTCAGGCTCCCTTGTTCCTCCTTGAAGGGGGTACACTGCATGGCTGGTGACATGCTGGGAAAGGAAAGGCCATCCTGGGGTGAGACCCCACTCTACAATTGTCCATTGCTGGGCACCTAGGGCTTTCTGTCCTGGTGACCTTCCATAACTGCTCTGCTCTTGTTTAAGTGCCAACTGCAGAAGCAAGAGGGAGGAGTTAGGGTGTTGGCACAATTTTGCTTCATCATAAATTATGAAATAAGGAGAAGAGACTGTCTGGGTTTCACAGTTGAGTTTAAACTTAGTTCTGGATCCTGGATGCCCCACCATCTGTGTTGGGAGGAGGGCACTCACTCTGTCAGCTCTCAGCCCAGAAGTTTCCTAGTGGATCTTTAAAAAAAAAATTTATATATATATTATTGATTTTTCTCAGAGAGGAAGGAGAGGGATAGAGAGTTAGAAACATTGATGAGAGAGAAACATCAACCAGCTGCCTCCTGCACACCCCCTACCAGGGATGTGCCTGCAACCAATGTACATGCCCTTGACCAGAATCAAACCTGGGATCTTTCAGTCTGCAGACTGACACTCTATCCACTGAGCCAAACTAGTTTCGGCTCCTAGTGGGTCTTAAACCCTACAACTTGTGTCCTCTCTGAGCTCTCCTTTTTCACCTCCATGCTTCTTCATTTCCTCCACTTCAAAATCAAAGTTCAACCACAGCTAGAGGAGAAAGAAGTCTAGGCCAGCAGCCCCCACTGGCTCTTCTGCCCCAGCCTTTTGCTCAGATTTCTGGAGAATCTCCCTCTATTTCCTTTATCCATAAGTGTGCTCTCCTCTGAGAGCAGGGACTGTCTTACATACTTAAATGTAATCATTTACCCCCATACCTAGCACACAGGGTCTTGCATATAGCAGGCCTTCAATAAATGTTTAAAAAATAAAATGCACTATTTATTATCATATTCCTGAATGCACTAAAGTTGAGCTCACACACCGACTGAATATGAACACACTGACTACTATAAACACCCAAGCATTGTCCCGCAGCTCGGACATTCATGACCTAACAATTACCTGGGAGCTTGTAATACATCCCAGAGAGCCTGATTCAGGAGTAGGCAGGGTGTAGCTTGCAAATCTGAGTCTTATTATGTGCCCGCAAGGATTCTAAAGCAGGTATACTGTGGAACGTTGAGAAACCTCCTCGGTAGTGTTTCTCGATCTTTCTGACAAACGGAGCTCATTCAGTGCATTGACAACTGGCTCCCTGCTTACCACAAGCCCCACCACCCACATACCAGAGGGGGCACCTTTGCAATGGAGGCCCCAGTCCTGAAGAATGGAACCTGAGTCCTCAGGCGGTTAAAATCCCACAAGGCTTTAGTGTTTGCAGAATAATGTGTAAGGAGGAAGGAAAAAACCCATTGCTTTATGAATTGAATGCTAACCTGGAATTACTCCCAAATCAATTGAACTTTGGTTTCCCATTTTGAATCTTCATTAAATGAATGCCCTTAAGTGAGTTTTAAGATACCATTTCCATGTAAAAAGCTTATAAAGACCTGTTTTCTTTAAGAGTGTGCTTGGAGAAGAAATAGTTTTATCCTGTCCTATATATATTACCAAAACTAATAGGTTTGTTCCAGCCTTTCTCTGCTACTTTTAGCTATTAAATAGCCATTTGATTCAATATAGCACCCATTCTCCGCTGGTTCTTAATTAGCCAGCACCTGAATTTGTCTGCAGTCAAATGTTTCCTAAAAATTGGCCTGCACAGAGCTTTTGATATAAATTTTATAGAGCCATCTTCTTCAGATTTTTCTTTGTCAAACAAAATACTCTCTTTTAAATTATTCGTACTTGCTTTCATACAATGATTAAAATATCGCAGGAAATGTGTGTGATTAAGTTCCTACTTCCTGACTACATTGATGATTAGGCTCAGACAGATGGCTCCTGCCATATCTAATAGAACACCAGAACTACATCAATAACCTCTCTAGGTGTGCATTTTCCCTCTCGCTCCTAGCACCATGACATATCCCGAGCCTTGTACTTTATTCTTCATGTATTTTTTAAAATTAATTTAAAGATAATTAGTCCTATTTTTCATTTGTGCTTTTTTTTTTTTTCTCTATGAGAGGTACCTTTATGAGCTGCTTTGGTTCCTTTCTGGAATAAATTAGCATATGTGTAAAAAATATAATTAATAAGCATAAATAAAGGAAAGTAAGATACTCATTTACATTCAATTAACTTTTGGTTCCTTTGCCTGTAAGCCTGTGATCTCTGCAAAGCACTCTTCTCTCTTCCAGAAAAATGAAATTGAGCCCCCTTCATACCCAGTGTCCGAATCACAAATATTCCTGACCTGCAAATGCCTCCCCCCAAACACTCAGCTGGTGTCTGTCTTCTCCCACATCACCCCGCCTCCTCTGCAAAGACAGTGCCCAGGGCTCCACAGCCTCCTCATTGCAGCTGGAATCTTACAGCATGGCTGCCACACCGGCCCAGCAAGAGGAAATGCTAGTCACCTTGGAGCTGGGGGAGCCCCTCTCCCTCCCCACAGTGATGTGAGTGTGTGTGCGTGTGCGTGTGCATGTGCGTGTGCGTGTGTGTGTGTGTGTGTGTGCGTGTGTGTGTGTGTAAGACCACTTCTGGTGGCAGGAGCTGCAGCTCCGTGACAATGAATACTTGTTTCCGTTACTATGGTGACTTCACAGTCTAGTAGGGAAGAGGTTTGTGTAAGGTTTATCCACACAATGAGAGACTAGGGCTAATAACATTGTCCCACAGGTACCATGGTGGTTATGGTAAAAATGCAGGACCATATGCTTTCAAAATGCTTTGTCTTCTGAAGATAGTTACCCAATACCCTTTTTTTTTTTTTTTTTTTTTTTTTTTTTTTTTTTTAGTGCTTTTCTTCTAAACATCTTATCATCATTGATGAAGCAAGTAATCGATGGTCATTCTTTTGAAAACATATTTCAGTTTCTATGGCTTTGGTGTAAGTTAAACCCTTTAGACATTCTAGAGCCTTCCTAGGTGATTTCTGACCCTGTGACAAATAAAATGGTGTAGATTGCGTTTGAGGCCTAGAGTCAGGCAGACCTAGGTTTAAAGAACACTCTGTGTTGCTAGAAATGTGCATTTGGCCAGTTACTAACCTGTCCAGAGTTTCCTCCCTCATATATCAAGGGTGACAATGGCCATCACCTCCTACGGCTGCCATGAGGAGTGAGGTTGGGTCTGTAGGTGACAGCATAGCCCTGCCACATGTCACGCTCAGGGAACATCCACTGTGGCCTCTGAAAAGAACTTCAAGGGCTCCTTTCATGGTCCATACTATTAGAAATAAGGTGAGCCCTCCAAGTTAGGGGTTCTGGTAGAATACAAAACACTCTGGAGCCAGACAGCAAGGCAAACATATTTACTTTTACAAAGAAAGGTGCACACACATGGTCTGGAAGCACATACACACCAAGCAGGTGGGCTGCTTGGGTTGTTTATAACTCCTTATGCACGGGACCTGTCCTTTGCTCTTAATTGGAGCTCAGGCGCGAAGTCTTTTGCGATTGGCTAATTCAAAGGGAGGGGTTGGCCTTTGCAGTTTCAAGATGGTGGCCCCTAGGGGAGCTGCAAGCCATGCAGCCAACATGGCGGCTGCCAAGTCACACAGTCCAAAATGGCGGCTGTCTAAACTGTTCTCTGACAGAAAAGATGACTTGTTTATTCTCACACCTACCTCCTCACCTCCTCATGCACCCTCTTTGGACTATCCTGAGGAAGCTTTACCTCCCACTCTTAAGGGAGAGCAGCACTGAGTGCTTACCCATGTGGTAGATGTGGCTTCATTGTTAGGGATTTTCTGCTGTACATTGATCTTTAGAGGATGTGTTCGTACTGTGATCCTCTTGACCCCAATGCTGATACATTTTGAGAGATCTTACAGCTCTTCCTCCAGCCTTGTCCCTTCTGGTCTGCTCTCCACACTGTTAATGCAGCCTCTCCTGGCCCAGGTGCTGGGAGCACTCCTGCTTCAGCTTCTGACAGCCTCAAGGTGAAGACCCAGGAGCATGGAGGGCCTGGGCCCCCTCTCCCTGCCCTGGGAAGGTTTACTGTCTCTTTGAATTTTTCAAAATAGCACACTGTGATTTCTTGCCTGCTCTTTTTAAAAAGTGAGGCTGAGAATATTTAAGAGGTTGTGATGGGAGACCTCTGTGTTTATCAAGTCTCTGTTCCTTGGCCGTGTGCCTATCGGGTGTGTCAAGTGGACAAACAGCAGCCCGGTGATCCCACGCGGGCTCTGGTGTCACACAGCACTCCGAGCCTTCCTCATTAGGCACTGCCAGCGCCTGAGATAGATGGCGAGGCTTAACTGGATGCAGTTACTTGCAGAAGTCTCAGAGGCGTTTTCTTGAATGTACACAAGATGAGTCTATTAATTAGTCTGATCAAGCGAGGTTTAAACAACATCAGTTAGTGGCCAATTGCTGGTGGCAATCAGCGGGCAGAATGAGGAACCCCTCCACCCTGAGGGGAAACAAATCTATGGAGACAGAGCCACTACCTCGGAGAGCCTGCAGTCTGGGGTGGGGGAGAGGGGTGGGATTAAATCGTGTAGATGAAGAGGTGGACAGGCTATGAGGTGTACTCTATTAGTGATCATGGCATCAGTACCGTGGGTGGGCAGGAAAACCCCCAAGAGCTGGAGAAGACGTGATCGTCTAAGAGTAGCATGAAACACAGCTTGCTTCTCCTAGTATTGATACTTGCGCAGGGTTCTGTGGGTCCATCGAGAAAGCAATCCACCCTATGGTGTGTCTCAGTGGGGACCCCACCTGCACAGTTTCTCCCTCTCCAGGGGCCCTCAGTGCCTGGGACTCTACCACAAACAGGACACGGTGTTAGAGTCAAGCCCTGTCCTTTATCCGTTCTCTTTGGAACACATACCCCATGAGGAAAGCACCCGCTGAGCCTTCAGCACTTCCATAGGGACTGCTGAATCAGAAGCTCTCTGAGCAGGAGGGACCTGGAGCTTCTTTGTGGGTGGTGGAAGCACCGAATGGGACAGGACATGTCCAGTGTCGAGCTCAGTCGTGGAGTGCCACCCCTCTATGGTCTGGAGCCTGTCCCTCTGCAGCCCCATCTTCTCTGTCTCACTGCCCCTCCCCCTCAAGCCCTACTCTTCTACTCTGTGCTCCAGCCATGAGGGGGAAGAGAAATGGAAAGCCTAATAATGTTGGTGAAGAGGAATGACACACCTTTTTTTTTTTTTTTTTAATTGAATTGAGATATAATTCACACACCATATGACTCTTCCTTTTAAAGTGCACAGTCCAGGGGTTTTTACTATAGTCACAAAGTCATAACAAATGTTTTTGAGAGTCTGAATAAGAGAAGCAGCATGGGTCTGACTGCTTGATTCTATTACTTTGGGCATTAAAAAAAATTATTAAATCTTAATTTTTCTTGTGCTTATGTCACATTCTTCATGCAGACACAGATGCTCTGCATTTACCCCGAAGCTTTTTCTGTTTTATGGAATTAGTCATGCAAGCTATGTTGAATGACATGCCTTCATTTTTTTAGTTTCTTATGTACTAAACATGATTTTAAAAATTTACTTCTATGAACTTGAGCTCCGTGTGTATGAGAAAGAGAGATTGATTTATACTCTCATGACTTGTCCCCCGAAGAAAGCCCAGAAGCATCTGCAAGGAGAAGTTGATGTGAGCAGGACCTCGCATGTCTGAGGAAGCAGATGTTCGAGGTGCCGTCGGGGATCTGAGTTGAGCTGTCTACAACTCTTGGGAGAAAACACGCCCATTTTCTTTTTTCAACAAGAAAAATTTTTAAAAGAAATCAATGTAGTTTATAGATTTTCTTCAGTGGTTTCCAATGTGTCAGTTGTTTGCAAACATATTGACCAGGGGAGTGGGGAGGGAAAGATGCCCAAGTCCCAATTCTAAATAAGTTACATCAAAGCTTATCAAGTATAACTTGTCTGTAGCTTCAAAGGAGTTGTTTATAAATTCCTGAAAAATAAAATTGCATTTCCAGCCTTGGATGTGAGTGATTCTCTGGGTGAGCTCACTTCCCGTGATGGACTGGAGAACAGAGTATGGCCTTGAGAACAACTTACGTTACGGGGCAAAAGTTGTGTACAGAACAGAGCCTTCCAGGTGCAATGTATGCAGACCGGATCTAAGTGCACTTACAGTAAAGTTGGGGGAGGGGCATGTGGGCTGAAGGACTCTTTAGTTTAGATGTACGTGGGAGCAAATTAGTGTGCTGTGTGGGCTGTTGTTTTTAAGTAAACCTTACTCATCTTCAGGAGGGAGATTTACCGGAACAGGGCAGATTAAAATCACTGTAGTGGGTTACTTGGCTGCTGTGCAGATGGATGTTTATAATGATTGTGTCTCCTTAGCCAGCTCCCTTGGACTTCCAACCATATGTATTTTATAAACTACTCGGAAAAGAAAGCATCCTATTAAACGAAGGAGAAATTAAAATGGGAAAGGTCTGTATCAGTGAGAAATGTGTTTGGCAGAAAGCAACAGAAAACCTAATTGCAGTGGCCCAGACAGGTGAAGAGGCTTATTTCATGCAGCAAGCTGTCCAAGCCTGATATAATGGCACAGCAATGCCATTGGAGAGCTATCTTTTTTCTTTTATTGCCACCCCCATTAGCTTGTCAGATGATGGTCACGCTTGTCTCCTCACGATCACAATATGGCTGCTGCACTTCTCACCATCTGTGTTCCAAGGAGAAGGTAGGAATTGAACATCAAGAGAAAGGATTGAAACAGGACACCAGATAAGTCAGTCCATTATTAAAAGATTCCGAAAAGACTAACTCAGCCATGTTACATCTCACTCATTTGTTGAATGAATGGCCAGAATTTGATCACTGGATCACCTCCAGCTTCATGTGAATCCAAGCAGGTGAATATTTTAGCTGGGTATATTGTTATCTCGAATGAAACCATGATTCATTAGGATGAAGAAAGAATATATATTTGGTAGGCAACAAGCAGACTCTTCCCACAGATGGTCATAATGTCGCAATATTTTACGTAATTGGTAATAGGTTTGAAAAAACTGGTTTTCCATATTAAAGATGAGACTGTAGGTTCTAAAAGAAAAGCAACCATCAATACAAAAGCAGAAAATATTTACCTTCCAAAAAGTATTCACTGAAGATAGTAATGGTGCAATGCAATAATAATTGATTGTTCAATTGTTACTGCATCCCTCTTATGTACTAGGCTGGGCCTTGTAGAAGAGAGAGAAAAAGAGAGAGAGAGAGAGAGAGAGAGAGAGAGAGAGAGAGAGAGAGAGAGAGAGAGAGAGAGAGAGAGAGAGAGAGAGAATAAAGTGAGGTCTCAGTTAGTGAGTCGACTAGGTTAGCATTATTGGTTACAAGACCTACCAAAGAATTATAGAGATCTTCATGTGCTTAACTAAAGGATGAGTGAATATAGACTCTATGTGGATTTCAGTTCATAGATGAGGAGTATCAGGATGGCCTAGAAGAGTTAGAGGGCGATTCGTAGAAGAAGTTGACTTTTTTTTTTTTTTTTTTTTTTTTAAAAAAAATATATATTTATTGATTTTGTACAGAGAGGAAGGGAGAGAGAGATAGAGAGTTAGAAACATCGATGAGAGAGAATCATCGATCAGCTGCCTCCTGCACACCTCCTACTGGAGATATGCCCGCAACCAAGGTACATGCCCTTGACCGGAATCGAACCCGGGACCCTTCAGTCCCCAAGCCGATGCTCTATCCATTGAGCCAAACCGGTCTTGGCAAGAAGTTGACTTTTTAAAACAGGCTTGTTCACCACTTTCTCAGACTACTAGTGAAGCCTCCAAGGTGGAAGTGATAAAAGCCCAAGTGTGACTGCTTAAACAAACACGAAATTGTGTGTGTCAGTGTGTGGGGTGTGTTTCAATGTGTGTGTGTGTGTGTGTGTGTGTGTGTGTGTGTACATGCACACACGTGAAGCTATCTTGCTGGGGTGGGATAATATATTTACCCACATCACTAAAGTGTCTCAATCAGGTAGGCTGGATCCAGGGACCATCAGCCCTGGACTATTCTTATCTCCCAGTTCTTGGGTAGCCAAACTCTTAGGTAAGTCCTCTCTTTTGGTGGTAAATGCCCACCCACAGGTGCAGGCCTGACCCCAGTCAGAAAATTTTACTTCTCATAGACCCACAAAATCCTGGGATGACCACTATTGTCAGTGAGTGATTGCACTGGTTGACCATGACCAGTTCAAACACTCCCCTGAAGCAGGATTTGAGGGCAGCCCTCCACATTTCTACAGACAGAGCAGGAAAGGAGCGATGTTCTAAGCGGAAATGAGATACTGCTGCCATAAGAAAAAGGAACTGCTACAATTAATGTGTCAGGCTTGCAGCTAGTTTCCCATGAGATTGTGAATATGGCCATAAGCAAAGAAAGATAAATCACAAGCTGGTGTTTTACAGGCAACCAAATAATGAGAACAGATTTTATTTATTGGTGGATTTACTTACTGCTTGGCTCATTCTTCAAACAATTTGAGGCCATCTATAGAAAATGTAAAATGAAATTATAAAATACCAAGGCCATGCAGAATATAAATTATAATAGAAACTGCAATATATACACCATAGTTCCAAAATATTTCTGTACTTGAATAACCCTCAACTGTAGTTGAATTTTCTGGTAGTCAGCAGGAAAATGGGTCTGTAAGTGGTTGCACAACTCTCATTTTCCACAGAGCAGAAATATGCTAGTTTTTCAGATAGTGTAATGGATTAGAAAGCACGCATTTTAGGTTGAATGCCAGCTCTGCAGTTGACCTTGGACAAATCATTTCATTCTTCTAATTCTCATTTTTTTCATATTTTATGTGGGAGTACTTGTACCCATGGTATTGGATTGCTTTACAAATTAAGTGAGATAATTGCATTGAAGGTTCCAAGAAATTAGAGCCCTGAGAAGACAAATAAAGAAACTTAGGAGACAGTCTGGGTCAATGACATCCTTATCACAAACACAGGACTGGATTGGGTGATGCTGTATCTTACAGTGTCCCTTGATGACCACCAAGAACATGATGACACACTGTCTCTCAGTCATACCACCTCTTGATGGTGCGCTTCTTATGGCCCAACTTTATCTAAGACAAAAAAATTCCAGAGTGTACGGAGAAATTACAGATTTGGTCTCCTTTAAACTTTTTTTTTTTTTTTTCATGTCAATTCTTCAGCCAGCCTTTGGATAAATTGAGCAGCTCTCTGTTCAGAGATGAAGTCTGGGCGGGAACCTGTAGCAGAGGTTTCGGTGGCTGTTGAGCCTCTGTTCTTCAGGGATGTAGGTTGGACCTGAGGCCTGACCTGGCCCAGGAGGATGATGATCCTGTTGGCAAGGGCTGCATCTTACCCCCCTGTCCCAGGGCCACTCTGGTCCCAGAATTAGCAGTGGACTCTTACCACCTGAGGCTCTTCCCCTCATTTCAAACTTCCATTTTCTTTATTTTACCTCATTGATCTATCTCAAGATCACTTTCTAACAAGGACCTTCTTACTGCTTATGCAGGTCCAACTCTTGACAGTTATAGGGGAACACAGAAGTTTTACATGAGATGGGGGTTCTCTAGCTATAAAGACTATTGTTGCCCTATAAATTGTCTTCCTCTTTTTCTCGTTCCATTAGTAAAATCTTGAGGGATGTTGAATATTCATGTCAGTTTAAAAAAAGATTTGGGGGAATAATTTTAGAATTTCTTTTATTTAGCAATGTTTAATAGCTTGAATAACTCCCTATAGAAATCAGGGTGTTTCATCTATTTATCTTGGTGGAAATTTCTGAAAAATCTGTTTACCCAGCACCAAGTAACAAATGAAAACAAATTAAAACCAGCCTATAAATACTGTAGAAACAGATTCTCCATGACCATCATCCATGCTGATCTGGGTGAATTGGGTCTATATTATATGCTACACTTTTTCAAAATTCATTTCTGAAAAAGTTGTACTTCCAACATGTAGGCAGTATGACATGTCTTCATCTGAGAGCAATTTAAATATCTTATTACCATCTATAGCTAAAAATAGTGTATGAATTCTATGTGGAGTTAATCTTCCAGCTCCAGTTCACCTTGTTGCTAATTCTTCAACTCATTTCAATGCATGGAGGGTTGCATTGCAATGCATAGTGAGTGATGTCATTTTATGTCCCTTTCTCTAGCTATCAGCAAATCTGCTAGGGAGGGGAGAGCTGTAGGGATATATTGGAACACAGCCACCAAGGGGACCCTTGTCATCCTAGAATTGTTTTCTGTGTCTGCCACTGTTCCTCCCTTTTCTGTAGCTGAAATTTGGATTTATGAAACAGTGTTTGAAGAATTAAGAACAATAGGGCCTTTGAATATTTTGGTAGAGCAGAACCTATTGGTTGCTTAACCTACATCCATTTCCTCAGTCTTCTCCTCTTTAGCAGAAATCTGATTTTGGTCAAATTCTACCCTGTAGGGAAGGTAACTCCATCCTCAGCTCCGGGGTGAATCCTGAGTAATTTCAGCTTATAATAGCTGTTTCCTTTTCGTTGCTAATGCTTAGTTGAGATGTGGGCTGGTAATTTAGATCTGGTCATGGAAACATGAGGAAAAATTTTTCTCAGATCATAAAGGAAGGTAAAGTGTTCAGTTCTTAAAGGAAACACCCAAGAAAGACAGTTTTTTCTTTTTCTGAACTTGGTTATTTTTCACGTGATGGCTGGAATTGCAGCGGGCATCATGCAACTTGAGGAAAAGCTAGTCAGAAGACAGTACTAACTTACTAAGCTAGCAGAGCAAGACAGAACATAAATACGGAATGAATCCTAAATCTCCATACCTAAGGACTTCTGTTTTGAATGAGCATATAGCTTTCTTATTGTTTGGATGGGGTTGGCTTTTTTGATACCCACAGACAAAGCATCCTTTTTGATATATGGAAATATGATGTAAAATCATGTTTAAGCTACTTGTTCTTAAATGCTGCAGCTCCTTCATTTTCCTGCCCTGCCTTTATAAGTCCAGTCGACATGAGGAACAATACTAGCCCAGAGAGTTATGATTTTTGCATGGTGTGTTTTCCTTGCATATTATACATGCAACACACACATACTCATGAATATAAAACATGCTAAGAAGCCAGCTCTACAGAGCCAAGTAAAGCAGGGAGGACTAGAAAGTTCCTTGTTGATTCAAACCAAGAATTCGATATGTGTACTTTGGCAAAGGAAGAATGACTAAATTGAAGCTATACAATTTTAAGCGATACTAAGCCATGCTCTCTGTGTAAAACTTTCCCGAGTCAACCAGACCATTACCCATTCTTCCTGTTCTTGAACCAGTATTCATACTTCTACTGGGGCACTGGCCACAGAGTATTAGAGCACTGGGTGCCAGTCTTTGATTCCCTTGTTAACTGGTGAGTTCATACAGGAGACATGTTGTATCCTTTGTCGTAGTCACTCATTTGACAACTATTTATTGAGTCTCTACTATGTGCCAGTATCTACTATGAGCTGGTGCTGAAGATACAATAGCAAAGGGAAGCAGATGCACTCCTAAAATCATGGAATTTAGAGTCTAGTGCCAGAGACAATCACATCATCACAATAATCAATTAGTTTATTGCTGATAATCAAATGACTGGCACTCAGTAATTATCCGTTGAATTCCATCACAGAATTTTCAGTTTTTCACAGAGCCTCCTATCCTCCCAGATAGGAGAAAACCTCCTATCTGCCCAGGTTCATATTGAGGGAGAAAGGCACCCAGAAGCAAGCGAGGTTCGGCCCTTTTCTACCCTCTTCTTGCATTGTGTTTACTGATGCCTCACTGGCCAGTCCCCTGGCAGGCCCACGGTCCATGTGGGAGCAGGTTACACTCTGCAGGAATATGGCAGGTGGGATTAGCCTGGGCTCTTGACTGTACTGATCCACTACACTATTTTAAAGTATGGCTTATGTTATAAAGCCTGAAACTTAGCCAAGAAATGTAAGCAATGGTCACTTGAATCCAAGAATAAGTTTCTTGCTATGAATTCACACCCAAACTAAACTTCTATTCAGACATTTTAAATGAAAAATGATTGTGTGGTACACAGTGAATAGCGGACCTAAGCCTTTGGTCCTAAAACCTTTACACAGTGGTTGGATGAGAGAGAGGAGTACAGGCAACCAAGCGTAGCTATTCCCCCGGCCTTTGTACTATTTTCAATGGAGGCAATGTCCTCTTGTGAAGTGTTCAGCAAGAATAATTGACTCTTCCCCCATCCCCAACATCCAGAGGAGACCATTCTAAATTGAACATTTGGCCCATGCCAGCAACACCTGCTCTAAATGATGAAACTTACAATCAATAATCAACACGTCTCCTTTATTGCATTATAACAAATGACTTTTTAGATTGGGCTCAGAGTATGAATTCCTAGCTAAAAAAAATAATCAGACAAATATGAAGAAATAAAGCTTAACTTAAGCAGACTCTTAAATCTTGAAAGTCTATATAAAGAGTCTACGCATGTTTTATTTGGAGAGGTGTGTGACTAAGAGAAAATGTGTTACAGAATGAAAAGTTTAAGTATGGGAGTCTGGTGGAAAGATTATTGACCTAAAGGTATCAGCATAATTGCATATTCGGGTTCAAAACTAATGCAAAAAGGCAATTGAATTGATTAACACTAAAAATGGAACAGCTCCAGTTCTAGAACTAATTTGAGGATCGTGTGTTCTCTGTTCTAACTAGGAAATCTATGACACTCATTTTCAGAGTTGTGTTTAATAAGGACTATGGATCACTGAATACATAGCATATCAGAAAGTCCCAGAAATGTCTAAAATTGGTCCAGATTTACTACAACATTACTTATAGTGCCTTTGAGTTCAACAAAACACACAAGGCATAAACACACAAGGATGAGGGTTAAGTAGGTGTTCCAAACCCAGATTGGGTTTCCCCATTTCATGTTGATTATAAAAGACATAAAGAAGGTTTTAAAGGCTCTTAGAAGAGGGGGCAGAGGTCCTATGCACAATACAGTAGGGGTTATCATACTTGTAAAGAAGCAAGGCCAAGTCCTGTGCAAACACTTGGAAATATTTTTTCAGTGTGATCTAGTCTCTGAAACTTTTGCATCCTCCCCATTCTGCTCATGTTTCAGACCTGAGGCATGTGCATTTCATTTCTCTTTTCTGTCAAACAAGTGAGTGTCCCATGGTCTCAGATTTTTATGGGTTAACCCTAGGTTTGAACTTCAAAAACTGTAATGTACTAGAAATAAGACTCCCAGATTATAGCCTTCTTGTATGTGATTTGTGTACTGACCAGAGAAGGAGGCATAAAGAATGTTGCAGAATTAAAAGCGAATCTGTCTTATGTCAATATGCATATTTTCTTCACACTTGTCAATTTGAAGTTTGAAATATTCATCTTCCTGTCTCTGGAATTGATAGCATTTTACCAAGGTCATCTGAAATTTGAGTTTTTAATCCAGCTGGAAGTCACATTTTTCTGAAGAATACCCTAAGGCTCAACTATGATAGTTTAATCAGCGCATCCTTGTGAAAATTGCTTTTTTTGTATGAGGTTTCTGTTTCGGCATGCCAGGTATTACATTCCTGGGAACAGCATAATGATGCTGTACACGGTGTAGATAAGGACATTAGCTAGACCAAAATGAAATGAATATTTAGAAGTGCAGAGTGCCATTCAGATAACCCAGGAACATGTACAAGTATTGTGTAACCCTGTCTGAACATCAGGCAGTGGGAACAGGAAGAAGCCTTGAAATAAACCGATTCAATACCCCCAATTTACACTTGAAACCTTGGCCCAGAGAAGTTGTTCGGGGTTACTTATTCAATGCCACTCAACAAGTTTGGCTAAGGGGATAGCCAGAATGTCATGACTTTCAGCCCAACGAACTTTTCCCCCTTCCCCACGCCTTTTCTTATGTGATATAACAAATAAGTATTTCAAAATATGAGTGTTCAAAAATTAATGGACTTTTCTTATAATTCTAGGAGACAACCAAAAGGTAAGTAATTTATATGACAGCAAAACTAAATGATAAATATGACAGTATTGATTAAAGAACAATATTTAATAGTATTTTCATCCCAATAGTCTATCTATTTAATAGGCAGATAGATATTTATTAATTGTCCACTATGTACATGCCAGATAGACCCAGTCTATTACAGGAATAAAACAGATGGGTTTGTAGCTCTGTTTGTCTTTTGGAGATTGGATTTAATATGGACCTGTTGCAAATAGAAACAGGAAAAATGAAGAAAGCATATGGCTCAGGTTTGGCAAGGCTTCTGGGAGAAATGGGTTTTAATAATTAGGGTTATCATTTGCAGAATGACAATGAGGGAATGTAGGGTTCTTTCATGGATCCTATAGATTTCTTTCTCTTGGATGGTGGAATGAGCCCAGGGGTCCAGAGAGTTAATGGTGATTAGAAAAAGAATGAGTCTGTCTGAAGACCTAGAGTAGCTCGCTGGGCAAAAGCCAGTAAAAATCAATGCCAAGTGCTGGAAGGTACCACCGGAAGGTGACCCCCGGTGCAGCCTCTGATATTTGGTGATGGTCTTATCAAAACAAAACAAAACAAAATGGAGAGCTTGAAGTGATTGAAACTGGAAAATAAGACAAGCATAAAGGTAGATTTATTGCACAACATGCCCAAACAAAGGTGGGATATGTACAGAAATGCACCAAGTATCCAAAACAGAACCATGAACGCCATGAAGCTGGCATCTGTGTCATCCGCACAAATTACTGGAACTTGTTTTGTTTTTTCCCCTGACTTTTCTTATGAATGTATTTGACAAGGAAAATGTTAATAACCAGTTTTGATTTTTAAAACATTTCCAGGTTACATCTTGATAAACAACATGGTCTAAAATTAATCATTTAGTACCTCAGAAGGGAGCTTCATTTATTGGGTTACAGTCCAACCCACTCCTTTTCCTGCTGAGGAAAGTGTGATGTACCATAGTGTCCTAGGAAACTGGAACATAAGAATTCACTGAATGGATTTAACTGCTCAGAGTTCTATGTTCAACAAGTGGCAGAACTCTTCCTGAGTTCATGGTAGTGATTCTTCCTCCACCAATTTACAGGTGCTGATTATGAAGTACAATTTTATTTATCTAAGAAAAACATTTTATCCTTAGCATATTATTACTACTAAGGGATTAATGCTTGGACAGTGTTAGGTATAAAGTTCAGCTAATCTAAGCAGTTAATCAGCACACCTGTTCTCTAGTCATTCTACGCAAGTAGGCATTGACTGTAGAGTGAGTGTATTTGTCTGGTTAATCATGGGTTTTTAACTATGGGTGAGAGCCATTGGCATGCCAAGGAGACCAAGAAAGACATGACTGCCTTTCACTGAGTCCCCTCCAGTATCATCCAAGCAAACCCTCTCTTGACCTTATTTACTGTGGTCAACATGGAAGGCCAGCCTCCTGACCCACATCCTAGACTCTTCGTTTCAGTTAGAATGGGGCCCCTAAGTCTTAAGTTTATTTAAAGTTCATAGGCAATTCGAATATATATCCATTTGGGAACCTCAGTTTGTAGCATAAGGTATTAAGTGCCATTTTGCAAAGACTTAAAAGTGAGATTAATGGTAATTCTTCCAATAAGACCAGTCCCCAGAGAGCCCTTTACATCATAGACTATGAAAGTTTTAGTCAAGACCAACTTTGCTCTTTTACCTAGAAAGTCTTTCTCCCATTCCCGTTTCAAAGCCGGGACGAGCTATTGAAGTTGTGGATGTCATCTGGTGGTGGTTACTGCCGTGCTAGGCATTTTGGAAAGACTTCTGTTTAATTGGCATGCTCCCCACAAGCCTTCCAGGCCCTGGGGATATGTGGCATGTGCAGAACGTTCAAGGCAGGCGACATAAAAGTATGTAATTCATAGAGAGAAATATTTTGGAGCTCCCTTCACTCTTACAAATTGGTCATAAAATAAAAACCACAGACATAACATTCCTATAACCATGGTTGTCAAGAAGGAAGATTCATTTGGGAGGGGGTGAGGATGAGGGTCTTTGGTGTGTACTCCTTTATAGGACACCCCAAAAAAGTGTAAGTATTCAAAATTTGTGTGCAAATGATTTTATGGGAATGTTTGATTTGGGGTGTAGTTTTCTGCAAGTTTTTTATTGAAGAAAAGGGGAGTTTTTGAGGTTGATCTTAAGAGGTTTAAAGAGATCTTTTCAAAGTCATTATCATTGGAGGGTATTGTTTTGATACACATGTCAAGTGCATTTAGGATTTCATGCACATTTTGCTATGACTGTTTCCAACTTTTTCTTTCCCAGTGGAAGTGGTTTACAGTATCCGAGGTAGCTGGGACTGCCTCTGATAGACTAGGGGGAGGAGTGAAGGGAAGACTATATCCTCCTTCTCCTCTTACCCCATTAGCTTCTTTGACACACTGGGTTTTCATTAGCTTCTAAAGTACATCCTCAGGAAGGAGAAAGAGAGGCCAGCTAATCCACACCCGTGGGCTCCGACTGAGCATTCCAGGGTCCTGGGTAGTGTATGAGTTATGGCAGTGATACTAGTCATGGTAGGTGACTATTGAAACATAACATTTAATGAGATTGGATACATTCAAGATGTAACAAAAGGAAATAGTATCTGTTACAGAAGTCAAACTACCGGTAAACATCTTTTTCACCCTTTGATGGTATAGTATGCTAGAGGCCCAATGCATGAAAATTTGTGCAAGAGTAGGCCTTCCTTCCCATGGCTGCTTGCACCAGCTTCCTTCTGGCACCTGGGACCCGGGCTTCCCGCCTCCAGCTGCCTGCAGGAACCCAGAACCTGGGCTGGCTTCTTGCCCCCTGGCTTCATCAGGAAGGATGTCCGGTGTAATTAGCATATTACTCTTTTATTATTATAGATTATATAGAGTGCTATTTTAGGGTTCAGCAGAACTGCGAACTGGGCTTTAGTTGTTACATTCCACTTTTGAGCTTTGTAACCTTGAAATTGCCAGCTATAGTTTATACATCTAAAAATAGTCCTAACATATACTTCACAGAGTACTTGAGAGGGTGAAGAGACAATATAAAGAAGAGCACTAGCCAAGTCAAACACAGATTGGGCTGGGGATGGGTGATACAGGGTGGTGTGTGTGGGGGGTGGTGGTGTTGGGTGGATGATGGATTATTCTAAATTGCTTCTAGATCTTAAACTGTTGTTCTATGAATGTATGATCTATGGAAGAGTTGGACATACAGGGGAGTCACATAGGTGTTATTAATGGTGCTTAAATTATTTGGTAATTTGAACTAGAGAAAGGCATGGCTAGAGTGAAGGCAGTTATGATGTTTGATTCAATATTGTTAAGAAGAATTCAAAGGGTTTACATGGCACAGAGCCTGGGACAAGGTCAGGGTCACCCCTCCATAAAAATCAGTCCCTTTTCTCACCATCATTCCAGAAAGTACACTTCCAATAAAAGATATCAATGACTTTTAAAGCAGACCTTCAGGAGCAAATTTAAAGTTCTACCAAAGGCAGGGCTGAATCAACTTGTACTGTTGTTAATTTTAATACTTCATCCAATATCAACATAGTGAATTGGCCTGCCTAAATTTGCCAATTTCTAGGGCATTCCACAGGGTTCTTTTTTTAAAAAATGACTTAAAAGTTTCACCCTAAATTTGAGAGAGGTTTTTGTTGGTGATAGTGTACACCGTGTCTTCAAAAGTCACAAGACTGATTCCCAAAGCTCTGTGTTCATGCTCTGTAGTTGTATGTTAGTGTTTAAAGAAATAGTAAAAAAGGGCCACAGTGGAGATGTTAAGTTCTTTCTTCTATTGTAGATAGAGCTGCAAGAATAATGCAATGATTTTTATTTTTATATGTTCTTTTTAAATGACAAAATATGTACAACTATTATTTGGGAGCTTCCCATAAGACTAATGAAATAACTGAAGTGAACATATTTTAGAATCTAACTAACCAATAACCTAAAGTTAAATAACATCTTTAGCTCTTAGCAAAGGGGTATAGAAAGATAGTAAGCCTGCTACTATATGGATTACCTAAGAAATTCAAGAGACATAAAATGTTTTCACCTATGGTTTCTAAGTAACTGCCTCAATTCTTCATTTAAATCTTTTAAGATATACCTATGCTTTTAGAATAAAGTACTTAGTATGTGGTAACTCACATCTTCTAGCTCATCAATTCGTTTATAACAAATTCTCCCTTGCTGTTCTGTGCTGTGCTAGAAGACAAGGAAAAAATGCATTCACCCAAATTCTTGAGCAGCTTATTTCACCAAAGAAATTACAAGTTGTGTTTATGTTGGCAGCTCTGTCACAACCTTAGTCCATACCCCAGCCTGGTTACTATGGAAATTCAACTTACAAACACTATTAATATCAATGCATCAATCATAAAGCCCAGTTCTACTTCCCTGGATCACAACCTCATAACTAAAAGCTAAATGATTTATCTGACTATCTGAGTTTCTGTAGTCAATGACAGGGAACAGATTTCTTGAATACTTACTGATTGAATCATAAGTAAAATGACCTGTTATAATAACTATCTTTTTACCTTGATGACTTTTATTGCATGATCAGAAAGGTCAGCTGTATTTGAAGATTCTCCTGGACTCACATTTTACCAGAATCATTGTGTTAATTAGTGTCAATCAGTATATTTAAATCCCTCAAGCTGGCCCAGCTGGTGTTGACTCAGTGGTTGAGTGTGGACCTATGAACCAGGAGGTTACAGTTTGATTCCCATTCAGAGCACATGCCTGTGTTGTGGCTCAATTCCTTAATGTAGGGTGTGAGGCAATCAATGGTTCTCTCTCATCATAGATGTTTCTATCTATCTCCCTATTCCTTCCTCTCTGAAATCAATTTAAAACAAAAATCCCTCAAGCTGCCAAGAACCAATCAGTGTCTACTTAGGCTCTATATCAGGGTTGGGAAATTTTTTTCTGCCAAGGGCCATTTGAATATTGATAACATAATTCACAAGCCATACAAATTATCTAATTAAAAATTAGCTTGCTATATTTGGTCACTCACCCCTAATACCTTGGCAGGGCCAGATCAAATGATTTTTGGGCCTTATATGGCCTGAGAGCTGGATATTCCCCATCCTGGCTCTATAGATACAAGGTGTGTTCTAGGCCCTGGGAGGACATCTAATAGGAGATACTGATTGGCCCTAAATAAACAATGTTTTACTCATTGAAAACACACACACACACACACACACACACAGAGAGAGAGAGAATTATATCAAAATGGTACAGGACTGGTTGCTAAATGAGTGATAGTACATTTTACTCTAATGACAATTAGCCTTTAAACTCCAAATTTATGAAATGATACTCTGGATATAAAATATTTAAGGAAAATAAGTAAACTTACAATTACAGAACAAAATTTAAAATTACCTGCAGACAGCAAGTTTAGGGTATGTTTGTGTTGTATTATTTTCTTTAGCTTTAAGCCTTCTTATGGGTTTCTGTTATTAACATGAGCTGAATGAAAGAAACCTTGGAATATCATTTTGTCAATTCTTGTTAAAGGCTAGCGTTCAAAATGGAAATAATATCTTTATTGGGGATATACTAGTTATATCGGTTAATAATGGTGGATTTTTTAATCAAAGAAAACATGACAATTTCAAGAGAAACATCAAAAGTGCTTTGTTGAAAGTAATGTCCATCACTAGCTATATATTTTCCCCATCTCTCAGGTAATTTGTGGATACCATCCCAATAAAACTTTTCTTGTTTTGAGGCAAACCATTCAGAGACCCAATTTTCCACTTCTTCTTATGTTTTGAAGTGCTGCTCAGAAAGTACATGTGCCATCAATTGGAAAAGTGGTCATCTGAAGGAGCAAGGTCTGGTGAATATGGAGGGTGGATTAATACTTCCCAGGCAAGATCTTTTAATGTGTCTTTAACTGGTTTTGAAGTGTGTGATGGTGAATCATCCTGAAGCAAAATTACTTTGCCATCTCTTCTGGCACATTCTGGTTATTTTACCATCAAAGTGTGGTTCAAATTGATTATTTGTTGTCAGTAGTGATCAATGGTTTCACCTGCTTTTAGAAGCTCATAATACACCACACCTTCCTGATCCCACCAAATGCAGGGCATTGTCTTCTTTCTGAAAAGATTTGGCCTTGCAGTCAATGTTGATGGTTGACTTGGATCAACCCATGATTTTGTGCATTTGGGATTCTCAAAATAAATCCACTTTTCATCGCCAGTTACAATTCAATGCAAAAAAGACTGAAAAAGCAACATTTTACTGATGACTTTAGATTTTCCATTTGTCTTTTGTTCAGTTGATGTGGCACCCATTTTCCTTCCTTTAAAATCTTTCCCATTGCTTGTAAATGATTAGAAATTGTTTGCTGATCAATGTTTAATCTTTCTGCAAGTTATTATTGAGTTTGACATGCATCTTCAATCAATAATGATTGTAATTGTTAGTCTTTAAACTTTTTCGGTTGACCTGGACATTCTTTGTCTTTCACATCGATATCATCACTTTTAAAGTTTTTAAACCAGCATTCACAAGTATCTGTAGATGGAGCGTGTTCACCATATATGTTCGGAAGTATACAATAACTTTTTCTTCAAAATAATGAATTAAAACTTCCTGCAAATGCTCTTTTTTGACATGAAATTTGACATTTTTTTAAGCCTAAAAATATCTATGATGATAAAACCTTCAGTAAATGTGACACATGAAGTTTGTCACTTGCTGTCAATTCAAAAAAAATAGCATACATGTCAACTCCATGTATTGAAAAAAATCCATATTATAACTGGTACACCTAGTAAATATTTAATCAGATGGCTTTTCATAATGGCTTCTAAGTCTATCAAGTTCATTTATAACTGAACAATAGGAAAAAAAGGAAATAAAAGACATCCATATTAAAAAGGAAGAAGTAAAGCTTTCTCTGTTTGCAGATGACATGATCATGTATTAAAAAACCCTAAAAAGTCCATAACCCTCAAAAAACTATTAGAGCTAACAAATGAGTCCAGCAAGATTGCAGGAGACCAGATCAATATAGAAAAATCAATTGTATTTCTATTAATGACAAATCCATCCCAAATGAAATTAAGAAGACAATTCCATTTATAATAGCATCAAAAATAATAAAAGGAGTGAAGGCTTGTACACTGAAAACTGCAAAACATCACTGAAACAAATTAAAGGAGAACTAAATAAGTGGGAAGACATCCTCTGCCATGGACTGATGTTGTTAACATGGCAATAGTCTCCAGGTGGATGCATAGATTTAACACTATCGCTATCAAACTCTCAACTGCCTTTTTTGCAGAAATTGACCATCTTATCCTACAATTCATATGGAAATGTAAAGGGTCCAGAATAGCCCAAACTGTTTTTGTTCATCAGTTTATGTTCTTGAAAAAGAACAACAAAGTTGGAGGGATTCATTCTTCCTGATTTCAAAATCTACAACACAATAGTAATCAAGACTGTCATACTGTCATAAGGATCAATGAAATAGAATTGGGAGTTCAGAAATAATGCCATATATTTTTGGTTAGTGGATTTCCATTTCACTGTTAAATGGAGAAAGAATAGTCTTTTCAATAAATGGTGCTGGGACAAAAGGATATTCATATGCAAAATAAAAAGTTAGATCACTAGCTCCTACCATACATAAAATTAACTAAAAATGAATCAAAGACCTAAATGTTAGCACTAAAACTATAAAATTCTTAGGAGAAAATATAAGTATGTATCTTTGTGACCTTGTGTTAGGCAATGGTTTCTTAGATAGGACATTAAAAGCACAAGCAACCAATCACTCCAAATTGGAAACCATCAAAATTAAAAATGTTTGTCCTTCAAAGGCCATATCAAGTAAATGAAAAGACAACCCATAAAATGAGAGAATATATTTGCAAATATATATTTGCAAATTCAGACTAAATATATTCAATAGAACTCTGAAAACTCAACAATAAAGGGACAAATATCCCAATGTTAAAATGGAAAAATTTGAATAGACATTCCTCTAAAGTAAATATACAAATGGCCAACAAGTGTATAAAAAATATACACACCAACCATTATTGGTCATCGGGGAAATGCAAATCAGAATCACAGTGAGATACCAGTTAACATCCATTAGGATGGCTATAATTAAAAAACCAACCAGTAATACCAAGTTGTGGCAAGGATGTGGAGAAATTGGAAGTTTCTTGTGGTGCTAGTGGAAATATAAAATGGTGCAGCTGTATTAAAAAGAGTTTGGCAGTTCTTCAAAAAATTAAACAGAGTTGCCTTATGTTTACAGCAATTTCACTCCTAGGATATGTTCAAGGTGAATCAAAGACATATGTCCACATAAAAACGTATACACAAATGTTTATAGCATCATTATTCCTAGTAGCCAAGAAGTGGAAAGAATTCAAATGTCCATTGACTGATGAATATATGACCAAGTTACAATGTAATTTTATTCAGCCACGTGAAGGAATGAAGTACTTACTGATTCATACTACAACCATGAACCTTGAAAACATTATGCTCAATGAAAGAAGCCAGACACAAAAGGTCACATATTTTATAATTTTAAATGAGATGTCCAAAATGATAGAGGCAAAGCCATAGAGACAGATAGTAGATTAATGGTCTCAAGGGGCCAAAGTAGTGAAGGAAAGGAAAAGTGACTGCTAATGGGTATAGAATTTCTTTTGGGGTGACTAAGGGTTCTGGAGTTAGATAACGGTGGTGGTTCACAATTTGGTGAATATACTAAATTGTCTACTTTAAAGAGTTAATTTTATTATATGTAAATTATGTCTATGGAATTTAAAATTGCTGTGTTTTTCCTTCAACACTCTAACCTAGGGGTGTCGAACTCAATCAGAGAAGGGGCTAAAATCTAAAATCCAGCCTAAATCGCGGGCCGAATGGTTTATTGAACAGTCATAAACTGTCATTGTGATGGAAACGCAGCGGAGTGCAGTGATGACAGCGCGGTGCGGGCCACATTGCAAGGCCTGGCGGGACGGATTTGGCCCGCGGGCCTTGTGTTTGACACATGTGCTCTAACCATTAAGTTCTAACAAAGCATAATACAACTTGCAAACAAATACGATCATTGAAGCACATATTTATGTATTTTATTTCTAAGAAAAACAAGTTCTGTGTTCAATCTTACAGGTGGTATGAAATTTGACCAATTGTGGTCAATATTAATTAAGGTATTATATTTGTATCCTTATCTCCCCATTGCCCCTCAACCCCTCTACTCATGCCCTCACACACCCCTTCCCACCGTTTTCTGTGTCCATTGGTTAGGCTTATATGCACCCATACAAGCCCTTTGGTTGATCTCTCCCCTTTACCCTCACCCTTCCCTACCTTCCCCCTGAGGTTTGATGGTTTGAAAGATGCTTCTCTGTCTCTGGATCTGTTTTTGTTCATCAGTTTATGTTGTTCATTGTTTTCTATAAATGAGTGTGATCATGTAATATTTATCTTTCTCTGACTGGCTTATTTCACTTAACATAATGCTCTCCAGTTCTATCCATGCTGTTGCAAATGGTAAGAATTCCTTTTTTACCGCAGCATAGTATTCCATTGTGTAGATGTACCACAGTTTTTTAATCCACTCATCTGCTGATGGACACTTTGGCTGTTTCTAAATCTTAGCTATGGTGAATTGTGCTGCATATATCCTTTCTGATTGGTGTTTCTAGTTTCTTGGGATATATTCCTAGAAGTGGGATCACTGGGTCAAATGGGAGTTCCACTTTTTAGTTTTTTTTGAGGAAACTCCATACTGTTCTCTACAGTGGCTGCACCAGGCTGCTTTCCCACCAGCAGTGCACGAGGGTTCCTTTTTCTCGGCATCCTCACCAGCACTTGAAATCTGACAGGTTTTTAATATCAGTGTAGATAGTGAAATAATGAGTCCAGCCTTTCTGCTAGTCACACTGTGAAGGAAAATATGAATTCATTGCTTCCGTTCTCTCATTAAGTTCATGCGGATCCTTCGCATGTAGGTTGATTAAACCTTAATTGTTCTGAAGTTGAGGGAAGAATCCTGAGTAGTATTTTAACCCCAAAATATGTGCTCTCTTGTTCCTTCCCAGGTGCTGCCCTTCCCCAGCCAGGTGGTGTACAACAGAGTTGGCAAGTGTGGGAGTCGCACTGTGGTCTTGCTTCTGAGAATCTTGTCGGAGAAGCACGGATTTAATTTGGTCACATCGGACATTCACAACAAAACCAGGCTTACTAAAAATGAGCAAGTAAGTGGTCTTTGGCCGTGGCTAAATTGTACTTTGCTTCGATTCGTTTGTGTAATTAGTGGGTGCCTTACAGGACATCCTTCAAACCCTGACGGATGATTACCAGATTTGCAATTTCATACTGTATATTTGTCAGAGTGTGGAAGGAAGTTTAAGTTAAGTGTTCTGGTGGTAGTCGTTAAGCCAGGAAGTTTCCGAGAAGGAATACTTTTGTTAGACCAAAGGCCAGTGAGCACTCATCATTGTTTATTTAGCTAAAAGTAGCAATGCATAAATCTCAGATAGTTACACCACTGAGCTACAAATAATGCTGACATCCTGATGGCAAAAATAAGAAAGATTTATTTTATTATTTCTCCTTCTATTGATATCTTTGCTCACAAGTATTCTAGGAACCTGACTGGTCGATGGGGGCATAAGCTTCCTGTTACCATCAGCTCAGGGGATCTTGAGCTTCCAAAGCAGCATTTGGCATTTTCAGTGGCAGCAAAAGAATGATCCCATTTCCCAGGAACAATTCTGTCTCCATATAGCCGAGCCATACAAGTGAACATCCTGGTGGTAGAGTCTGCTCTACACTCTGCCTGGAAGCTATGCAGACAGAAGCTACTTTATAAGCTTATACAAAGTAGAGTCAATAGCCACTTTGCTGATATTGCACAGTTAGGCCTAGTGCACTCAAGGTCATTTTACAGGGTCAAGTTTGTTAGCCTATCTTGCAAAGTTGCTTCTGTGCCTTTAGTATTTAGGATGAATGAATAGCGACCAGTATAATGCAGGGTTTTCTAGAGAACAGAACCAGTAGGATGGAGATATCTATCAATTATCATTAAATAGCTATAAAAGGAGATTTATTATGAGGAATTGGCTCACACAATAACGGAGACTGAGAAGTCCCATGATTTGCCATCTGTAAGCTGGAGACGCAGCAAAGTCATTGATGCAATGGAGTTTGAAGGCCTGAAAACCAGGGGAGCCAAGCTGTAAGTCCCAGTTGAAGTTAAAAAAGTAAATGTTCCAGCTTAAACATTGAGGCAGGGAAAAGGGGGCCAGTTCCTCCTTTCTCCACATTTTGTTTGATTCAGGCATTTAAGAGATGGGGTGATGCACACCCACATTGGGAGAGCAATCTCCTTTACTAAGTCCATGGATTCAAGTGCTCATTTCATTCAGAAACATTCTCATAGACACACCCAGAAATATTGTGTGATCTGGGCTCCCCTTGGCCAGTCAAGTTGACACATAACATTATCTATCACAACACCCAATGAGTATGGAAGTTTGGAGAATAAATAAGGCTCGTGGTTTACTATCAGATTGAGACCACAATTATGGAAATTTCCACCCATGTCCACTTCTTTCTGGCAAAGCTCCACAAAGAAAGGGAATTTTCAGTGGCCTTTATTTCTTTTTCCATTGGGACAGTTTTTAAGATAGTAACATAACCAACAGCACTTGCTATAAGCCAATATATTTAATGTCTCCCACAATATAAAGAACAATATGTCCACTCTTTTGAAAACTTCCACTGAAGAGTCTCTGAGTATCAAGTCCCAAGAGTCCATCAACAATAAATATTTTGATATTATCCCTTGAAGCTTCTATAGTAGGCTGACAACAGAAAAAATATATATATTTGGTGACATTTAAGGATATCTCATTTTATTAATGAGTTTAATAGGGTTATGTTCTCAGATTTCCTTACCTGATTGAAGAGCTAATATGAGGAGACTGGTCATGTCCTCTTCACTACCTGAAAGAAAGTGACTATACATGAAGAGCCCATGTAGTTGCAATTTTATTCTAATTATTAAATTTTGTTTTCCTTGGAGTCTTTGAGTCTGCTTATCAGATTACACCTAAATATTGCTATGTATGGAAACTATGCCCAGTTCCCAGAAGCCTCATAAAACACAGCAGCTCGATTTCAGTTCCCACCGCTGAGCAGATGCAAACAATATAGCAAGGTAACTGAGTGTTAGACACTGAGATGTTCGGGAATGCCATAGGAGAGAGAGCACAAAATATATCACTTAAATATACCGTGGGATTTTCCACAAATAAACAAACCTACTTTGTTTCTTATGAGGAACCGTCTTGAGAAAGTAAAATACGGTTGCAACTGTCAAGAGAAAGATTTAGATGAGAATTTAGCAGTAATTGAATAAAGGTGTGGTTAAAGACAAAGTCATCTTTGTCCTCTAAAATAGAAGTGAGCTCTCATCTGTTTGGAATGATTGGCTTGTCTGGAAGCCAGCAAATAGACTAGACAATCTCTTAAGGTTCTTTCCAGCCCTGTGATTCTGTGATATATTTATACAACTTCTAGCATAGTCTGTGTGTAGTGCAGTTGAAACGTTTCTGATTCCTGTGGTCAGTAGGAACCAGAATATATTTCATGACTTAGTTATTCCAGATTCCTATTAAATTATAAGGCACGTTTTAAAAACTCAAGGGAAAGGTAAAGACATGGTAGGAAAAACAAATAAGCAGTTGCGATGTAAAAGCAAACGAGAGCGACAGTGGCCTCTGTGCAGCTCGCTGACCGGGCGGTGACACGCAGAGAGAGCCAGGACATGGCATGACAAGAAACCAAGTTTGAAGTAGCTTAAGAATGTTTAAAGAAACTCTTTTCCTTATTATATGTATTCTTTTACTAAAGTTTCAAAGTGCATAAAACAAGCGGAGAGAAATATTATTTTAACTTAATATATTCAAGAACTAATTTGTGGTGTGAATAGCTCCTCTTCTTGGTAATTTATTAAAGGAAAGGATTGGGGGAGTGATTTAGGAGAGGAGTTAAAATTTTTAAAGTCAGTGGTTCTCAACATTAAACAGTAGAACTCTGAAAATGTGTTCCCATGGAAACATTGTTCTATGGAGTTAATAACACTTCACTTCAGGTGCAGAATAGACTGGCTCCTGTGGGCTGGCCCAGGACTCTCTCCGCCATTTATTTTCTGAGGAAATGTGTTCCAAGTTCCCAGCGACTGGCTTATAAATGAACTTTGGAACTCTATTCACTTAGGATACTTGAATTATCTATACCATTTCATTCATAGCCATGGGCACCCCACTCTGGCCAGAGTCAATTTCGTGCCCATGCATACATTTCTCACTATAGGGTAGCTGTCACATCTCTTCCTTATTTCCTTCCTTCCTCCCTTCCTTCTTTCTTTCCTTTTTTCCTCTCTCTCTCTCTCTCTCTCTCTCTCTCTCTCTCTCTCTCTCTCTCTCTCTCTCTCTCTCTCTCTCCTAAATTTAAAAAAATGTACACAGTATTTAATAACATAAGACACTGAGGGGATTACTAAAAAGGAAAGGGAGCATGCAGACACCAAATGTTAGAATGCCTATAAAAATCCCATTACATCTGTGTACAGACATAGAAATAACTCTGAAGTTACTATTTGAGAAAACTCCGCCCCAACAGAAAAGCAAGGACAGCTGCTGCATGCCAACTGTCAGAACTTCCAGCGCATTGATGCGAGCCATGGTGACATCATTTCATTTACACTCTGAAACCAGGTTTCAATTTCTTGGGCTCGCTTAGATAATCTGGTGGCATTGCATACAATTTGAAAGACATGGGGTGTTTTTTCCAAAAGACTCATAACCATTTTTATTAATGGTCTGATGCTGTTTTTCAGAACATTGTTCTCAGGAGACAATGAAAGTCAAAATGTTGCAGGCATATCATAGACATGGGAATTCAAAATTATTTTATTCTTGTTGAAAAAGGGCAAAAATTGTTGACATAGGAGCCCAAAAGATAAGAAAAAAAAATAGTTTTACTCTCTTATTTATATTGAAGCTACTTAGGATTACAAAACTGGAAACAGCATTTACTCCATGGTAATTGTTTTACTTCATTATTTTATTTAAATTTTTTGGACCTAAAACCAGTGTGTGGGTATGTGAAAACTGAGACAATCAGATTTTACATTCAGAATGGAATAGAATAGGTTAGAATAGAATAGAATAGAATAGAATGACTACCTGTTGCACCTGCACTTGAATTTAGGCCCTCCTGAATCCAATAGCCATTCTGAGGCAGTGATTATCTGTTCTGGCTGCACTGCAAAATCTCCAGCAAAGCCTTTGAAACATACAGTTGCAATGGCCCTTCCCTGAAGTATTTCGTGGGGGAGCCCAGAAAACTTCTTCTTTTTTAAAAAATATATATTTTGTTGATTTTTTTAATAAAGATGAAGGAAGAGTGATAGAGAGCTAGAAACATCAATGAGAGAGAAACATCAATCAGCTGCCTCCTATATCCCCCCTCCTCCCACTGAGGATGTGTCCACAACCAAGGTACATGCCCTTGACCGGAATCGAACCTGGAACCTTTCAATCTGCAGGCTGATGCTCTATCCACTGAGCCAAACCAGTTTCAGCCAGAAAACTTCTTTTGAAAATAATAGTAAAGTACCACAGGAGATTCTGTAGTGCAGACAGGGTTAAGAATCCCTGTCAAAACTATGACATCATTTTCCTAAGAGTGTTCCTGGGAGTCTTAGTCTCCTAAGACACTGAAAAATAAAAGAAAAGAAACTACCATGATGAAACAAATATGAGAATCGCTGGCCCTTCATCCCCCTCTAGGAGATTCACAGTGATTATTCACATTTTACAGAATGGGGATTCTTTCCATTAAAAATATGTTTAACTGGCTGTCATGTAATGCTTCCCCATCTCTGTTGGCAGGGAACTCTTTATAAGTGTGTATGGCTCTCCTGTGCACCCCACAGCTGGGGAGCATATCTTCTGGGACTTCTTTAAGCAGCTATGATGATGCTGAGAAACATTTAAAAGGTGGACGACACAGAAAACCTATGCTCCTCAGGTGCTCTAGACCAGTGTTTTTCAACCTTTTTTGGGCAAAGGCACACTTGTTTCATGAAAAAAATCACTAGGCACACCACCATTAGAAAATGTTAAAAAATTTAACTCTGTGCCTATATTGACTATATATAAAGTAATTCTCTTGAATAGGAATCAAATAAACACAAAGAAAGTATTTTATAATTACTTTATTATGAAATATTAAGTAAACAAAATAGTGAAAAATTATAAAATTCTTGTCTGCACCTACGGCACACCAGGCAACATCTCGCGGCACACTAGTGTGCCGCAGAACAGCGGTTGAAAAACGCTGCTCTAGACTGTTTTAGCCTCTTGGTAAAAAACAGAATTTCTTTACAGTGATTTAAACTTCCCTTCCCCGTTGCTCTCCTCCCTGCCAGTTGTAAATCTCACTGTGGCTATAAAGCAATGCAATGCCAAGAAATAAAACTCACCTAGAGAAACCATGGTAGATTTGAAAAAGGTCTAGAGACCACAGGGATTCCTCCAGGAGCTCCCTGAGGCAGGGTCAGCTGGTCTTCTTCGGTCTTCTTAGTTGAAAGGTAAAAGTTCACTCATTCATTTTGAAGCAAGTCACTTCATTGTTTCTTCATTCATTTTGATGGCTATTCATTGGGCACCTACCATTAACGCTGTCTATTGAGCCCCAGGGAGCACGCCAGAGAGGTGTGTGCATCTTATTTCTAATCCTTTAAGCAGCATAATTAGGAAAGTATTATCACCCCATTTTATAGGAAGCAACAGATCTTCAAGAAGAATGTGGGAGAAGAAGGCTTAGAAGTGAAGTTGAGCGGAATCCTGAGAACTTTTTAATGCTAGGCTGAGGAATTAGAACACTATTTAGTGGGCAGTGGGAAACCATTAAAATGTTACTCTTAACCACGATGGATCTCAAAATCTCCTTGGGAGATATTTCACAACACGTGTTTCTAGGTCCTACTACAAAGTATTGAGTTAGACTCTTAATAGTGGAACCTAGGTATCTTTGTGGGGGAAGGGAGAAATTCTTGAGGGGATCCCCATGCACAATTCTAGTGAGCAGGCATTGCATAGAAAGTTCTAGTTATTAGAAAGTTTTCCTCTTATTAAAGTGAATCTGCCACGCAGCAAGAAAAAGTTTTCTTTCACCCGGGAATCCCTCACACCTCTGAAGACCTCACATGTTCCCTGAAGTCTTATTGAGTGCTGTCTCCTCGGGAGCCTGCATGCTTACCTCAGGAACCTTACTCTTACTTGAGACCTTTTGGAAAAGTCTCCTTAGAATGACCCTCAGAGTTTCCTGACTTTAGAGTAGGAGGGTCAGTGTCCACAGGCATCAGAGCTGCTCCCACTGAACCTTGGAATCAAACCAAAAAAATGAGTGGAGTCCATTTCCAGGTCACA